>NC_140387.1:1775000-2112500 GCF_054491055.1 Hypomesus nipponensis | reverse complement strand
AGAGTGCGTGACAGGCGCAGTCGATACTGGCCCAGCATCACTCTGCTGTAGCGGCCAGAGCCCTGTTATCTGAGTCCAGGTCTGATCCAGGCTGGGTCACCTATGGAGGATCCAGGCTGGGTCACCTATGGAGGATCCAGGCTGGGTCAGCTATGGAGGATCCAGGCTGGGTCACCTATGGAGGATCCAGGCTGGGTCAGCTATGGAGGATCCAGGCTGGGTCAGGTGACCCCCATAGTCCCTGCTCCTCCCCAGTTCCAGGGAGTGGAGCAGGGATCTCTGAGAGCCAAGCTCTCTGATTGTCCATTTCCTCTTATTATTCCCATCCAGAACCCTGGTCATTGGAGCAGGAGCACATGGCACACCCTTTGACAGCCAATCAGCTTCCTCGTCACGTCAGATGTCAAATCAAGGCCGATATCGGAATCTCCTCAGACTTCTAAATATTCAATTAAAGACTGATTTGTCTTGTTTTAGGGCAACTCTGTCTCGCCGGCTTTATATCATTCCCGGAATGAATAATTTAAATGTTTGCAGTGACTCTCTCGTAATGGATTCAAGAACCCAAATTCGCCCTACATGAGCAGTGTGGAGGGGGGAGAAGCTGAGAGAAAGCTCTGGAGAGAGGGGACGTTTTTTGGGGGGAGAATTCATTCCCAGCTCCCTGGAGGGGCTGAACAGGGATACAGACCCACAGCTACTTCATTAAGCAGAGTCTCTCAGCCCAGACCATTCATCAAAGAGTACAGAAAACAGGCCCACAGCCATGGTCTGTTGTACTTCATATTTCAAAGACAATCTTAAGAGGTTTGCCTATATTTCCTTCGTTTTTAGATTTTCTTTTCTTCTGTGTTCTAAGATGACCCCGTCCTTCTAAGCTGGGTCTTGGTGTGTTGTCAAAAGAGACTCCTGAATCTGTCGTCAAAGCCTCATAAATGTTATGTTGTCAGAAGGACATCAGCACAACTTACGAAGGGATTGACCTTGTTTGTCTTTTAGCAGGGACTATGTAGTGCACTTTTTAACTTAGGCACCCCAGAGATTCAACATGAATATTGTCTTAAACATAATTTCTTTTTGTCTCCTGGATTTTTACGGCAGTATGAAAACACAATGTTGAGAAAATGTTTGTTTGTTCTTTTCAAGTCACCATTTTTGCTTTAGTTTTTTTAAATGTTGTATTTGTGCCTAAGACTTTTGCACAGTCCTGCATATCTTTTAGAAGGGACTGTGTACAACATCCCGTTTAACGTTAAATTAAATCATCACATCGTGTCTGTGTGGAGGTTTTTCTACGAGTTGCTACTGGGTAGACTCGCGGTTTCAGGACAACTCAAAAGGAAGTCCTCTATCACTACAACAGACAGTCCGCAGATGCCTGGAGGAGCAAGGATGAAGGTGGTCACCGTTTGACGGACCATCTCTCTTCCCCCCTCTCCCCTCGCTCCTTCTCCACGGTGAAGAACAGAGGAGTAAAGCAGGGGGGAGGCCACACAGCGACATTTTTATCGGCGTAGTGCTGACTCAGCCCGGCTCTCCCTCTGAGGGGCTGATGAGGAGGAATGGCCTTGTGGAGGCTCCGGGCCGCGTGCATCCATAGCTGTCATCATCGTCTGAATCCACCACTGCTGACTCTGCAGTCCGGGACCCCTGCATGGATGGGAAACGACCTGTCGGCATCCACCTGACACCCTCTCAGTCTTCACCCCCCCGATCCCTTCATCCTCCATCCTGCCCCTCTCAGGAGGAGCTGCTCTCCGCGGCTCGACAAGCCCTTCGTCTTGCGGCAACTGACAAGGGGCTCTGTCTGCGCTCCGTGTCTCCATCCTTCACGGCACGCCGGGGCCAGACAGGATCCTCGGGGCCTCGTCCACCATTGCCCACGGAGGATCCAGGGGGCGTTCGACACCCACATCACACTGACGACACGTCTCCTCTCACCCTTCGGAAACTCTTCTTGGGCACCTCGTTGTGTTTCCCTCGGACCTGTTGTCTCTGACATTTACATTTGGTCATTTAGCAGACGCTCTTATCCAGAGCGACTTACAGCAAGAACAGGGGCGCCTTCAGGAAGACAGCGGGAACGTTTCCGTGGAAGATTGTGCCTCCATCTGCCATGCTCTGTGAGGCGGGCTGCGGGAGGCGGGCTGGAGGGGAGGGAGACAGGTTGTTGGTTCGCTGCCCGTGAAACGCTGAGATGAGGATAACGGGGAGGGATCTTCCAGGAGCGCGCGCAGGCTGTGCGTCTGTATGTGCATGTGAGTGGGTGTGTGTATTTGCGTTTGTGTGTCTGTGTGCTTGTATGTATGAATGTCTGTGTGTGTGCATGTGCATTTGTGTGTACCTGGGTGTGTGTGTGTGTGTGTGTCTGTGTGTGTGCATGTGCATTTGTGTGTACCTGGGTGTGTGTGTGTGTGTGTGTGTGTGTGTGTGTGTGTGTGTGTGTGAACCTGCACTGAAGGCCACACTCATGGGAAGAAGGCCTCTGAAAACAAACCTCGATAAGCGGTTTTGTGAGTACACTGGATCAAACGTCTAATTAGATGTGTTAAACAAGCAATGAGACACTGTCTAACCACAGCTGCAGAGGACAACATTAAAAAAATATATTTTGTAAAGCCTCCTAAATTGTATCCAAATTATCAAGCCATCCAGTCCAACAAACAAACATGCGTTTAATAAACAGGAAATACAATTCTATGATTTGTAAATTCTTTGATTGCAGTTTGTGGGCCAAATCCATATTTATGGGCAGTCGTCAGCAATACTTACCCTCAGCATATTGTGAAGAGCTGTAAATCGAAGCCTGTCATGGTGTAGTCCTTTGACAGAATGCTAAGTAACTGGAAGGATCTAAATTTCATTGAACTGCGTCTGGTTGACTGGAGATTTGCATACTCTATTGAATATGAATGATACCTCCACTGGCTCCAGAGAAGGGTGCCACACATGAAATCTGACAGTTCAGTGAAATGGAAAGTGCATTAGATTGGGAGAGAGAATTGGATACTTCAATGGTAAAGTTTGAATGTAACCCATGACTATAGGAATACTGCAATAAAATAATTACCCAATCACTGGGGAGTATAATTTGTCATTTGAAAAACAATTATTTGAGCTGTGAACTTAACTCTTAACTGTTGATACTCAGGTCCCCCTATCATTAAGGAATATTTAACTTCAACCAACAAGATCTGAATCCAAATATGTTTCCCAGCACAGTAAATATCGTGTTAGTTGGGGTTGTGAAATAAAGAGCACAGGGTTCATAGTTTTACCAGAAATGCAAGACTTGCGATGACTAAGAATGTGGTCAGAGTAAGAAAATATTCACAATTAGACACAGGGCCTAATTTAATAATTACACGGTGTGAGTATCTCCTCTGTGCCGTATTCCCTTTGATTAAAATCAAGTCAGAGAAGGTGTGTAGTCTTTCTGCTCCTGTGAATATATGGATTTGTCTCTGCAGAGTAGCCTACTGTATCACCTGGTGTTTTGTTTCAATCTCACGATACAGGCCGTGCAAATATTAGAAGTCTGTCTCTCCGGAGCAGACAAACTCGCCGGGTTTCATGAACAGTGCGCTCACGAGGAGAGATTGATTATGAGAGATATCATCAACAAGCCACAAGGGTGAGATGGGGGAAAAAGAAAAAGAAGAAAATGAATTTTTCCCAGAGACAACGGTAAAATAATAATGAGCTCAAACAGATTCCAGCCTACTGTCTGTGTGAGTGAGAGTTTTGGATCAATTAAAAGAGCCTGGAACTAAATTGATCTTTAATCTCTTTCAAGTTCTTCAGAAACACCTCAGATAGATCTGTGCAGCCAGAATGATGTGTGGAAATTAAGGTTCATCGAAAAATCTACCTAAGGGAGTCGAAGCGAACTAGCAGTGCTGATATGAAATCAGCATAATATCCCGTTGTACACTGTATCTCATAATAAACCTAACAAGGCCATCCATAACATGGCGTACATGCATTGATGCCGAGACTAAAAGTACACAGTTAGCTTCAGGGCCAAAACACAGGCTTCTAAAGTCAGCTATTTACAACAGTTCTGTGCTCTCATTTCCCACCAAATTGCCATCAATTCACATTCCTCAGGGGACGATTCCCATCTTTCACTATGTGGCGATGATGTAATATCCAGGCGGCAACAGCAGCAGCAGCAGCAGCAGCAGCAGCAGCAGAAATGGTGGATAGCATCCCAGGGAACTGGGTTCCTCCGGGGGGAAAGATAAAGGCCTTTGTCATTGTTTATGTCCCACATTCCCTCGCTCTGGTCCACCCTGGTGCATTCACCGGGAGATCATCAAGAAACAATGAAACCCGCCTCCCGACACCAGACGTGCTTATTGGCCGGCCCACAGATCTCTGCTCAGGGAACGTCGCCTCAGATGTATGAGAGAACATAAAAACCGCGAAGGGCCGAGCGTGACGCTCCCGGTGAAAGAGCGGGGCAGGAGAGCCCGTCTCTGTCCGTGAGGGATCTGATGTGCTGCTTGTAGCTGTTGTTTGCTCCCACCTGCAGGGTAATTAATGGAGGCGCTCAGGCGCGGGCAGATGAAGGCCGGCCGGAGGAATAAAGGTGAGGGATCGGCTCTGGGAGGCTGAGAGATCGAACAGGCTTACACGGCCGTCACACCGCACATATTGATATATTTCACTTGAGCACGGATGACATGAGATGTTTCACTGAGAGCATCACCCCAAGTCACCCTGTAGTCATCAACACACTGTACTGAACACTGTAGTCACCAACACACTGTAGTGAACACTGTAGTCATCAACACACTGTACTGAACACTGTAGTCATCAACACACTGTACTGAACACTGTAGTCACCAACACACTGTACTGAACACTGCAGTCATCAACACACTGTAGTGAACACTGTAGTCACCAACACACTGTACTGAACACTGTAGTAACCAACACACTGTACTGAACACTGTAGTCATCAACACACTGTACTGAACACTGTAGTCACCAACACACTGTACTGAACACTGTAGTCATCAACACACTGTAGTGAACACTGTAGTCATCAACACACTGTACTGAACACTGTAGTCACCAACACACTGTACTGAACACTGTAGTCATCAACACACTGTAGTGAACACTGTAGTCATCAACACACTGTACTGAACACTGTCACCAACACACTGTACTGAACACTGTAGTCATCAACACACTGTACTGAACACTGTCATCAACACACTGTAGTGAACACTGTAGTCATCAACACACTGTAGTGAACACTGTAGTCACCAACACACTGTAGTGAACACTGTAGTCACCAACACACTGTAGTGAACACTGTAGTCATCAACACACTGTAGTGAACACTGTAGTCATCAACACACTGTACTGAACACTGTCACCAACACAATATACTGAACACTGTCACCAACACTGTACTGAACACTGTCACCAACACACTGTACTGAACACTGTAGTCATCAACACACTGTAGTGAACAGTGTAGTCACCAACACATTGTACTGAACACTGTCACCAACACACTGTACTGAACGCTAACTGATTTTGTAGTTTAATCGAACCAAGACTTTCATATAACCTCTGACCTGTGATGACATTGAAGACGTACCGTTGACGACCCGTGATCTAAAGACGACGTCGACGATCTAAGATGGGATCGCTTTGTCATCTTTTGATTGAAGCGACAAAAAACGGTGGTGTTGGTGGATGAAGGCCCACAAAGTGCCTCCTAGTGGACGACTGCTGACTCTGCGGGGAGCAGGGCTGCAGTAAGATCACACTTCGCTGTCCCTGGTCCTGAGAAACCTTCTGGATACTTACTAATGAGCTAATTAGCTTCACACAGATACTATTACACCTCTGTCATTTTCTCAAGGTCCATTTTCAGCTTGCAGGACAAACACGTTCAACTGAGCCGCCCGCTTTCATTATCAAAGAAATAACTCAATCGTCTAATTTATGTTTAGCATGTTTTTGTAGAATCAAGTATAACAGTGGGACACCTCAATACTGTCTCTCACAACAAAAGAGAACAAACTGATGTGATTCTACAAGGCGTCTAATCCCCAGAGATGGGGATGAAATTCAAACATTGGCGTGCACAAAATCATTAATCAATGAAAGCTCCAAATGAAACCGGAGACAGCCCATTTATTCATACCTTTCTGGTCAATCTCGGCAACCTGGCTGTCGGTGGAGGGAGAGGATAAGAAAGAGAGAGAATATGAGAGAGAAAGGGGTAGAGGGATATAGAAAGAGTAACACATAGAAAAAGAGAGAGAATAAGAGAGAGAAGGGGATAGAGGGATATAGAAAAAGTAACACATAGAAAAAGAGAGAGAATATGAGAGAGAAGGGGATAGAGGGATATAGAAAGAGTAACACATAGAAAAAGAGAGAGAATAAGAGAGAGAAGGGGATAGAGGGATATAGAAAGAGTAACACATAGAAAAAGAGAGAGAATACGAGAGAATGTGTGTCTGTGTTTGTGTGGGCGCGTGTGTGGTTAAGGGGAGATGGAGAGGGGGGTACAGAGCCAGTTGGAAAGAAACAAAAGTGGGGAAGTAGTCGATAGGTGGGGAAATTCATAACAAATTATTTACATAATACATCTTTCCCCTAGGCGTTATGTGGGTGTGTGTGAACGGTGTGTGGAAACACGTAACTCTGAACGGTGCAGTGACAGAGAGAGTTGTGTTGGTGGTGGAGGATGCTGCAGCGAAGGAGACCGGAGAGGAGCAGATGGGCTGGAAATCTCAGGGTTTATTTCTGGAGAGTTCAGCCTTTACGCCTCATAGACTGACTTAATTATGAGACAGAGGGGAGAATCAACCCCTGGAAAAGGGGATTTAAAGGAGAAAAAAGAACGCCTTCATTAGGCCCACGAGGAGCCTGCAGACCCGACAGAATAGCCGTGAACTCTCTGACAACTCTCGACAGGATTGTGAAATTTACCCCTGAGCAGTATGGTGCTTTCATTTGTTTGGCTCCCCACTGGCTGTTGCTAATGAAGAATACAATCAGGAGGGGACGGTCACAATTCTGTAAGTGTAAACCAAAACAAACACTGTGGTGTCACCAATTATCCTACCTGACTAGTGATAGTGTGACCTTGGTTCCAGTGTAGCTGTGAGGGTCGTAAAATGTAGCCGAAGATTTCACAACTCTGTTATGGATGTTGGAAAACGCTTCAGTTTGGGGTGGCCGGACGGTCAGCACAGATTTTTCTATTTCTGGTTCTGGTTTCTGTGGCTACGCTAATGATGTTTGCCTTCTGTCTCCAAGCCTTAAATTGACCTCCCATGCATCCACTCAAACTAACACATTTACAGTGAGAAGAGAGTTAGAGGCAGTTCAATCAGGAGAGACCTGGGATGAGTGAAAGATGTTTATTTACAGAATGATAAATGTACTACAGTGTTTGGAGCTTGGACCCCAGGGAATTATAAATCAACGGGCGCCAGCCCAACATCTGAAGAAGAATCCCCCATGGAGTCCAGACACTGGTGGCGATGGCGGCAGCCGATGACCAACAAGTCGAAGAGCAGACGAGGAACCGGGTGGCGATGGGGTGGAGGGTCGCGCGCATGATAGCATGGACAAACTACACAGGGAGAGACTCGTATTTAAAAGGCACGGGATCATGTGACAGCATTAACTGATAGATGGGAGGCAACTCGAACTGAACTCTCCTGACACAGGAACAGAGGAAGTAGAGCGCTCTTAGCGGGAGGAGTGAGTAGTGGACATTATCGAGTATGCCCGAGTGCAGGGATCGGTCTTGCCTGGCTGAACATGATTGGTAATGTTGGTGAGATGCATTTTTTGTCATATTTGCTGGAATAAATGTAATGTCCTGATTGCAACCAATAAACCAAAACTTACCTACCCTGCCTTTATGATTCCATAAATCTTAACATGTTTATTGAACCTGCTAAAACAGAATCTGTACAAGATTGTTTGTTACTTCGCATTTTACATTGTCCCAACCATAAAACGAACAGGAATTAATCTCACACTACTTTTTCATACAATGACCTGCAGTAAATCTCAGTTTCTCTATTAACGCTCCTCTACAACTGGCAAGATCAAGTTGGACACAGTATCGCAATTAAACACTAATCTAATATAAAACAGCAACTGCACAAACTTTAACCATCGAAATAAAACTTAAAAGAGGCACACATAGCTCACAGAACCTGAGCTTGTGCCGAAAGAGCGAGGCAGCATGTACAGTTTCACCAACACATTGTCAGCCAAACTTGTTGCACAACACAAAACGTGACGACGACACACCTGAACATTCAGCCTAATTCACTAGCCCGAGCCAAACCCAAGGTCTTTGGCAGATGCAGAATGAGGGAGCAGTTTGTCTTTAAAGCCTGTTGCCTCAGCATTGGCCCCCAGAGGATTTGATCCGAAGCCTTACTCCACAGGATGATTGGAGGGGTACTGGGCCATGAAGCAGAAGGTGACCATGAAGGTGAAGTGTGCCTGTCTCAGAGTAAACAGGGCCTGGTTCAGGAGGATGACTGCAGCTCACTGGTAGAGTGTGTTTCTCCAGGACAAGAGGTTTCAGGTTCAAGTCCCTTCGCCGTACGTCTCAAGGGCTAAAGGAATGCCTTGGGTATGTTTTCCTTTGTAGTTAAACTGGGCTTTTTTTGTTAGCTGATGAGACATGTTCATGTGGCGGGCCATGAGTTTAGCTCACTGAAAGACTGCCTGCAAATTGTGAGACCTCAGGTTCGAACTCTCTGGATGTCAGAGAAATAGGGAAAGAGAGAGACAGAGAGAGAGAGACAAACAGACGTAGAGACAGACAGAGAGACGGGAGGGAGGGAGGGAGGGAGGGAGGGAGGGAGGGAGGGAGGGAGGGAGGGAGGGAGGGAGGGAGGGAGGGAGGGAGGGAGGGAGGGAGGGAGGGAGGGAGGGAGGGAGGGAGGGAGGGAGGGAGGGAGGGAGGGGGGGGGGGGGGGAGGGGGGTTATAAGTGCAAACTTATAAAACTGATTCTAACTCTACATGGAGATCTTTTCTTGGCTAATGACTTAAGGACAAACCAAGCTGGCGTTTAGAGATTGCATTACTTTTACAATGGTCTATTACCCTCAAACTGATTAAGACAAAGCCAGACCGGCACAGTCATTACAAAGGGAAATATGTCATTTAGCAAAATTAGACAGCCGCTGTAAATACCACACTTTAAAATGCCACGGCAAGCTCATCACCAGTCTGACAATCACCCATGCAAATAAACGCTGTGTCGTAATTCAACGCTTATCTATCTACACACCCAAAGAAAAAAACGATCACGCCATCTCGTTGCCATTCCTTGTGCATTACAATTAGAAAGCAAATAAAACTATTTGCACCAAAGTGACTGTTTATACTCTAAACTGTTTTGAAAGTGATCCCAACAATATCATTCCTATTTTGCCAATGGGCCTTTGGAACATTAGGACCCAACATACACATTTATGGCCTGGGTTCAGGAGTCACGGTGACCATAGCAACGGATCCTTCCACGTTGATGAAACGGTAATCCTTCCTGAATGACGTGATTGTCCGATGTAGGCTATTCCCACCTGACTAAAGTAGCGGACATCTGTTGGCTGTTTGCCATCAGTTTTTTTCCTTTTCTACATTTTGTCCCCTGACCTTCATGCCGCGGAGACTTTGCTACATGCACTGTGTCTGGACTGGTCATTTTTCTTTCTGTTTAGAGACAATCCAGTCAGCTGACTGACTAATATGGAACTTTAACTGATAGTGGCGTTGTTCTAGTGAAGACTGACAACATTTTCCACCACACTTTTCAAGGTCAACCTTCCGTTTCAATAAAGCATAAACCAGAGCCATTAATATGACTAGATAATCGGAAGCGCTTCCAATAAAAGGAGGCTTTCCTTCCTGCAAAACATGCTTTTAACTCCAGCCACCTAATGGATATGTTATTGCTTTTACTGCTAACTCACATTGTTGCCACTCAGGCATACAATGGCGTTGTAAGTGAACTTCATTTGCACAGGGTTAATGAAGTTAACTCCACCAACTGACATCGCACAATGCTCATGTCAATGGCATCACGGCTAATGGGTTAAATGGTAAAAGGTTTGTTTTCATCTGCAACGGAAGGAAGGTGAATTAAACTGTCAGTTCAGACAGACAGACTGCCTGTATCGTGCCTGATCATGTTGGAAGTGGCACGGAAATGTGCGCTAAGTTTGTCGTGTCATCATGATCATTCACTGCCAGATCTTAGACTCTCACAACACCCCGGTAGCTCACTGAAAACTGATCTTTATAAAAACTACGTTCACGTTGGCCTACTTGATAAATAGCCTATCCGTGTAAAAACCAAATTCTAGTTTGACTGGCCCCTTAGGCTAATCGATCGTTTATGTAGAAGTCGTATTGAGGCAACCGTGGTTTCAACTGAAACAACAGTGAATATTACCAGGAACTCAACATTCCGAGCGAGACCTTGAGCTTCATCTCAGAGAGATGCTTTGCAGAAACACCGTTGGTAGCACAATAGCGGTCCTCCAGGCAACAGGCGAGCGAGGGCACTCGACGTTGCCATAGCGACCAACCCTTCTCCCTCAAATGTCTTTTTGGTATGAATTTGTTATCAAAACAAAAATGAGATGAATTAGCAGCAGAGTGACGGCAGACAGGCATAATCGCTTTATGCAAACTGTCATTACAAAGCACAAAGAAAGCTGTCGTTTTTCTGTTTGTTCTTGTTCAGACAGGCTGTGCTTCATTGACAACAAGGTAATTCTTTTAGAAAAGATGTAGAAATTGACCATTTTCACCTGATGGAGCAGAATAAACACTGTTCTCCTAAACTCTAGAGGTCACAGTCTGGGGGAAACTCACTTAAAAAACAGGGCGGAAACCACACACTACAACTCAGAAATACAAGTTCCTGGAAATATTTTACTTAGGCAGACATCGTTCTTCAGAGAGGTCACAACAACAGTCGGTTTTTCTGACAGCTCAAAGATGGATGCAGATGATGGTTGTTTATCTTTACTGGGCTGAGAGAGAGAGAGAGAGAGAGAGAGAGAGAGAGAGAGAGAGGGACATGGAGAGACGTAAGAGAGTGGGAAAACGAGAAAGAGAAAGACAAACAGAAAGAGCAAGACACACCACATACAGAGAGAGATAGAGAGACATAAACGGAGGGAAAGAGAGTAAAAGAGAGAGAGATAGAGAGACGGCAGCTCTTAGGAGGCTGGACTGCAGTGGTCAGGTAGAAAGGTTACTCATGCTCCCAGATAAATAAAACAACACCTGGCTCTGAGAGCATTTGCAGGCCCGACGCCAAGTCCTACTGAGAGACACAACCCCCAGGTGCCGAAGCCAGCAGCAGCTTGGAGGAGTCTGGGAGTTGACGCAGAGAACTCTCTACCCCGAGGCTGGACGCTCAACCTCCTTTTAAGACTTTATAAAAAGTTTCCTAAAACTACTCGACGTGGTTCCTGTCTGGTTTCTGAAGATGTGTGCTTAGAGAGAACCACGCAGCAAAGAGAGCATTTGAAAAGGACTGCAAGTAAAACCATTTTGTTAAACCGTTATCTTTTCTTTGTCTGCTGTTAGTATTCTTCTTATTATTATTATTAACTGTTCTTGTTCGTTAGCTTGAAGCATTGTAGTTACCGCGCTCCAGTTTAGTTTCATGATGCTGTGTGGTGTAGATTTATGTGTTTGGTTTTTGGGGGTGGAAGAAGGGACCAAGACAAAGTGATTCGTCCCAGGACTCTGGCTGGTCTAAATCCAGCTCTGACCATATTATACCTATTAAATGAATCAGAATGTCTTTGTTTTCGACTGCAACAAATAAATCCTGACAATTTATGTGCACTGCAGGAAAACACCACAAAATGGACCGCATCCGAGTAGTATTCCACCACGGCATAAAATAGAATGTTTTTTGTCTGTGGTTGTATTTGCAGTGCACCGTTGGCTTTTGGGAATGGGATAGTCTAGGGGTCCAAATATTGTGTTTTGAGAAGCAGAGGACATGTTTGGCTTCGTGTCAGCCCGGGTAGTCAGCTGTTGATGTCGGGATGCTTTCGGATATAGAGAGTGTGGGAGGATGTCATGGAGGAGATGGAGGGTGACAGACTCATCACAGGACGGACACACACAGGCACGCAAACGTACAAAGGCATTCACATACACATCGCGCAGAAACGCATGCGGATACACATCCACACACACACTCACGCAAACCAATTAGGTATGACACAGTAAAGAGCCTTCATGCTTGTCACCCGCTCTCTCCTCACAGTGGAATATGGACTGTAAACAGACAGCAAGCAGGGAACTCTACCGCACTCCACACCACAATTATACACGGTGAGAGTTGGACTGACTCCTATTGAAGCATATCAACAAAACACTGTTTTCTCTGCCCCTGTCCCCCGTTATACTCACTTCATTTGTGTGTTCAGATGTTCAAACAATCACTGAATATCCCCACTTATGTCGAAACAGTGAAACCGAATGGGATTGTTCACCAAGCTCTGAAAAAAACACATTATTGGTTGGTGGGACACGCAGGGTCACTCGCTAAATGGACATTGGTCCCTGTGACAGAATGGACTGAGGGTGATTGCCATGACAATATCGATGACACCCACAGCAACGACAGCTGTTTACTGAAGACTGTCACATTGCACAGAATGTCGGGCATCCAAACATGTGCATGTCAATTCAATAAAAAGCTTTTTGTTTTTGCTAAAGTGTACCCAGGTGCTAACAACTGGGAAACAGCTGAAAAAACCACAGGTGATGTACAGGCATGGTGAGTGTGTGTCTAAGTGTGTGTGTGTGTATTTGTACATGTGTGTCTAAGCATGTGTGTGTGTGTGTGTGTATTTGTACATGTGTGTCTAAGTGTGTGTGCAGATGTGAGTGTGGGATTAAATCACAGACACTTAGTATGTAAATACGTTTCGTCTTTCTCATCTGGTGATTCAGAATGTTTTTATTGAAGAGCCATATACATTATGGTGATTAATTTTATTCCAAGGAGGTCATTAATTGGATCCACATCACCACCTTTGTCATTTGCATGAATTCATTCTCCCGTCTTTCTCTGGAAAGTGAAAAACTCCCTTCATTCGTAATCAATCAATCACGATAAAGTGTCTCATCAAAGAATCGGTGGAGAACGGGTCAGGAAGGCAGTTGGACTTCAGAATCTTCTGCTCCTCCTGTGCATGTTAAGGGTGTGGTGTTTACAGAGTGATGTGGAGGAAATGGCAGCACATTGAGCACAGTAACATGCTACAGTAAAACATACAACAGTAATATAGTAGCAGGGATCCGCCACTGCATGTCCTGAGGAAACTGACGCCATTTTTATATTCCTGAGAGACAGACTGTCAAAAATATAGACAGACAGCTAGACACAAAGACAGATAGAAAGATAGACACAGTTTAATAGATAGGTAGACTTTACTGATTACAGGGAGGAAAATGCACCTTCGCCATTGGACAGGACAGGTTTTCCAATGAACAGATCAACAACAAAAGTCGTTATTTCAAACAAAAATGTCAGTTTAGCCACAGTTAGGGTGAACACTCACAACTCTTTAGCAGATGAAATCCCTTGACTCGTGGTTAATAAAAAACTCACACCCTCCAGGTGGGCATGAAACCACGTCACAGCAGAAACAAACTCTCAGACACAGCAACTGTCCACTGAGCCGAATGTTCACACGTTGCAGTAAAAAGAACATGTAGTCTTCCAGAAGTCTGACACACAAATATTTTCCCTATAATCGAACGTTCAACGGTGGCTATTTTAATGAAAAGACATGTGCTCGCAAGCAAATGCTCAAAAGGTCTTGGCAAGTTTGTGTTGTGTCAAACAGTGGATAGAGTAACTCAATTTTTTTTGTCGAACCATGAGAAGGTTTAAGAGGGCATCTGGCATATGCTACTCCCAGCGCTGTCTCTGACATCATGTGAACCTGATCCAAGGGACGTGGTGCCTTCTGTGGAGAAATGACCAACTGCCTGCCGTCGATTAATCTGGGAAGCCAAAGACAATATTAACCTTAACTAATACTAACAACGTACACAAAACAAGTGTACGTTGTCTTACACTTGATAAACATGGTTTCTCAGAGTCAACTTGGCGTGCCAATGTTGTGGTTTTCTCAGACAAGTATAAAACCTTTGCAATCAGTGATTCTTAATTTTTATTTTTTTTATTCCTTGCACATTACATACTAAGTCTTATCTTAGAGAGATGACAGAGGTTGACATGATTATGCCCTATGGTTCATTAATACGCATTACTTTTTAATTCCACATCATAAATAACATATTGGAATTGTGACAATATGCAACTTGGCCGTTTCCCCTCGGGCATTCAGATTGATGGTAAGAGCCTGCACCAGGCCTTGCCTCTGCTGACAACATGAGCTATAAATTAATGCTTCGACACTAACGCAGAAAATTTATGCCAGTGGAAATACAGGAGCAAGGAAAACAGTCTTCCTACAGACACTGTGCACTGATAATTAAGGATACGCTGAAGACTGATAAGTCTAAAAATAAAACCAAAAACGTTGTGAGTTGACGGTTTGGGTGATACCCTCACACATGGTGAGAAGGCAGGGAGTCCACGATGAGTCGATCACTGACACAAAACTGCACAGGACTGTGGGTAAAGGGGTCCAAGGGTTAATAGTGAGAGTTAATACTGAAAATCCCATGGAGAAGGTACTCGTTGTGTGCCTCCTTTCACAGAGGCATGGTGAGTAGGAGTCTACTATCCACATCCAAATAGGTAAGTTTTATTTTATTTTTATATATATAATAAGCACATCACGGGTATGTCCTGGTTAAAACCTTTCAAAAAGAGATTGTGTCTACGTGTAAACGGCCTGAAAGAGCAGCTGGTGTAATGTGTGTTATTGTGTAGTTAAGTTGGCTGTTTAACACAGTTGAAAAGACAATTTTGCAGGTTTTATTAAAAGTATTCTGATGATCAAGTAAGGAATTGGTTTTTACCTGAAGACCAATTTGATCTGGAAAAGATTTAATAAATATGCTCCAGGTGATGTTGAAACTCACATTTGAAGAGGACGTACCGGTTTGTTGGTGAGTAATATTCTGAGTTTGAAACCTATAATTCAAGAAATCGGTTTAATATGATTTACAAAGTAAAGACCAACCAAATGTCAATGCTCCAGGTGAGGCTCAAACTCACAACCTCGGCATCGCTTTGCAGATTACTGTCTTATAAGTACCGCGCGCTAACCGATTGCGCCACTGGAGCAGTTGAAAAGAAGATATTACTTATCAGATCAGACCTTCAGTACAGTATTCACATGACGCAGTTCTGAAATCCACTTAGAAAACAGAAAAATATTGAAACAATTGGTGACATATAAAAGTGTTCCAACTCACCATTTCACTTTGGAAGAAGTAATGGGCTTTTTCATTGGTATTTTTCTGAAACTGAAAGCCTTGTTTCAAGAACTCTCTTATTGTCAATGTACTGACCAAAGATAGATCAAATAGCAGTGGCTCCAGGTGAGGCTCGAACTCACAACCTCGGCATCGCTCTGCAGATTACTGTCTTATAAGTACCGCACGCTAACCGATTGCGCCACTGGAGCAGTTGAAAAGAAGATATTACTTATCAGATCAGACCTTCAGTACAGTATTCACATGACGCAGTTCTGAAATCCACTTAGAAAACAGAAAAATATTGAAATTACATAAACAATTGGTGAGATATAAAAGTGTTCCAACTCACTATTTCACTTTGGAAGAAGTATTGGGCTTTTTCATTGGTATTTTTCTGAAACTGAAAGCCTTGTTTCGAGAACTCTCTTATTGTCAATGTACAGACCAAAGATAGATCAAATAGCAGTTGCTCCAGGTGAGGCTCGAACCCACAACCTCGGCATCGCTCTGCAGATTACTGTCTTATAAGTACCGCACGCTAACCGATTGCGCCACTGGAGCGGATGAAATACCGCCAGCCCCTATCAAACCTGTACGACGAGTATGATTGCTGCGTGTTCAAAACATTTAGAAAATAGAAAACCACCTAAAGAGGTAGAAGAATTGAAGGGCTAAAATGTGATGTTTCAGTTCCCAATTCCACATTTGAAGAGGAAATACCAGTTTGTTGGTGAGTAATATTCTGAGTTTGAAACCTATAATTCAAGAACTCAGTTTAATATGATTTACAAAGTAAAGACCAACCAAATGTCATTGCTCCAGGTGAGGCTCGAACTCAAAACCTCGGCATCGCTCTGCAGATTACTGTCTTATAAGTACCGCGCGCTAACCGATTGCGCCACTGGAGCGGATGAAGTACCTCCAGCCCCTATCAAACCTGTACGACGAGTATGATTGCTGCGTGTTCAAAACATTGAGAAAATAGAAAACCACCTAAAGAGGTAGAAGAATTGAAGGGCTAAAATGTGATGTTCCAGTTCCCAATACCACATTTGAAGAGGAAATACCAGTTTGTTGGTGAGTAATATTCTGAGTTTGAAACCTATAATTCAAGAACTCAGTTGAATATGATTTACAAAGTAAAGACCAACCAAATGTCATTGCTCCAGGTGAGGCTCGAACTCAAAACCTCGGCATCGCTCTGCAGATTACTGTCTTATAAGTACCGCGCGCTAACCGATTGCGCCACTGGAGCAGTTGAAAAGACGATATTACTTATCAGATCAGACCTTCAGTACAGTATTCACATGACGCAGTTCTGAAATCCACTTAGAAAACAGAAAAATATTGAAATTACATAAACAATTGGTGAGATATGAAGGTGTTCCAACTCACCATTTCACTTCGGAAGAAGTATTGGGCTTTTTCATTGGTAATTTTCTGAAACTGAAAGCCTTGTTTCGAGAACTCTCTTATTGTCAATGTACAGACCAAAGATAGATCAAATAGGAGTTGCTCCAGGTGAGGCTCGAACTCACAACCTCGGCATCGCTCTGCAGATTACTGTCTTATAAGTACCGCTCGCTAACCGATTGCGCCACTGGAGCGGATGAAGTACTGCTAGCCCCTATCAAACCTGTACGACGAGTATGATTGCTGCGTGTTCAAAACATTGAGAAAATAGAAAACCACCTAAAGAGGTAGAAGAATTGAAGGGCTAAAATGTGATGTTTCAGTTCCCAATTCCACATTTGAAGAGGAAATACCAGTTTGTTGGTGAGTAATATTCTGAGTTTGAAACCTATAATTCAAGAACTCAGTTTAATATGATTTACAAAGTAAAGACCAACCAAATGTCATTGCTCCAGGTGAGGCTCGAACTCACAACCTCGGCATCGCTCTGCAGATTACTGTCTTATAAGTACCGCGCGCTAACCGATTGCGCCACTGGAGCAGTTGAAAAGAAGATATTACTTATCAGATCAGACCTTCAGTACAGTATTCACATGACGCAGTTCTGAAATCCACTTAGAAAACAGAAAAATATTGAAATTACATAAACAATTGGTGAGATATGAAGGTGTTCCAACTCACCATTTCACTTTGGAAGAAGTATTGGGCTTTTTCATTGGTATTTTTCTGAAACTGAAAGCCTTGTTTCGAGAACTCTCTTATTGTCAATGTACAGACCAAAGATAGATCAAACAGGAGTTGCTCCAGGTGAGGCTCGAACTCACAACCTCGGCATCGCTCTGCAGATTACTGTCTTATAAGTACCGCACCCTAACCGATTGCGCCACTGGAGCAGTTGAAAAGACGATATTACTTATCAGATCAGACCTTCAGTACAGTATTCACATGACGCAGTTCTGAAATCCACTTAGAAAAAAGAAAAATATTGAAATTACATAAACAATTGGTGAGATATGAAGGTGTTCCAACTCACCATTTCACTTCGGAAGAAGTATTGGGCTTTTTCATTGGTATTTTTCTGAAACTGAAAGCCTTGTTTCGAGAACTCTCTTATTGTCAATGTACAGACCAAAGATAGATCAAATAGGAGTTGCTCCAGGTGAGGCTCGAACTCACAACCTCGGCATCGCTCTGCAGATTACTGTCTTATAAGTACCGCGCGCTAACCGATTGCGCCACTGGAGCGGATGAAGTACCGCTAGCCCCTATCAAACCTGTACGACGAGTATGATTGCTGCGTGTTCAAAACATTGAGAAAATAGAAAACCACCTAAAGAGGTAGAAGAATTGAAGGGCTAAAATGTGATGTTTCAGTTCCCAATTCCACATTTGAAGAGGAAATACCAGTTTGTTGGTGAGTAATATTCTGAGTTTGAAACCTATAATTCAAGAACTCAGTTTAATATGATTTACAAAGTAAAGACCAACCAAATGTCATTGCTCCAGGTGAGGCTCGAACTCACAACCTCGGCATCGCTCTGCAGATTACTCTCTTATAAGTACCGCGCGCTAACCGATTGCGCCACTGGAGCAGTTGAAAAGACGATATTACTTATCAGATCAGACCTTCAGTACAGTATTCACATGACGCAGTTCTGAAATCCACTTAGAAAACAGAAAAATATTGAAATTACATAAACAATTGGTGAGATATGAAGGTGTTCCAACTCACCATTTCACTTCGGAAGAAGTATTGGGCTTTTTCATTGGTAATTTTCTGAAACTGAAAGCCTTGTTTCGAGAACTCTCTTATTGTCAATGTACAGACCAAAGATAGATCAAATAGGAGTTGCTCCAGGTGAGGCTCGAACTCACAACCTCAGCATCGCTCTGCAGATTACTGTCTTATAAGTACCGCGCGCTAACCGATTGCGCCACTGGAGCGGATGAAGTACTGCTAGCCCCTATCAAACCTGTACGACGAGTATGATTGCTGCGTGTTCAAAACATTGAGAAAATAGAAAACCACCTAAAGAGGTAGAAGAATTGAAGGGCTAAAATGTGATGTTTCAGTTCCCAATTCCACATTTGAAGAGGAAATACCAGTTTGTTGGTGAGTAATATTCTGAGTTTGAAACCTATAATTCAAGAACTCAGTTTAATATGATTTACAAAGTAAAGACCAACCAAATGTCATTGCTCCAGGTGAGGCTCGAACTCACAACCTCGGCATCGCTCTGCAGATTACTGTCTTATAAGTACCGCGCGCTAACCGATTGCGCCACTGGAGCAGTTGAAAAGAAGATATTACTTATCAGATCAGACCTTCAGTACAGTATTCACATGACGCAGTTCTGAAATCCACTTAGAAAACAGAAAAATATTGAAATTACATAAACAATTGGTGAGATATGAAGGTGTTCCAACTCACCATTTCACTTTGGAAGAAGTATTGGGCTTTTTCATTGGTATTTTTCTGAAACTGAAAGCCTTGTTTCGAGAACTCTCTTATTGTCAATGTACAGACCAAAGATAGATCAAACAGGAGTTGCTCCAGGTGAGGCTCGAACTCACAACCTCGGCATCGCTCTGCAGATTACTGTCTTATAAGTACCGCGCCCTAACCGATTGCGCCACTGGAGCAGTTGAAAAGACGATATTACTTATCAGATCAGACCTTCAGTACAGTATTCACATGACGCAGTTCTGAAATCCACTTAGAAAAAAGAAAAATATTGAAATTACATAAACAATTGGTGAGATATGAAGGTGTTCCAACTCACCATTTCACTTCGGAAGAAGTATTGGGCTTTTTCATTGGTATTTTTCTGAAACTGAAAGCCTTGTTTCGAGAACTCTCTTATTGTCAATGTACAGACCAAAGATAGATCAAATAGGAGTTGCTCCAGGTGAGGCTCGAACTCACAACCTCGGCATCGCTCTGCAGATTACTGTCTTATAAGTACCGCGCGCTAACCGATTGCGCCACTGGAGCGGATGAAGTACCGCTAGCCCCTATCAAACCTGTACGACGAGTATGATTGCTGCGTGTTCAAAACATTGAGAAAATAGAAAACCACCTAAAGAGGTAGAAGAATTGAAGGGCTAAAATGTGATGTTTCAGTTCCCAATTCCACATTTGAAGAGGAAATACCAGTTTGTTGGTGAGTAATATTCTGAGTTTGAAACCTATAATTCAAGAACTCAGTTTAATATGATTTACAAAGTAAAGACCAACCAAATGTCATTGCTCCAGGTGAGGCTCGAACTCACAACCTCGGCATCGCTCTGCAGATTACTCTCTTATAAGTACCGCGCGCTAACCGATTGCGCCACTGGAGCAGTTGAAAAGACGATATTACTTATCAGATCAGACCTTCAGTACAGTATTCACATGACGCAGTTCTGAAATCCACTTAGAAAACAGAAAAATATTGAAATTACATAAACAATTGGTGAGATATGAAGGTGTTCCAACTCACCATTTCACTTCGGAAGAAGTATTGGGCTTTTTCATTGGTAATTTTCTGAAACTGAAAGCCTTGTTTCGAGAACTCTCTTATTGTCAATGTACAGACCAAAGATAGATCAAATAGGAGTTGCTCCAGGTGAGGCTCGAACTCACAACCTCGGCATCGCTCTGCAGATTACTGTCTTATAAGTACCGCGCGCTAACCGATTGCGCCACTGGAGCGGATGAAGTACTGCTAGCCCCTATCAAACCTGTACGACGAGTATGATTGCTGCGTGTTCAAAACATTGAGAAAATAGAAAACCACCTAAAGAGGTAGAAGAATTGAAGGGCTAAAATGTGATGTTTCAGTTCCCAATTCCACATTTGAAGAGGAAATACCAGTTTGTTGGTGAGTAATATTCTGAGTTTGAAACCTATAATTCAAGAACTCAGTTTAATATGATTTACAAAGTAAAGACCAACCAAATGTCATTGCTCCAGGTGAGGCTCGAACTCACAACCTCGGCATCGCTCTGCAGATTACTGTCTTATAAGTACCGCGCGCTAACCGATTGCGCCACTGGAGCAGTTGAAAAGAAGATATTACTTATCAGATCAGACCTTCAGTACAGTATTCACATGACGCAGTTCTGAAATCCACTTAGAAAACAGAAAAATATTGAAATTACATAAACAATTGGTGAGATATGAAGGTGTTCCAACTCACCATTTCACTTTGGAAGAAGTATTGGGCTTTTTCATTGGTATTTTTCTGAAACTGAAAGCCTTGTTTCGAGAACTCTCTTATTGTCAATGTACAGACCAAAGATAGATCAAACAGGAGTTGCTCCAGGTGAGGCTCGAACTCACAACCTCGGCATCGCTCTGCAGATTACTGTCTTATAAGTACCGCGCCCTAACCGATTGCGCCACTGGAGCAGTTGAAAAGACGATATTACTTATCAGATCAGACCTTCAGTACAGTATTCACATGACGCAGTTCTGAAATCCACTTAGAAAAAAGAAAAATATTGAAATTACATAAACAATTGGTGAGATATGAAGGTGTTCCAACTCACCATTTCACTTCGGAAGAAGTATTGGGCTTTTTCATTGGTATTTTTCTGAAACTGAAAGCCTTGTTTCGAGAACTCTCTTATTGTCAATGTACAGACCAAAGATAGATCAAATAGGAGTTGCTCCAGGTGAGGCTCGAACTCACAACCTCGGCATCGCTCTGCAGATTACTGTCTTATAAGTACCGCGCCCTAACCGATTGCGCCACTGGAGCAGTTGAAAAGACGATATTACTTATCAGATCAGACCTTCAGTACAGTATTCACATGACGCAGTTCTGAAATCCACTTAGAAAAAAGAAAAATATTGAAATTACATAAACAATTGGTGAGATATGAAGGTGTTCCAACTCACCATTTCACTTCGGAAGAAGTATTGGGCTTTTTCATTGGTATTTTTCTGAAACTGAAAGCCTTGTTTCGAGAACTCTCTTATTGTCAATGTACAGACCAAAGATAGATCAAATAGGAGTTGCTCCAGGTGAGGCTCGAACTCACAACCTCGGCATCGCTCTGCAGATTACTGTCTTATAAGTACCGCGCGCTAACCGATTGCGCCACTGGAGCGGATGAAGTACCGCTAGCCCCTATCAAACCTGTACGACGAGTATGATTGCTGCGTGTTCAAAACATTGAGAAAATAGAAAACCACCTAAAGAGGTAGAAGAATTGAAGGGCTAAAATGTGATGTTTCAGTTCCCAATTCCACATTTGAAGAGGAAATACCAGTTTGTTGGTGAGTAATATTCTGAGTTTGAAACCTATAATTCAAGAACTCAGTTTAATATGATTTACAAAGTAAAGACCAACCAAATGTCATTGCTCCAGGTGAGGCTCGAACTCACAACCTCGGCATCGCTCTGCAGATTACTGTCTTATAAGTACCGCGCGCTAACCGATTGCGCCACTGGAGCAGTTGAAAAGAAGATATTACTTATCAGATCAGACCTTCAGTACAGTATTCACATGACGCAGTTCTGAAATCCACTTAGAAAACAGAAAAATATTGAAATTACATAAACAATTGGTGAGATATGAAGGTGTTCCAACTCACCATTTCACTTCGGAAGAAGTATTGGGCTTTTTCATTGGTATTTTTCTGAAACTGAAAGCCTTGTTTCGAGAACTCTCTTATTGTCAATGTACAGACCAAAGATAGATCAAACAGGAGTTGCTCCAGGTGAGGCTCGAACTCACAACCTCGGCATCGCTCTGCAGATTACTGTCTTATAAGTACCGCGCCCTAACCGATTGCGCCACTGGAGCAGTTGAAAAGACGATATTACTAATCAGATCAGACCTTCAGTACAGTATTCACATGACGCAGTTCTGAAATCCACTTAGAAAAAAGAAAAATATTGAAATTACATAAACAATTGGTGAGATATGAAGGTGTTCCAACTCACCATTTCACTTCGGAAGAAGTATTGGGCTTTTTCATTGGTATTTTTCTGAAACTGAAAGCCTTGTTTCGAGAACTCTCTTATTGTCAATGTACAGACCAAAGATAGATCAAATAGGAGTTGCTCCAGGTGAGGCTCGAACTCACAACCTCGGCATCGCTCTGCAGATTACTGTCTTATAAGTACCGCGCGCTAACCGATTGCGCCACTGGAGCGGATGAAGTACCGCTAGCCCCTATCAAACCTGTACGACGAGTATGATTGCTGCGTGTTCAAAACATTGAGAAAATAGAAAACCACCTAAAGAGGTAGAAGAATTGAAGGGCTAAAATGTGATGTTTCAGTTCCCAATTCCACATTTGAAGAGGAAATACCAGTTTGTTGGTGAGTAATATTCTGAGTTTGAAACCTATAATTCAAGAACTCAGTTTAATATGATTTACAAAGTAAAGACCAACCAAATGTCATTGCTCCAGGTGAGGCTCGAACTCACAACCTCGGCATCGCTCTGCAGATTACTGTCTTATAAGTACCGCGCGCTAACCGATTGCGCCACTGGAGCAGTTGAAAAGAAGATATTACTTATCAGATCAGACCTTCAGTACAGTATTCACATGACGCAGTTCTGAAATCCACTTAGAAAACAGAAAAATATTGAAATTACATAAACAATTGGTGAGATATAAAAGTGTTCCAACTCACTATTTCACTTTGGAAGAAGTATTGGGCTTTTTCATTGGTATTTTTCTGAAACTGAAAGCCTTGTTTCGAGAACTCTCTTATTGTCAATGTACAGACCAAAGATAGATCAAATAGCAGTTGCTCCAGGTGAGGCTCGAACCCACAACCTCGGCATCGCTCTGCAGATTACTGTCTTATAAGTACCGCGCGCTAACCGATTGCGCCACTGGAGCGGATGAAATACCGCCAGCCCCTATCAAACCTGTACGACGAGTATGATTGCTGCGTGTTCAAAACATTGAGAAAATAGAAAACCACCTAAAGAGGTAGAAGAATTGAAGGGCTAAAATGTGATGTTTCAGTTCCCAATTCCACATTTGAAGAGGAAATACCAGTTTGTTGGTGAGTAATATTCTGAGTTTGAAACCTATAATTCAAGAACTCAGTTTAATATGATTTACAAAGTAAAGACCAACCAAATGTCATTGCTCCAGGTGAGGCTCGAACTCACAACCTCGGCATCGCTCTGCAGATTACTGTCTTATAAGTACCGCGCGCTAACCGATTGCGCCACTGGAGCGGATGAAGTACCTCCAGCCCCTATCAAACCTGTACGACGAGTATGATTGCTGCGTGTTCAAAACATTGAGAAAATAGAAAACCACCTAAAGAGGTAGAAGAATTGAAGGGCTAAAATGTGATGTTCCAGTTCCCAATACCACATTTGAAGAGGAAATACCAGTTTGTTGGTGAGTAATATTCTGAGTTTGAAACCTATAATTCAAGAACTCAGTTGAATATGATTTACAAAGTAAAGACCAACCAAATGTCATTGCTCCAGGTGAGGCTCAAACTCACAACCTCGGCATCGCTCTGCAGATTACTGTCTTATAAGTACCGCGCGCTAACCGATTGCGCCACTGGAGCAGTTGAAAAGACGATATTACTTATCAGATCAGACCTTCAGTACAGTATTCACATGACGCAGTTCTGAAATCCACTTAGAAAACAGAAAAATATTGAAATTACATAAACAATTGGTGAGATATGAAGGTGTTCCAACTCACCATTTCACTTCGGAAGAAGTATTGGGCTTTTTCATTGGTATTTTTCTGAAACTGAAAGCCTTGTTTCGAGAACTCTCTTATTGTCAATGTACAGACCAAAGATAGATCAAATAGGAGTTGCTCTAGGTGAGGCTCGAACTCACAACCTCGGCATCGCTCTGCAGATTACTGTCTTATAAGTACCGCGCGCTAACCGATTGCGCCACTGGAGCGGATGAAGTACTGCTACCTCCTATCAAACCTGTACGACGAGTATGATTGCTGCGTGTTCAAAACATTGAGAAAATAGAAAACCACCTAAAGAGGTAGAAGAATTGAAGGGCTAAAATGTGATGTTTCAGTTCCCAATTCCACATTTGAAGAGGAAATACCAGTTTGTTGGTGAGTAATATTCTGAGTTTGAAACCTATAATTCAAGAACTCAGTTTAATATGATTTACAAAGTAAAGACCAACCAAATGTCATTGCTCCAGGTGAGGCTCGAACTCACAACCTCGGCATCGCTCTGCAGATTACTGTCTTATAAGTACCGCACGCTAACCGATTGCGCCACTGGAGCAGTTGAAAAGAACATATTACTTATCAGATCAGACCTTCAGTACAGTATTCACATGACGCAGTTCTGAAATCCACTTAGAAAACAGAAAAATATTGAAATTAGATAAACAATTGGTGAGATATAAAAGTGTTCCAACTCACTATTTCACTTTGGAAGAAGTATTGGGCTTTTTCATTGGTATTTTTCTGAAACTGAAAGCCTTGTTTCGAGAACTCTCTTATTGTCAATGTACAGACCAAAGATAGATCAAATAGCAGTTGCTCCAGGTGAGGCTCGAACTCACAACCTCGGCATCGCTCTGCAGATTACTGTCTTATAAGTACCGCGCGCTAACCGATTGCGCCACTGGAGCGGATGAAATACCGCCAGCCCCTATCAAACCTGTACGACGAGTATGATTGCTGCGTGTTCAAAACATTGAGAAAATAGAAAACCACCTAAAGAGGTAGAAGAATTGAAGGGCTAAAATGTGATGTTTCAGTTCCCAATTCCACATTTGAAGAGGAAATACCAGTTTGTTGGTGAGTAATATTCTGAGTTTGAAACCTATAATTCAAGAACTCAGTTTAATATGATTTACAAAGTAAAGACCAACCAAATGTCATTGCTCCAGGTGAGGCTCGAACTCACAACCTCGGCATCGCTCTGCAGATTACTGTCTTATAAGTACCGCGCGCTAACCGATTGCGCCACTGGAGCAGTTGAAAAGACGATATTACTTATCAGATCAGACCTTCAGTACAGTATTCACATGACGCAGTTCTGAAATCCACTTAGAAAACAGAAAAATATTGAAATTACATAAACAATTGGTGAGATATGAAGGTGTTCCAACTCACCATTTCACTTCGGAAGAAGTATTGGGCTTTTTCATTGGTATTTTTCTGAAACTGAAAGCCTTGTTTCGAGAACTCTCTTATTGTCAATGTACAGACCAAAGATAGATCAAATAGGAGTTGCTCCAGGTGAGGCTCGAACTCACAACCTCGGCATCGCTCTGCAGATTACTGTCTTATAAGTACCGCGCGCTAACCGATTGCGCCACTGGAGCGGATGAAGTACTGCTAGCCCCTTTCAAACCTGTACGACGAGTATGATTGCTGCGTGTTCAAAACATTGAGAAAATAGAAAACCACCTAAAGAGGTAGAAGAATTGAAGGGCTAAAATGTGTTGTTTCAGTTCCCAATTCCACATTTGAAGAGGAAATACCAGTTTGTTGGTGAGTAATATTCTGAGTTTGAAACCTATAATTCAAGAACTCAGTTTAATATGATTTACAAAGTAAAGACCAACCAAATGTCATTGCTCCAGGTGAGGCTCGAACTCACAACCTCGGCATCGCTCTGCAGATTACTGTCTTATAAGTACCGCGCGCTAACCGATTGCGCCACTGGAGGGGATGAAGTACTGCTAGCCCCTATCAAACCTGTACGACGAGTATGATTGCTGCGTGTTCAAAACATTGAGAAAATAGAAAACCACCTAAAGAGGTAGAAGAATTGAAGGGCTAAAATGTGATGTTTCAGTTCCCAATTCCACATTTGAAGAGGAAATACCAGTTTGTTGGTGAGTAATATTCTGAGTTTGAAACCTATAATTCAAGAACTCAGTTTAATATGATTTACAAAGTAAAGACCAACCAAATGTCATTGCTCCAGGTGAGGCTCGAACTCACAACCTCGGCATCGCTCTGCAGATTACTGTCTTATAAGTACCGCACGCTAACCGATTGCGCCACTGGAGCAGTTGAAAAGAAGATATTACTTATCAGATCAGACCTTCAGTACAGTATTCACATGACGCAGTTCTGAAATCCACTTAGAAAACAGAAAAATATTGAAATTAGATAAACAATTGGTGAGATATAAAAGTGTTCCAACTCACTATTTCACTTTGGAAGAAGTATTGGGCTTTTTCATTGGTATTTTTCTGAAACTGAAAGCCTTGTTTCGAGAACTCTCTTATTGTCAATGTACAGACCAAAGATAGATCAAATAGCAGTTGCTCCAGGTGAGGCTCGAACTCACAACCTCGGCATCGCTCTGCAGATTACTGTCTTATAAGTACCGCGCGCTAACCGATTGCGCCACTGGAGCGGATGAAATACCGCCAGCCCCTATCAAACCTGTACGACGAGTATGATTGCTGCGTGTTCAAAACATTGAGAAAATAGAAAACCACCTAAAGAGGTAGAAGAATTGAAGGGCTAAAATGTGATGTTTCAGTTCCCAATTCCACATTTGAAGAGGAAATACCAGTTTGTTGGTGAGTAATATTCTGAGTTTGAAACCTATAATTCAAGAACTCAGTTTAATATGATTTACAAAGTAAAGACCAACCAAATGTCATTGCTCCAGGTGAGGCTCGAACTCACAACCTCGGCATCGCTCTGCAGATTACTGTCTTATAAGTACCGCGCGCTAACCGATTGCGCCACTGGAGCAGCTGAAAAGACGATATTACTTATCAGATCAGACCTTCAGTACAGTATTCACATGACGCAGTTCTGAAATCCACTTAGAAAACAGAAAAATATTGAAATTACATAAACAATTGGTGAGATATGAAGGTGTTCCAACTCACCATTTCACTTCGGAAGAAGTATTGGGCTTTTTCATTGGTATTTTTCTGAAACTGAAAGCCTTGTTTCGAGAACTCTCTTATTGTCAATGTACAGACCAAAGATAGATCAAATAGGAGTTGCTCCAGGTGAGGCTCGAACTCACAACCTCGGCATCGCTCTGCAGATTACTGTCTTATAAGTACCGCGCGCTAACCGATTGCGCCACTGGAGCGGATGAAGTACTGCTAGCCCCTATCAAACCTGTACGACGAGTATGATTGCTGCGTGTTCAAAACATTGAGAAAATAGAAAACCACCTAAAGAGGTAGAAGAATTGAAGGGCTAAAATGTGATGTTTCAGTTCCCAATTCCACATTTGAAGAGGAAATACCAGTTTGTTGGTGAGTAATATTCTGAGTTTGAAACCTATAATTCAAGAACTCAGTTTAATATGATTTACAAAGTAAAGACCAACCAAATGTCATTGCTCCAGGTGAGGCTCGAACTCACAACCTCGGCATCGCTCTGCAGATTACTGTCTTATAAGTACCGCGCGCTAACCGATTGCGCCACTGGAGCAGCTGAAAAGACGATATTACTTATCAGATCAGACCTTCAGTACAGTATTCACATGACGCAGTTCTGAAATCCACTTAGAAAACAGAAAAATATTGAAATTACATAAACAATTGGTGAGATATGAAGGTGTTCCAACTCACCATTTCACTTCGGAAGAAGTATTGGGCTTTTTCATTGGTATTTTTCTGAAACTGAAAGCCTTGTTTCGAGAACTCTCTTATTGTCAATGTACAGACCAAAGATAGATCAAACAGCAGTTGCTCCAGGTGAGGCTCGAACTCACAACCTCGGCATCGCTCTGCAGATTACTGTCTTATAAGTACCGCGCGCTAACCGATTGCGCCACTGGAGCGGATGAAGTACTGCTAGCCCCTATCAAACCTGTACGACGAGTATGATTGCTGCGTGTTCAAAACATTGAGAAAATAGAAAACCACCTAAAGAGGTAGAAGAATTGAAGGGCTAAAATGTGATGTTTCAGTTCCCAATTCCACATTTGAAGAGGAAATACCAGTTTGTTGGTGAGTAATATTCTGAGTTTGAAACCTATAATTCAAGAACTCAGTTTAATATGATTTACAAAGTAAAGACCAACCAAATGTCATTGCTGGAGGTGAAGTGTGTGCTGCATGTAGGTAGTCCAGAAGAGGCCTTCAGCACCTCCAGACGCACCAGAGGAACACAGCTGGATTCAGCCCAGTTGGCAGAGCTCCCCCTCGTCTCTGCATAGCTGATATAGGGCCGGGCTATCTGCTGTGACAACACCTTATTAAATTCTAGTGCATTTGTCCTTTTCCTTCTCCTTCCCTCCCTCTCTACATCTCTCCCTCCATCACTTCCTCCCTCCCCCTCCTTCACTTCCTCCCTTCTCTCCCTCCCTCCCTCCCCCTCTCTCTCTCCTTCCCTCCCCCACCCCTCCATCTCCACCTCCCTTCTCCCTCCCCCTTTCTCTCCTTCCCTCCCTCTCGTTCTCTCTCTATCCCCCTACCCAATTTACTTTTCTCCATCTCTCCCTCCCTCTCTTCCCCACTCCCTCCCCCCTCCATCTCTTCCCCCTTCTCTCTCTCTCCTTCCATCCCCGTCTCCCTCCCTCTCTTCCTCCCTCCCTCCCTCATCTTTTCCTCCCTCCCTCCCCCTTCCTCCCAGTATCTGGGGAGAGACTCGTTCCATGGAGCAGGACATAAATCCACAGTGCAGCCCCAGGCAAGGTCTTTATAAGAAGCTCATTCCTCATCACTTTACATAAACTCAGCAGCCCACAGTCCACCATACCTATATAATTACACTGAGCTTCAGCGAATATGGGTTTGGGAAAACAACCATTGTGCGACAGCTTATTGTTTGTCTTAAATGTTACTTTAAATGTGTTGTGGTTAGCATTTCTTGGGCATTTGAAAAGCAGAACATGGTTTTTAGCTGTCTGAAAAGACACTGAGCTGATGTTGTTGCATAGAAAATGAGGCACAGTGCAGTGTGTTAAAATACCATTGAATATGCAAACTGCATGCATAATATATGTAAGTTGCACTTTGTGCAAATGTAGTGTCTACTTCATTAATTATTTGCAAATTAGTACCCATGGCTAGTTACCCTACATCTCACTCTAGAGCATGTCATTATCAGTGATTAAATGAGGGATTTAATGATTCCTATTCTGAGGCCCAAGACCATGCATGACAACAATTTTTATTTGGAAAAATAGGCAAAACAGCAGAATCCACTCACAACAGGTTCTGACTCAGCACCTCTGACCTGAATTGACTCATTAATTACACAGCCAATAAAACATTAATTTGATCTATTAATCCATTCTGTCCATGAATCCTCAGTTACATTATACACAGTGAAGGTCAGGAGCGTAAGTCATGTGGGATCAAACCCATTCCAAGGCAAATAAAGCAACTGCCACTTAACACAGTTTAGTATTATGTTTGTCTGGGTTTCTGTCAGTGGGTGTGTATCTCTGTGTATGTGAGTGTGACTGTGTGTGTGTTTGTGTGACTGTGTGTGTTTCTCTGTGTGTGTGTGTGTGTTTTCCTTGCAGGGTCCAGGTAGCTTTGCCGGTGATTAATGTTCCATGTCTCCTCTCTGTGAGGGGTAGATAATATAGGAGGCTAAGGCCTTTGTGTTCCCTTTTTGTGTTAATGCCTGCGCCTATCAGGAGATTTAGGCAGCCCACGCTTCACACAGCCTGACCTGGGATTGGCTGACTCCAATCAATGGAAGATAATCAAATCTTTAGCAGGAAAGGAAGCCTGAAGGAACTCGGAGTACAAAATAAAAAACCTGACCAACCTGGTTATATTATTCTCACAATATTTTGACCCCGTTGAATAAGAGCGGTCAGTTTGGGATGATTCTTTAATCCAACCCTGTCATTGGAAAGGGGGGGGGGGGGGTGTGGAGGCAGAGTCGTCCGGTACAGACTCACAGGTGGAGACAGAAAGCCAGCAAGTTGCCTGTGTAGTCCTGCTCTCGGTGGCCCTGATTTTGTGCCTCTCCGCTGGCTTCCAGCAGGTGTGTCTGGCCAGACAACCTCTCCAGTGGCCAGGTGTACGAGGAAGAATATGAATCGGTTGGGGGAACATTCCAGCACTCCATATTCATGGCTTCATCATGACATGCCGTGTTCAGAGACACCAGCTAATAGACCGTCTGACACTGATCACCCCTGGAGCCTGGCTTCCCGACTGTAGGAGAGGACGCAGCTGTTGTGGAGGGGTGGCACACACACCTACCTAGGTCTGATGCCATACGTTTGCTCGCAAGTTTTTTATTTATTTTTTATTTTGGGTGGGTTGGGGATTACTCCCTGTACAAACATCACATCAAAAATCGTAAACATCACATCAAAGATCTTAAACCATCACATCAAAGATCTTAAACCATCACATCAAAGATCTTAAACATCACATCAAAAAGATCTTAAACATCACCACGAAGACCTTAAATAGGAAGGTTTTCTGTCCGGGGGTTTGTCAAGGTTACCGTGACGATGCCCAATCATTCCGAGGCTGGGCTTGCCACAGAGAGGTCTCAGTGTCACACTTTAATCAGTAGCCTTTTCAACGAGAGACAGAAGTGTTTTTTCTGTCTGATTCTCAAAGACAGCCTGTCATGTAGATCGTCCATTATCTTGTCAGGGTAACATTCTTGTCACACTTAAGAATTCCCCATCTGTTCACGCGGCCTCTTGTTCAAAGGTTTAAGAGAATTTTCAATAAGTTCTGAAGAAACAGAGGGCAATTTTTTTTGTGATAATTTTATCTCGGTACAAGGTCTACCCGCTACATACTGTGCAGCCAGAGAAACAACCAGAGAAAGAGAAAGAAAGAGTGGGAGAAAGATAGAGTGAAAATGAGGAGAGCAGCAAAGAAGAAAAGTAACAAAGCAAGATGGAATGTGTGGGATGACAAAAGAGAGAGAGAGAGTGTTGGAGAATACTAAAGGAATATCTCAGCCGTGGAAAGATGTTAATGGAATCTTCCAGAGAGAATGAATGGAAGAATGGAACGTTGGGGAGCAAATGAGAACACCACATTGATCCTACCTCACAGTACTACCATGGGGGTGGAATAGAGAGAGAGAGAGAGAGAGAGAGGGAGGGAGAGGGAGAGAGGGAGAGAGAGAGGGAGAGAGAGAGGGATGGAGCGGGAGGGAGGGAGGGAGGGAGGGAGGGAGGGAGGGAGGGAGGGAGGGAGGGAGGGAGGGAGGGAGGGAGGGAGGGAGGGAGGGAAGGAGGGAGGGAAGGAAGGAGGGAGGGAGGGAGGGAGGGACAGATGGAGCGAGCAAGAGGGAAGGAGGGAGGAGAGAAAACACAAAAGGGGGCAAGGAAATTAAAAAGTCACTTTTAAAGATGTCGAGATGTGTGGTTCATAAGCCCCCTTGTCACACATGTTCCCAATATGCATAACCCCATTTCAAAGCACAACTGATCTAATCAAGATGACTTGGCCTTGATTAGAGGACCTTCTTACACAGATCTGCAGCCCCCATCCTCCCTTGTGTTCGTCTGTCTACATCTGCTCAAGGCCTCTCTCTCTCTGCCTATCTCTGCCTCTTTCTCTCTGCCTCTGTCTCTCTCTGCCTCTCTCTCTGCCTCTTTCTCTCTGCCTCTCTCTCTCTCTGCCTCTCTCTCTCTCTGCCTATATCTGCCTCTCTCTCTCTGCCTCTGCCTCTCTCTGCCTCTCAATCTCTCTCTGCCTCTCTCTCTGCTTTTGCCTCTCTCTCCATCTCACTCTCTGCCTCACTCTCTGCCTCTCTCTCTGCCTCTCTCTCTGCCTCCACCGTGCCCTAGCACCTTGTACCGTCCCTCCTAATGCCGCTAGCACCTTGTGCAAAACATCCCATCTCAGCCTGTTTCCTGTGGTTTCCATCATTTTACAATGTGTCCTCAAACTGTCCTCTAAAACTGCTATTGCTACCCCTCCACAGCAGGGTGCTTGGGTTGGTGGGAGTAGGGCTTACAATAGCTGTGAACTATGGTGTTGGTAAGGCGTAACCTTTTCGCTAGACAAGAACAGAAGAGCCAATCAAGGATCCTCATTAACGCTTCTATTTTGGCCGGTGAAATACTCTAACCTCATTATAATGCATTTTCATATTCTTAAGAAAATGTCTGAGACTTGAGTGGCCTGAATACGTTATATTTCTTGCTTAACAAACTTTGTTTCGTTAGTTTCGCAGAAAGTCAGTGTCAGTATTCTCTGTTCACACCTCATGGTTTATTATTTCAGGAAACGTCAGTCCATCCATCAGCTCGAAATATATCGTAATATCGTGTTCTATGCTGAAAAAGCTGTGAAATTTTTTAAATCTTCAAAGATATTCCTTTTGCTAAGCTTTGAAAAACTTTTTTTTCCTTGCTGGTTATAATTCTGAACACAACTCAGAAGAGATGAATCAAAGCCTGCCATTTCAGGAGCGGGTGTACAGGGGGGGATTGTGTTCTTGTACGATTGTCTTGGTAAACAGCTGCTTCTCAGACTTCAAAGGGCCGCTTGGCAGCTCTGTGGTAAAACATGGAGTGAGGAAGGTTCGGCACAGGCCCTGTTTCTGTCCTGGTCTCCCCCTGCTGAGGGGAGGAGAGAGCACGCCAGCCCACCGGAGATTTATGGGGTATACTCCCCTGCTCTTTTACATGATAAGTATGAGAGTGGCCATATTGATTTATCTTCTGCTGCCGCTGGAGAAATCAAAATGGATTTGTGAATCGCCTCGACTCTCGAAACGCAGACCTGGACTTGAGAGTTGTGATTTATGATCTCTGGCGTCAGGACGCAAGTTTCAACTGTCTCTCACCCTGACAATCTCTCAGGCACCTGATGTGTCAGTACAACTCAGGTCCAAGTCCAGACTGTGGTGGAGTGCTGTCAACACTTTGCAAAGTGGATCTGTTGACTTAGCAAATGTAGCAAGTTCCCCAAGTTATGTACGCTTGACACTTATTTTGTGACCATAACAAAAAAAGTAGTGGTGCATAACAAAGGCTTGTTATGGTCACGTGAAGTCAAGTGAACACCATTTGTTAAAGCGTTGACAGGAAGGTGAAAAGGAGGTTAAAACAGATGTAACACACTAACGCTTTGACATCGCTTTTGTGCCATCCAACATTCAGTCAGCTTACGATGCTCAAGGAAGCTGCAGTACCTCTGTGTTACATCTGTTTTAACCTCATTTTCACCTTCCTGTCAACGCTTTAACAAATGGTGTTCACTTAAAGGTTTTCTTCCCTGGTAATAAACTGCTGTTTTGAAACTGTCACAAGATTGGCACATTGGTGTTTAGTTCCCCAACCACTAAACTTTAGTTTATTTTCCATTCTAGAAGATTGTTTTTTTAGCGGAACTTTGGACCACTTCAGTGCTGTTCATAACAGTCTCCTGTGAACTGTTCATTATTGGACACCTATTTGCTCTAGTAACCATGGTGACGTACTGCAAGAATCACTTTCTCATAGGCAAAATCATAGATATCTTGACTGAAACTAACCGCTTCTTTAATTACGGTAATCAACGAATGCATTATTCAAAGCATGGTATGTTTCCGCCTGAACCATGGTAACATGGTTGAACATTGACTTGATGCATGACTAAGATCCAAACCCTTTACAAAGGTGTCGAGATTTGTCGTAAATCCACAACACAAGCAATGCTGAGAGAGAGAGAACGGAAAATTCAGGATTCATCTCAGAGCACAAGGAAAATGTTGTCTAAATCTGAAAACATCTCAATCTGTCCGTCGGGAGCAGTAGGACATGAAGAGATCCCAGATTCTGTGTTTTCCACTGTTGTGCTGCTTCACCTCCGGGGACCTTATTAGACTGTAGGTCACTGCACGCTGGGCCCCTCACAGGACTGACTGTGGTGTCCATGTTGCAGCTTGTCGCGATTAATTAGGCATCAGCATCCTGCAGCCACACATGGGGAGGGGGGGAGGGAGGGAGGGAGGGAGGCAGGGAGGGAGGGAGGGAGGGAGGGAGGGAGGGAGGGAGGGAGGGAGGGAGGGAGGGAGGGAGGGAGGGAGGGAGGGAGGGAGGGAGGGAGGGAGGGAGGGAGGGAGGGAGGGAGGGGGGAGGAGGGGGGGGGGGGAGGGAGGGAAATAGAGTCTGTGAAATGGGATGCATCTCAGACTAGGTGGGGTGAGGGGAAAAGGATGTGGGGTAGAGGGTGGGGGTCGGGGGCATGACCCCCCAGGCTGGGGTTAGGGGGTGAGGGTTCGGTGGTGTGGGGGTGGGTGAGGGGGTCATGTGGTTAATGAGGAGATAAAGACTGAAGCACATCATCATGAAGAGAGGATGGGATTGCAATGAGGAGAAGGGCTCCTGAGATAGTTTCCACTTTTCAAGAAAGGAGCCAGACATTGAAAGCCTGAGAAGTTGTAGCCGGTTCGAATCCGGCCATGCTCAATGATGTTGAGCTACTTGCCTCGCGGGAAACGTCCCTGGACTTACTGTAAGTCGCTCTGGATAAGAACGTCTGCTAAATGACTACATCTAAATAGATAGAGACATCCTGCACATTGAGGCTTAAAGGAGATGGACCTGAGAAAGGTAGGAAGGCACCTCAGGCTTGCACGTACACAGCAAGACTTATTGCAACTCTCTTTTTAACTCGCGATGTCCAAACGCAGGGAACACATCACATTTGGCTTTGAGAGAGACGATTGAAACCATATTTCACGGTTGTAACACAGGAGAAAGGGGGCAATGGAATAGTGACTTGAGAACGCAGTTTCAATTGATGCATTTAATCTCGGGGGAGTTTTTATATGCAGTATGCTGACAGCCCGTTTGAAACGTTATTGTGCTGATTTGTCAAATGTCAGTAAACTTTGTATGCAAGATGATGTTTGTAGTGTGTTCCAAACTGGTACACACCTCTTATGTGCAATACAGCTTGATGGGGGGGGTGGCTGAATTGAATGAGGGACTTTGGAACAGTGCTGTGACAGACAGAATCACCACAGTCAGGTGATCGAGGAAGAGGAGAAGGGGGGGAGGAGGGGGGAGGAGGAGGGGGAGGAAGGTTCTCTCAGGACTTGGAAAGACCTGAGTCAGCACAATGAAGACTAATTTAGAAAAACATGCATCGCATGTAAACTGTATTGCATGTGAAACTAAATGAAGCAGATGACTGATCAATTAACAGCTAACGCTAGATATATTATTGACTTCCTGAAAAGGCAACAAGGAGAATCAAATCAGCAAAACAACTGAATTACAGGACACTCAAGGGAAAGGAAGAAAATAAATTGAAACATTACAGTTTTTTTGTTGTTGAATTGAACACACAATCTACACACATATACCGTTTTGTGTAATAAGTACAATCCCGACAAAGGAAATAGTTCCTTGAATACCCAATAACAGGTTATGCTGTGTTGGTGTGAGCCTATTTATCTCTCACTGTCTTTGTCAAGCCTTAGGTCTGTAATTAGCTGCCCAGTGTGCATCTGAACATAGAGTAACTGCCCCCATAAGAGTCTACTTCTCTGGGGCTATCATGTCTAAATTACTGTGCCACCAACCAGTAAGACTCCTGGCACTTGTGAAATGAGACGCAGGCCGCAGGAACAGCCGTGCGAGAGAGAACGAGGAGGAGCTGTGCTGTGACATTCAAATGAGCAGGTGATCGTTTTGTATCTGCACGGCGATGAATGAAGACCTGAGTTGGTTTGTCCCTCTGACAGATGCCACAAGTCACAATTTATTTGTCAGCGAATATCGGCGGGCATGAGCAAATCCGCTAGCAGATTCAACAGGAGGATCAAATTTGAGAAGTATTTTGAGTTTGTGTTTCTTGGGAGATTAAAACGTACATGTCTGCAACATGTCACCTCAAACCTTCTAAAGAACATATATCCCACTTAAGACGCAGCATCGACTACACCACTATGTTACACAAACCGCTGTCTGAAGGTCTTTAGTTCAAGGCTGTCTGAGGCAAGGCTGTGGCACTGGGCTTAGAGCAGAAACCGTGTCATGGCATCCATGGAAGAAACTAGAAGGAGAATTAGACGGTGCGGAAAAGCAAAACAGGGGAGCGATGACAATTATCCAGCTCTACAGAACAACACAATTATAATCAGGCGACAGTCGCATTCATGAAAGGGATCAGTGCGTCATGGTTCGTGTATCAGTTTAGTTTGGTTTTATCCACTTGTCTACGTTTTTTGCTCCAGATCCATCGACGATTTCCCTCACCAGCCATGATTGAAAGGTGATCAAGTGGCAATCCATTACTGCTCTAATTAACGCTGCCCACATTTTGGACCTATAGTAATGCGATAGACGCATTGCCCCCTCCGTAGAAACATGCCCACTCATTTTTCTCCGGGCCCACCCACACCTCAGCCACCTCAACCACCTCATGCCTGTGCTTGACAGACACGGCGTTGTATTTAATTCAGTACGCAGCAGAGTTAACAGGGACGTGTTCAGCACAGCGGAAATCTGTCTTCCAACCGACACACCTGAGGGAGGACGCTGAGAGACTCCCCAGTTTGTCCTGTTGGCCCTCACCTGCTGAGCAGCTAGGAGGGCGAGACAGCCCCCCACCCCCAAGGAGGGTGTTGGCCCAGTTTGGAGGGAGAAGGGAGGAGAAAAGGGGAGAGGGAGGGGGTGGTGTTAAAGGGGGAAGGTAGGGGGTGAGCTTCTCCGACTGCCACAAGCTGGGTAGCTGTTCAATCAGGCCCCCGGTGGAAAAGTTCAGAGGCGTCACAGGGAGCCGGCTGCGTGGTGGGGGGTTGGGGGGGGGTGGAGGTTGGGGGGTTGGGGGGGGGGGGTGGAGGGTGGAGAGAGGGGGGGCTAGCTTCAGGGGAGATCCCTCCCAGAGCACTCGTCCTGCCTGATCTCAGCAGGTGAGCTCTCCAGAACAAGTGTCTCTCTGAGGGGGTTAAAGCTGGGGCCGGGAATGGGTGGTGGGAGGGGGTGGGAGGGGGTGGGACTAGATGTCCCAAACCCTCACTAGGCTCTGAGGGGAGGGTATGTAAATAAAGACTGAAACAGGGGGACCAGGCAAGAAATAACAGCCCTCTCCTTCTCTTCCCTATCCTGATTCCTCTCCCTCTCCTCCTCTCCTCTTCATCCCTCTCCTCCTCTCCTCCACATCCCTCTCCTCCTCATCCCTCTCCTCCTCATCCCTCTCCTCCTCTCCTCCTCATCCCTCTCCTCCTCATCCCTCTCCTCCTCATCCCTCTCCTCCTCTCCTCCTCATCCCTCTCCTCCTCGTCCCTCTCCTCCTCATCCCTCTCCTCCTCATCTCTCTCCTCCTCATCCCTCTCCTCCTCATCCCTCTCCTCCTCATCCCTCTCCTCCTCGTCCCTCTCCTCCTCATCCCTCTCCTCCTCTCCTCCTCATCCCTCTCCTCCTCATCTCTCTCCTCCTCCTCCTCTCCTCCTCATCCCTCTCCTCCTCTCCTCCTCATCCCTCTCCTCCTCATCCCTCTCCTCCTCGTCCCTCTCCTCTTCTCCTCCTCATCTCTCTCCTCCTCCTCCTCTCCTCCTCATCCCTCTCCTCCACATCGTGGAGAAGGAACAGGGGATGGTCTGAGTGGAGACTGGATGAAAGGTAGCTATAATCAATCTAGACAGTCTTGGCATTTAACTGGGGCATGGGGTATATAAAGGGAATTCACCGACGTCAGGGAACGATTTTGTTCTCTCACACCGACCCTGGTGTGCACCGATGCACACGGCACACATTGGCGTGGTTCAAACCGGGGGCACCCCCCACAACTCAGAAATCCAGCATCTTCCTCTTCGCTCTATTTCCTTTTTTCTTCTTCTTCTTTCAGGTCTCAGGACAATGGAAAAGGACCGTGGGGTTATGAGATTGTTGTCAATTACTTATTCACCATCAGAACTAAAGAGAGGAAACACAACATTGGAACAGCTGCTCATCTCTCGTGTGTGTGTGTGTGTCAGAACTACTTGGGGAGAAGCATACAGATCTCTCTGGACACAGCTGTCCCAATCTGACCACAGACTTTCAAACAATGTGTTTGCTCAGTGATTTGAGGCGGAGAGGACAAAACCCATTTCAGCGAGACCAAACAAATCTATTTGCATTCATTCCGCATGTTGGGACTTGGATACCCCCCACAGTGTAGAGTTTTTTTTCCCAGGATTTTCTTTATACTGAAACTAATCTTCCCAATCGTGATGAATTGGTTTAGACCTGCTGCAGAAGTCAGAAAGGAGTGTAGAATGTGCTAAAAGTCTTGTAGCAGACTAGGGGAGAAGAAACTGCCAATCGTTTATTATCTCTGTGTCGAAAAATTTGCAAAGGACGTTTTCGAGAGACATTTCAGGAATCCAATAATTTTCCCCGCGTGCTAACTGTGAAACGCCAAGCTGCGGTGGCTGTCTTGGTGGTGTGAACACCCATCAGGAATACATTTACAGAGCCGCCTGTTCATCGTCTCCCCTTTACCGGCTCCTAAACGACCCACTCATGGCAGCTTGTCTCGACAGAAGGGCATCATCATCTGTATCACTAGGTGTTTATTGGGCTAAAGTAGAGGAGGATCCAACTGAATACAAACAACACAGTCTAAGCATGTGGTTCTGTTTGAGCATCTCTATAGGCTGGGTGTCACAGGATTTCCGCGAAGCATGAAAGCTTTCTTGAACGAATACTTTCTCGTACAGTTTCACTGCATCTGCTCAATCTCATTAACAGCATGCCAACATTGTCTTCATTTAACTTTACTTTGACCCCTCTTGCTCGGATTGAACACGTAAAGTCACAATCCAGCAAATGTGGTTAGAGCAAACACACCAGCCAGTTTACCCTTCTTCCGACAGCTCTTTGTCACCCCCTCAATATCACGCCACCATGGAACAAACCTTTCTATTTCCTTCACCAACGAACGCCACAACACATCATGGCCTCACCTCGAGAGTCCTGTAGATCATCAGACACGAAGGTCTCTGACCTCAGCTGGCAACCTTCATCAAACCACACAGATCGACGTTCTAACCTCCAGCTCTCTCCAGACCAACGAAAGGACCTTCCCCCATCATCCTTCTATCTTCTGTCTGACATTGAAGGCTAGGTGGGCTCGTGCTCTAAGGTGGTGGTACCATGGCCCTGGGTGGAGGGAGGAGGGTGAAGCTGTTGGAATGGCTCGGTCACGACGCCCAACGTTCCGCAGATGCGACCCTCACACACGAGCACACGCGTGTGTGAGGACACCCCAGTGGGCATGCGCCCGCACACACACGCACGTACCAGCCGTGTGGGTGCATGGCCTCACACGTGTGTTTTTCTGTTTCAAACAAACCTGGAAAACAAATCCAGGAAAATGAGAGAAGGGTTTATTATTTGAATGCATTTTGAAGCTAAGTGCTCTGACAGACTTCAAATTATGCATTGGAAGGAAGAGGGGTTGTTAAACGCACACACACACACGCGCGCGCACACACACGCACACACACTCCACTTCTCTATCTCCAGTAATTCGTTTTGAGAGCTTGCCTTGCCTCTAGTCAAACAAGTGGAGAATATGTCTGAAACGCCGAGGCGTTTGAAGTGAGGAGTCAAATGAAAAGTGTGTGTTCGTAAGGGTGGACGTACAGATGCAGGCTGTTTGCATGGAGCCCTGTTTCCCTGCCTCTCATGATGCGATGGACACTGAGCCAGCAGCGGGTGGGGCTTGGGTGGTCTGGGGGTGGGGCTTGGGTGGTCTGGGGGTGGGGCTTGGGTGGTCTGGGGGTGGGGGTTGGGTGGTCTGGGGGTGGGGCTTGGGTGGTCTGGGGGTGGGGCTTGGGTGGTCTGGGGGTGGGGCTTGGGTGGTCTGGAAGACTGTAGACGGAGGTCAACTCATTCTCCATGTCACAGACGATTCCTCGCTTCCCCGACGCCCTTGGCGCATGCCTGAGAGAGAGGGTCTGGAACAGGGGAGACAGTCTCAGGCCTGGAGCGTAATGACTCTGGCTGGACACAAGTGGCGCTCAGACAGACTCATGAGCCTCTAGTTCAGGGAGCCAGGATCATCAGGCAGCCAGAGAAGAGAGGAATTCAAGTTCGAGCTGTGTTGACCTGTGTCTGTCAGGCTTGACATCTTGCTTGATTGGTCAGGGTCGGTAAAGTCAGTCAGGGTTAGGGTTGGGGTTAGAAAAAGTTGATGTATTTTGTCACAAGCAAGCTCTTGTCGCTGGATCTCGTAACACGAACGCTTTCTTGTCAAGAGAGCCGAGATTGAGCGCTTCAATTGGTTTCATGAATCATCGAAATGCTTCAACCTATAAACCGATACTTAAATGCTCTTGATTGAAATTAGCTCACAATATGTCATCCGTCAAACAGGCGTAATTTCCCCGAGCTGTAAACATCCATTACCGTACGAGGTGTGCTCTCCTAGTACTCACAAGGCCACTTGTGTTCTTAAAGCAGGTGAGTAGACGCTTCAGAAGAGCAGGAGGGAGATGTGTGTGTGTGTGTGTGTGTGTGTGGGGGGGGGGGGGGGGGGCGGGGTCAGTCACTGTAAATGGGTTCTGATTTCAATCAGGGTAAGGGTCCACCGTGACATCCAGTTTGCTCTCTGCTTCAGTGAGCCTCTCATGAAAATAGGGCTCACGGCTCATGGAGATCCTAGTTCTGATGAAATGTGACCCCCAGCCTCACGCGTTCTAATTTCCCTCAGACATGATAAATCATTCTGAGCCTCTGTTCATTATCACAGCAAGTTTCCTTTAGAACGGCAGAGCGACGACCATTAATTGGAATATCTCTAAGGAGTAAAGGACCTTTTCACATGAACGTGTTAAAAAAGAAACACAATTTATCTTCTAATCTCCTCTTCAAATAGCCTGATATTATCTGGGAGGCCATTCCAAGTCAATTAAACCATGTATCACTGGTCATAACCTTGTTTGTATGATTTTAAATTAAATATTTGTCAACCTATTTTAGCAGTTCCACAGATGGATGTCAAACCCCGAATATTCCCGAGCCTGAGTTCCTTATCCTCAAAGGGAAATCTAGCCGGTGGCGCCGAGCCCTGGGTCTGTCCCTGGATAAACAGCTCCCCAGATAGATGCCTGCAGGCCACGATAATGCCACCGCCGATTAGAATCCTTGACACAAATCCCGGGCCCTGTTTGAAGCTGCAGGTCCTCTCCTCGCTCTCTCGTTTTCTCTGGGTTGCAGGTGTCTGCTGATGACACAGCCCCAGGAACAGGAACACAGATCAAATGGATTCTCATGAACTATTACTGCCAGTTTGATTGAACTGTCAGGTCAGCAGCCATCACTTTTGATTTCGGACAAACATGACAACGCTGTGTGTCCAATCTCCTTCAATTTACCAGCAGAAGCACGAATGGGAGAAGGAGAGAGGATCGTTCTTGTTCGGTGTTTCCTGATTTCTCGGAGACAGGTTGGGGAGCGTTGTGTTAGGGTGTGAGCTTACAGTGACTTTGCACAGGGAAAAAAAAACCCATCTTGTATTCTCGCCGGAAAGTTATTCTGAAAAGTTAAGCCGTACGCTTTCTGAATATTATCCATTAAATACATGGTAATCAAAAGCATGGACGTAGAGATCAAAAAGAAGCTCTTCGGGGGTTTCCCTCTAATAGTAGATCCACTGGCTTTGCCTGTTGAAGCATATCAAATGTATAAAACCCTCCTGGAACCTTTCAACGGTCTTTGATGGATGCGGCGTGCATGTGTGCGTGAGAGCCAAACATCACACTACCCTCTCAGTTCAGGCCCCTCAGCCCTATCATCCTCTCAAAACAGGAAGTGACTCATCACGATCAACGATATTATCGGAAGAACTACGATATCAGACGTTTTTTTGAAAAAGAATAAAAGTACACTTTCCAGTTTGAAGGAACGCCACTTGTTCATCAGAAAGTATAAATCGTTTTTTTTCTTTGGTTCAGAATAGTAAAATTCCTCAGGATAAATTCAGCCTACGGAGATTCCGGAAAGAGGAGAGGATATCAGACGTTTCTGAAGCGAAAGCATGTTTCCTAATCCGTGTAGTTCCCTCCAACCAAGCAAACCTCTCACTATCTGTGAAACTCCATCCACAGATTCCCACTGCTCTTTTATCCCAGCAACAGGAGTCTCAATCAGTCTCCTTCCCCCTCTACCCTCCCGGTCTCCCCTCCCAGCACTGGTGGGCGATGAGTGCGAAATCCCTTCGCCCATAAACATCCCGCTGAATGTGGAACCCCAACGCTAGCTGAAGTGGATAGATCACCATCACCTCTGGTTATGACATGCAGAGCTGTGCACTTCACTGCTGGGGATAGGGGGGTGGGGGGATGGAGGGTGAGGGGATGGAGGGTGAGGGGGGGTGGGGGGATGGGGGGTGAGGGGGGGGGCTGAAATGGGCTGGGAGCAATACATCAACTGTAGCACAAAGAGATGAATGAATGCATCTTTTACAGCTGTGTGTGACTACAATATGTTGGGGAGATCTGATTAGATTCTAGATGTAGGGGCTTGTCCTGGCGTTCTGTTGTATAGAAGGGTTTTCAATCTTACATTACTAGGTGGTTTGATGCATGGCATTTATTCACACACACACACACACACACACACACAAACACACTCCTACACATACACACACACACACACACGGAAGAGGAAGATAGCAGTGGTGGGCTCAGGGTAGTGGGTCTAAAGCCCTCAGGCTCACATCCTGTGGGTTTTAAAGACAAAAGAATCTTAGGGGCGCATTGGTAGCTCACCGGATAAGTGTGAGCTCTCTCTCTCTCTCTCTCTCTCTCTCTCTCTCTCTCTCTCTCTCTCTCTCTCTCTCTCTCTCTCTCTCTCTCTCTCTATCTCTGCCCTTCCTGTCATCCTTCACTTGGAATCTGTCCAACAAAGCTTGAAAATTTCCCCCACAAAATACACCTTAATTATTTTTATTGTTTTTGATCAGAGAACCTTTCAGAGATTGTTCCCAGTCCAGAACCTCCCTCGATCCAGCCCAGATCCCTCTTGGCCACAGTGGATCAAGCACAGCTCCCGGGGTTAATTGCATGTGACACCGAGTAAAACCGCTCATCTTAATGGTTTTTCAGCATTCGAGTAGAGCTCAGCGATGGCATGGCCTTCCCCTCTCTCCCTCCTTCCCCAGATACTGTCTGAAGTTCAAAAGTTGTATTTTCGCGAACGAATGATGAATATGGTTCGGGAAGGCTCCAACAGCTAATTAATCTGAAAAATTATGGAAGTAACATTAAGAAATGGACCTTTAGACACTTCAAAGTGATACAAGAGCCAGTGCTGATAAACATCAACATCGTTAAGTTGATTTGATGAGCAATTTGTAATTGCCCTGAGAAAAACGGTTATTTTCTTACATCAAAGAATTCATCTTAATGGTGCAACGAACTAGTTTATTTATGGAGACAACAAGCACATCTGACAATGAAGTGATTTGTTGATATGTGGAGATGGTGATGTTCCTGTTTTTTGCCCCAGGACATGCAGCACAAGACGCAGTACTGTGTAACTCTGTAACTCTGTGTAACTCGCAGCGTCTCGTATATAGTAAGAAATATATGTGATGTCTTGACACTTGCTTGGTTTACGTTAACTGTCAACACAAATTAACACATCTCCAGTAATCTATTATTCAAAACTTTGGAAGGATTAATAAAGCACAGTAAAGCAAGTGCTGCTTTATGAGGAGGAGGTCCTTGCAGTACTGTAACTTAACAATGACCTTACAGCACTTGGGGGAGTTAGACAAATGTGTTTGGGATTAGAAAACAGAGGTTTGCATTTTCTTTTTCCAGAGAGAGCTTTATCTATGTTTTCCAGCGACTGAAACATTCTGTAATTGCCCCATTCAGACACACGCTGTTCATCCTTCCCTCTGTTTTACATTCGCAATACGCTTAGAGAGCAGCCAGACGAGTCATCAGACTTATGTTGTCGAGTAAACTTTCTAGGTCTCTGCGAGACAGTTACTTTTTAAATGGTTTCGTGTGAGATTGCTGGCCATCTTGCTGGCCCTGAAGTGTGGCTCCCATTAGTGACTGAACTGGCCCCTGAGGGCCCGAGGACACAGGGAAGGTAATTACAGAACACACTGCTATTAATTACCTTCTGCTCTCACGCTCCAGTTGGAATTGAACTTTGTACAGATGACTTACTGGAGGGAGAAAACACGACATCGGAAGTTCAATGAGACACTTTCCTCTGTCATTGCTGAGGAGGGAATCCTTCTCCACATCGGTTAATGAGGCCTTACCAAGAAGAAAAAATGTACATCTTGTGCAGTATCGTCCTTTTGTCATAGTAGTTACCCTCCAAAGCGCAGTTTTCTGAATAACACCGAACCTGAATTATTCCTGAACTTTCCGCTGCAACACCTGCGTCAGGACTTGTGATTAATCTGTATTGTGGGCTCTGGACTCCATTATAGCAGCCTTCAATAGTCGATTTTCATCTCCGTTTGCCTTGGTGTAAATGTCCCCTGTTTAACAGCGTTAGTTTACGGTGTAAAACAGCATCCAAATGGATGTTGCCATCAGCTCTGTATTGTATTCGGGCCATTGTATTCCCTCACACTCTGACATTCTATTTCACTTTTAAGGATTCCAACAGGCACCAAACTGGTTTTTACTGAAACGTTATGGGTGAATGGGGCCTGAAAATAAATGCATTTGAGCACAGGTGATGTTTATATTATAGTAGTGATTCAGAAGTACAGACTCGGAGATTTAAAACTGAATTAATTTGTTCCTCCTTTTTCAAGAGACTGTGGGACAATGTTTCTGTTTTTCACTTTCCCCACCCCCACCCCTCTCACCCCCTCGACAGCAAACATGACACCAATTACCCTTAAAAACCTTTCATCACACTGATATTAATTTTGACAAAAAATGCCCTTCATTTCACTTGCTCCTGTCACACGTTTGAACAAGGTCACAAATAAAAATGATTCCTGATCTCATATTAAATCCTAATTCCCCTTTGTCACCCAGTCAAATCTCTTACGCCCAGCATCCAGGCAAACTTGTCCTGACCCGCAGCAACACAGACACTGAAGACGCCCCGGCTCCTGTGCAGTAGGGGTTCTGTGGGGAGCAGGAAATAACACTAGCCATTGTTCCCAAGGGTCTCTTTGGCAGCTATGATGCATTTAGTTACTTACCTGGCCAGAAATCATTTCCTTTGCACATCCCTCATCTCCAGCTGAGCCATGCAGGGCACCAATAAGATACATCTTTTCCTGTTATGGCCGTCCCCCTGCCTCGAGACACACCGCCAGCCTTTGGTTCTCAGCAGGGAGTTCATCTGATGTACTGTGTCGCACGTCAGTTGTGGCGATGCTCTCCATGCATCACACTGGGATTTAAGGAGGGAGAAGACCGCTGGCCCCAGCGCACGACGACACAGCAGATGTCTGAAACAGAGGATGAGGTGCATTGTGGGAATGGCATGGATGATGATGATGATGATGGTGATGATGGTGGTGATGGTGATGATGATGATGATGGTGATGATGGTTATGATGATGATGATGGTGATGATGGTTATGATGATGGTGATGATGATGATGATGGTGATGGTGATGGTGATGATGATGGTGATGGTGATGGTGGTGATGATGATGATGATGATGGTGATGGTGGTGGTGATGATGATGATGATGATGATGATGATGGTGATGATGATGATGATGATGATGATGATGATGATGATGATGATGATGGTGATGATGATGGTGATGGTGGTGATGGTGATGGTGATGATGGTGATGGTGATGGTGGTGGTGATGATGATGATGATGATGGTGATGATGATGATGATGATGATGATGGTGATGATGATGGTGATGATGGTGATGATGATGGTGATGGTGGTGATGGTGATGGTGATGGTGATGATGGTGATGATGGTGATGATGGTGATGATGAGGATGATGGTGATGATGGTGGTGATGATGATGGTGATGGTGATGATGATGATGGTGATGATGATGGTGATGATGGTGATGATGAGGATGATGGTGATGATGATGGGGGTGCGGAGCATGAAGATAATGATGTTCTTGAAAAGGGTTCACACCAGAAGACCTTATTCATAGTAAGTGTCGAACTGGAGCCATGTAGGGGTGCTGCTGGCTGTAAATTAGGAGTGTTAAGACTCTGTCCTGTGAAGGCGGTGACTGACAGCACTAAGGTCCCGAAGTATCCTGCATAAACGACCTCTACCCGATTCTTTCCAGAAGGACGACTCCAGAACATGAAGGGCAGCTTGTGCTGTAGCAGTACTCCAAACTCCAACGCACAGTAGCGTTTTCGTCTGCGTGGCCGAGAGCGTAGATGAGCAGTCTCTGTGAGAGCCAATTAAAGCTTGTTTACTTTCCTCCTCCGTCTAATTAACGTCACCGGCTCCTTTTAATGACCTGGAAACAGAGTGTGATTAAAACACAAGCCCTCGAGGCGACCGAACGTGATGCGCAAGACCTCAATTGCGCTGAGGCTTGGCTTTGTGTGGGACAGCTTCCCCCCCCCCCATCACTACTGGAGGTCGACAACAATACAAATATGAATGGAAACCCCTTTCTGCTTACTCACAACCCAAAACACACACACACACAATTGTCATCTGCGACAAAATCCAGCTATTGCTAGAAAACGTTCAGCTCCTACTTTGGAGTTCTTCGAGAAAGTAAAATGGGTTCCTCCAAATCCGATCCGATTGAACCAGCCTTGAACTGTCCTTATTGTCCTGTGGAACCTAGGAGGCATTACCAGACCGCTCATTACTCACTGCATAATACACCAGACTCCGAAATGCAACTTTGGGTGGAAATTGTTGACCCCAGGAACTCCCATTGTCTCTTTGATCCTTTTCTCACTTTCTCTTCTTCCATAGTCTTTCTTGCTTGCTCATTTTTTCAGTGTCTAAACTATAATTGGGTGATGTTTTTTGAAGCACTGACATTTATAAATGTCAATATCATGCAGACCCAAGGCAAACGATAATCTGACAACTGATTAGCTTTCCCTTGTTGGGAGTTGAAGAACTGGGATTTTCTAAATTTAAGATTGTGTTTTGGAATGGTCGGATGGTCCAATCTATACGTGATTGTGGGAGGTAAAGTGAGGTGCGGAGATGTATGTTGTTATTGTAGTCATTGAGAAAATAATGAGATCAAAAGATCAAAAGAGAGAGGCAGAGAGTGCGGATGATCGTACAGTGTGTGTGTTTGTTTGTGTCTGTGGTGTGGTGTGTATGTGTGTGTGTGTCAACCTGCCGGCGATACGCATCATGTTTGTGTGTGCGCCAATCTGCGGGCGATACATATGTGTGTGTGATTGTGTTGAGTCTCCCTGGGCTGGCTGGAGACTGCTGATAAGGACTGCTGCGTGCTGTGCAGCTCATGGTTCAGGGTTGGTGAGCTGCAGTGGAGCTACAGCTCCTATCTGTTATCTGGAGGGTCCTGGTGGTCTCCTCAGGACCACGTCTCCAGGCCCCAGTAACGAGGGCGACTAATTACCAATCACAGCCCTCCCCTCAGGAGATAATTACTACTGTAAATCATTGTATTTGTGTTTGCCGACAAAGCAAAAACAGAATGAGATGCACAGTCCAGTAAATCTTTGCATGCAGTACAGGCTTCCTAAAACAGCTGTGATTGCGAGAGCTAGCGTGGTCATGAAAACGGAGAAGGTTTTGCTTTTTGCTTTCCTCTGACCTCGGACTCACCAGACACCCCTCTGTCCTCTAACCTCCTCCGTCGCCAGGGTGATCGGAGGACGAACGTCCAGGCTGGTCTGAAAAACAAACATCAGCAGGAAGACAGAACACTTTGTCAGATCAGCTAATTGAGTCATTGGCCCAAACCAGGGGCCATTTATTACCCCCCACCCCTCCATCTCCCCCCCCCCCCCACAGGCCAGTCCTCCTGTCCTGCCCCCAGCCTCGTCTCTCTGTGCTGCTGTGACACAGGGCTGCCCCCCCCCCACATCTTCCATTTATCACTGCAGGATGATCTCTTGGTTTAAGTGGAGGTGATGAAGATGACTACAGGACCACTGTGGACACAGCAGGACCCTCCAGGCTAAAGCGTCCCGATCAATCACAGGCCTATCTGGGACAAACGCGTATCTGGAGGGGAGACAGGCTCATGGACCTGACACACAAAATAAACACTAACAATACTTTTCATAAGACTCGGAGCATGTGACAAACATGGAAAAGGTGACAAACATGCCAAGCTACGGCACCACAAGGCATCGACACTGAAGCATTCATGGAAACATTTTCTACATTTCCTTCCTTTGTAACACTGGCCTCACAATCTTATTCTGTCATAGAGAGATTCAGAGTCATTTGGCTGAAGTACGAATTGGTTCTAAGGCTATGAAATACTTGCTAAAGACATATTGTCAATCTCTTTTCTGTCTTCCTGACATTTCAGACGTGTTTGGTTTCTGAAATATTTCTTGCTCAGTGTATACTGAATAAAAGTCTGCACTGTAAGCTAATTGGAGAAGTCATTTGAGGACTACTTCGACCTAGGTTTTGTTCACTGCCTTCATACAAAAACTGTGAAACTGCCTATTCTTTTTGTGGAGTGTTCATATTGACACATCAATCGTTAACACAGCAGTTTCAAAACACAGGACAGAATCCTCACAGGAACCATCTTGCAAATTTTACTGGGGTTAAGAAAGATTTTGAGTTTTAGGACGTTTTTTTAAGTGGGCAAACTGTTAAGTGGGTGTCCCAGTGGTCTCTGCAACACCTCCCAATCAGCAGTTGAACAGCTGTAAGCGCACTGGTGATGTTAGCAGGCATTCATCCCCGATTGGGATAACGTCTCTTTCTCTGAAACGTTTGTACTGCATGAGAGTGTAACCAACTGCTGTTCACACGAAGGCTATTAAAAGGAGAGGGAGTTTTTCTGGCTCACGGTTGATTGGATACTAGGAGTTCTCTGATGAACTCCTCTCAATATTCTCTCAACAGAAACCAAGACTTTTGCTCATTTTTTATAATTGTTATCTTGATATTGGAAATCACTGCAGAAAGATAGTTAGGGAAAACCTTCAACCGCCTGCTCACCTTCTCAGCATGTGACAGCGAGGTCTTGAAATATCCATTGTAGTTTATTTTCTTTTAAAAACTATCATTTGGCCTTTCTTTACCGAACAGGACAGGAGATCTTCTTTATAGGACAGGAAATGGCATCAGCCGTATTCAAGCCCAGGTTCCTGTGTTAGGTCTATGGCCTTAACAGTACCTCTTGCCTAGGGGGCTCTCCGTGGCAACCCATTTCTATCGTAATTTTTTTAATATTAATTTAAAAGAGAGATGAAGCTTCAGTTTGGAGTCTTCCAGTGTCCATCTCCAGAGAGGGCGTCCATGTTTTCTTATCGCATTAACCGTCATTTAGCAGAGAGCTGTGGGACTCGGACAACAACAGCAGCAGGGAGGGTCTGAGGAGAGAAGAAAGGTCCCTCTCACTGGGAGTCCCTGGGGACCTGCGCTCTAATGAAACGCTGTCAGGGTCCAGTGAACAGAGCTGTCAGAGGAGAGGAGAAGGAGAGATTGGAGGAGAGAGGAAGGGAGGGGAGAGGCGAAGGAGAGATTGAAGGAGAGGGGAGGAGAGAGGGTAAAAGAGGAGATCTTTATAGCAAAAGACGCCTTTACAAACATCAGTGTTGGAAGCCAAGAACAACACACACACACACACACTTCTGACAACTTTCAGAGAACCATTTAGGCAAATAACTTAAAGCAACTTTGAATGTTTTTACGAACACAAATCTGGTTGTAACCGCAATCCCATGTCATCATTAATTCCTACAGCACATAGCACATTTCAAAGTCATCCACTGGTGAAATATGCAAGGAGTTAAAATAAGCGGCTTTAGAAAAAAGGCATTATTCATAGTATGTGGAGACAGCGAGGGGTTCTCAGAGAGCAGAGGAAAGCAGGGGCAAGGCTTGTCCATGTACTTTTTACTCTGAATTAAAAGGCGTGGGAGACATCTATAAATAGAGTCCTCGCCTACTCCACCACCCCTTAGAACCCATTGGAACCCCTTGGAACCCTTAAGAACTCCTTGGTACCCCATTGGAACCAGTGGCCCCAGCAATTTACAATGAGCACAAAACAAAACTACTAATACCACAGACCACAAGCTACAGAGCTTGTTAGAGACACCTCCTCCACACGCCTTTTCCGGGTAATTAAACAGGACTCAGTCTGCGACAGACGAGCAGGAGAGGGACTCGACACAGAAGAGCGATCACACCCGTCAGGAGGAGAAGATAAGACGTCTTCGTTTTTTTTTTACATACCCCTTTTAATACGCTGGAGTTGTCGGGGTACGATTTTCATTCTCATTAGAGAGAGGTTTACACAGCTCAAAAGGCCCTACTGCAGCTGTGGTGGTTCAGCCTGACAGGAAAGGAAATATCAGCTCTGTTTTTTTCTCTGCTGTCCGTGGCTTGTCTGCAGTATATCAGCTGTCCTCAGTTGCTGTTGCTCGGATTCAGGCCCAGGCACATCAGAGAATAGCACTCTATGAGGAGACTGCAGTGCAATCAGTTCCATGTTGGGTCTGACAAAACCACACAAAGGAGGCAGACAAGAAAGCTGCTGTTTCCCCCTGTGGAGTGGTAATGATAATGATGCAGACATCATGTCAGGTTAGGAAGTTCTTTAATAGGAGAGATAGTTTTGCGAGAGGGAAGGGAAAAAAAATACTCTTGGGTACATTTATGCTGTGTGTGTGTGTGTGTGTTTGGCCACCACCGTAGCAGTGTAACACATAAACAGGACAGATATTCAGGCCATAACAGACCCAATCTATTTCTGGCTAATTATGGTGGTTTATACCTCACCCCCATGGTGTGTTCTGACAGCCAGTGACCTTTTTGAAGATGGACTTTGTACAGACCGTAATATCCAATCTGCATCCAGCCTTGTAGACCCAGCTGAAGAGGGAGACGACACAATCAGCCAGCAGGAAGACACACAGCGCTGCAGGGAGTTCACACAAGTCTCCAGTGTGTGAAGTCAGAATCGGTGACCATGCACACAAACACACAATCTCAAAAGGTACAAAAACACACACAGGCACAAAAGAACATGCGCATAACCCTTGACAGATCGAGAGCTGTAATCATGGTTTGTGAACATCTGTTCCTGAGTGCAAAGTCAAACAACTTCAAACGACTAGCTTTTGTAGTTCATCTGGAGATGCGTGACAGACTTTTTCGAAACTACAGACACTGTTGCAAAACGACTGCATCATTAATTACAAAAGCATTGCAGGATTTCAAAGACAAAGGATGGATCCTTGTTCAGATTCATGGAAGACATGAGTGTTTGTAGACGGGACGACTTCTAATCAAGACTGTATTTCAGTCATCACCCCGTAGGATGGAGGAGAAGTTTGCACAGTACAGCGCATACCCCAAACACACAAGGGACTTTGGTGTTTAACAAAGGCATCCTCTCATGGGTCCAGAACGTTAGATGATTCTAACCCTCATTAAGAGAGGAGCACGAGTGTGTAAATCATGGCAGAGAGCCTTGTGTAACATGGATCTCAGTGTACCAGGAGGAGCAGAAGGCCTGGGCACCCAGCTGCTCTACCCAGCTACTTTCTCTGCACTTTACGGTCCCTGAGGAAGAGGAGGACACCACTGTAAAACAACTTCATGTCTCTGTCAATACTGCATGGTGCGCCATCCATTTGTGCCCTTCTACATCCTTTCAACAGTGTGTGGTTTCAAAAGTGTGTGTGTGTGTGTGTGTGTGTGTGTGTGTGTGTGTGTGTGTGTGTGTGTGTGTGTGTGTGTGTGTGTGTGTGTGTGAAAGAGTGAAAGTGCACACACACTGGCGGTTCAGAGGGATCCTAACCCTCAAGCAGAGAGAGTCTGTTGAAGGTCAAAGAAACACTGAAACTGAACCTTCAGTACAGTAAATAACACATCCTATCTCCAACCCTGATAACCACAGCTGCCTGACATGAGACTGCATGCTTCCAGGGCGTGTTGAGGTCCGGGGTTTCTGGAGAGCGGAGGCGTGTGGATGTCCGCTGGGCCGCGATGGCTGCCAGATCAAAGAGAAGCTCAGGCAGTTTCTGTGTCTCTGGCCTCTGCTCTCCTTTCATCTCTCCTCCACTTCTCCCTCAAAGTGCCTGGGCTCAACCACACCCTTCTTCCCCAGGTTCCCTCACTTTCCCATCTCCTATCTATCTATCTCTCTCTCTCTCGCTCTCTCTCAGGTCAAGGCTTCTCATTGATGGTGAATGTCGCAGCTGTACAGTACTCAGCTGGGACACTGGATCTGTCAGAGATAGGGGGGTCCATGTGTGGAGTGTGTAAGTTTAGACATTAGACAACATGCACGCGTACGGAAACACACACAGAGCAACCAGACTAAAACACATACGCATTATGAGTCAGGTGGCTGAGCAGTTAGGGAGTCGGGCTATTAACAGTTCAATTCCCGGCCACGTCAAATTACATTGTGTCCTTGGGCAAGGCACTTCACCCAACTTGCCTCAGGGGGGAATGTCGCTGTACTTACTGTAAGTCGCTCTGGATAAGAGCATCTGCTAAATGACAACACACACAAACAACAACAGAATTGTGATTGAGATCATTAGTTATTTATACATGTGGATGGGGACATTGTTAACATCTTTACCATTTTAACTCCATCTCTATTGCGTCACAGAAAGAAAACCACTTGAACTGCACTGCATGGGTATAATGACATAGCGATGGTGAAGTAGAGAATATTGCATAACATGCTGGCTGGAACAAGGAGTCTTAATTGGTTTGGGGCGGAGCTACTTAGAGGGGTGTGTGTTTGGGGGTGTGTGTATTTGTGTATGTCCGTGTGTGTGTGCTGAGAGTTGCCCTTGGTCCAAATGGACGATGACTGAGTGATTAATCCCTGTCTGAATCTCCCCGCTTCATCAGCCTCGCTCACAGCTGAGATAAATCAGGCGGGCCAGTCTTTAACGAGGGGACTGATGCTAAAGTCCTCCCCCCCCCCCCACCTCATTAACCTGTCTGTGAGAACAGGACACACAAAAGGAGAACTGTTAATTGTATCGTGTTTAACTGAAAACACACATTTTTATGTTGTCAGGATACAAAAGCATTGAATCATCTTTAATCGCTTCAAAAAATCACATTCTTTAACAACAAAACATATTTGGGCTTTGTGATATTATTTTAGTTGTCTGACTCAATTAAAATTCATCAAAGATGAAGGGATTACGTGTACAGACAATCAGGAAAACGTTGTCATGGAAACCCAACAAAAATCTAGTTGAAAATACAGTAATATGCTCTAATAAGTCTGAGAAACGTTGAGAAAGTTATTGAAATGTACTTCCAATAGATCTGTAGATTTAAACATCCCTTTGACAGCAAAGAGAACTCGTCCACTTTAAAATCATAAAAACATAATAACTCTTAAATATAATAAATCTTAAGTGTAATGTAAGTGGTATACCGTCTCAGCCCTTTTGATCCAATAAAATCTCAATTTTGAGCAAGTGGTGAACTCTTAAAACGGACCACTTTAACCAGTAGTAGAGACCGTTCTAAGAACAGATGGTGACATCAAGGCAGCGGGCCTTTTAAAAAATACCTCCATCACTTCACACAAGTGAAGTGTTGGAGGAGTAGGCGTAATAGACGGGTTTCTAACTCCCAACCTCTTCAGAGAAGGATCTGTCTTCAAGTCAAGCCAGCTGTGTTTTGTTGTGACTCTTGTTTGGTGATGAACATTTTGATACAAGACCATGGAGAATATGGGTGGGCACAAGGGAGGGGGGAGGGGAGGAGGGGGGGCAAGACATTGTGCAAACTCTCCCTTCCACAACTAACCCTCCATCTGTCCCTTTCAATTCTGTCCGGTCTCAAATTAACACGTTCAGTACAATTGCAGGAATGGATACAGTCATATGCACATCAACATGTATTGATATTATCATTTTAATTATCCATCTTTCTGTTACACATAATATTTGCAGCTCCTAGAGTTCAACTACAGCTGGTTCTGTCTATCATATTAACTTGCAAAAAAAAAAAAAACATTGACTGAAACATTCAGTCAAGATCAGGCATGGGTTTTGACCCCTACTTAATTCAAAATGAAGAAAAAAATCAAATTAATTGGCTTGTGGCTTCAAGGTCCACAATCATGCATTAGTAGCTCTTGCTTAAAAATAAGCCTCAAAGAAAAAATCTGAATCTATTAATGGGAAAAATGTCTAACAGACACTTCTAGCATAACTAATTACACAAATTTGATGCAACCGAAGGTTTACATAACAAATCCTGGATTGACATGGTAATTCCTGATTTGAGAACATAGATGTGACCAAATGTACCTCAGGCATATTTTACCCTGATAATTACGTTTATACAACATTAAGATGAGGTATCAAAATGTGGAAATTAAACATTATTGTATTATTGATAAGATAATTTGATAGCAAATTAACAGTGACATTCTTAGAATTCTTGACACTTTCCCCCTTTTTGGAGTCACTGGGAAAAACGATTTAAATATGGCTGGAGATATCTGATCCTGGCAGACATATTCTGACGACAGTTATCAGGTCCAGATGTGGAAAAAAGTTAAGTCGAAAATGTTTCAAAACTTTTATTCTGAAAATGTGGAAACATTTTTTCCTCAACATTTTCTTTCAAAACATTTTTTTTCTCAACTTTCTTTCAAAAATATTTGCTCAACCTCTCATCCAAATGTGACCTCTGTTTCCAGGTCCAGATCTTCACCAGATGGGTGATCTTCTTCAGGACAGACATACATGGCAAGGACAGATAAATCACCTGACATGGATTGGTTGGTGTGTCAGATATTTTTATCCATGTACCAGGTTGCAGGCCACCCCTGCATAAGTCAGTGACCCACTTGGGTCACCCCAGTCCAAAAGGTCTGCACACACCAATCAATGACTTTAGAAGTCCAGGAATATAATCAACTTATGAGTTATCAAAGTCCAAGGCACACAATACATCTCAATATTTTGTCAGATATGATTATTAGAATGACCCTGACGTTGTTGGTTCCAGTCCGTTTCTGAACTATGATTGAGGGGAATTGTGTTCTATCCGTCTCCTCTGTAAGACAGAGATATCCATCTTTCTTTTCTGTATTTATTGTTTACTGGAGGTTCAAGGTTATTCATTTTCAGTGGTCAAGGGACAGGTTAAAGGATAATTGGGGTGAAGTTGAACACAGACAAATAGGAATTAAAAGTTAATTTTTTGAGCTAGCTTTCAGTCTGGGTGGATGAAAAAATAATGTGGATTTTTGTTTTTTTACCATGTCTGAGACTTCTAAGTCAGTTTTATCCCTTTGAATTGAAAACAACACACATTGAAAAACATCTCGATGACAAGATGCAATTTGTTTGTCTTTTGAAATTAGTTTTTGCATGGGAAACAATTGGAGAGATCATAGAAAGAGATTCAATAAACCCTTTGTGGAGTTCTCCTTTGCAACAGAAAGTCTAGATGCATCACCATTATCAGTTGCTTAGCAATATCAGATAAGAATACTTTCAAATATTCTCATTCCAAAAAGCATTTTCTTCTTTGTCCCTCTCTATCATGGGTCTGTGAAGTCAAGCAATATTAATTTACTCTATGGAGACCCGGTTAGTATGTTGCGTCAAACATCTAAAATGTCCTCAGATTATAGAGCATATTGTTCAGTTAGGGGCGTCTGCAGACATGGCCAATTAGAGATAGCCGGAAGGTTTGAAGAACTTAATAGTGAGACTGCAAGAAGGGCGAAAAACATCTATCTTGGGAGGAGGCTGAATGTGTTACTGATGGAGCCTGTTTCGGGTTTGTAGACTCTATACAGACTAAATAGAAAGGAAGGACTAAAAAGACCAGAAGGAGACCAAACATATATGAAGGAGACTTAGGAAGGAAACTTAACTGACAGGAAGGAGACTTCACTGACAGAAAACTAGCATAGAGTGAACACAATGGTTACCACACGTTGTAAAAATACAATTTTGAGAGTTGTCCTAAATGTTCTTTTAGATCATCAGTCAGACTGAAGTCGGCCAATGAAAGTTAGCTACTGCAGGGCTCTTTCTGTGTATTTTAGGGAAAGAGACTACTTCTGCTAATTGGATTTTATCTAAAAATCCACCAAATATTTCCCTCTAGAATGCTTTTATACAAAGTAAAGCACCAAAGGGCAAAGGAATAAGTGTGTGGTTAAAACGGTTGAATACCGTACAGGATTAGATTTTTACATTAAACAATGTTATAAATTTAGCAGATGACCTATCTGAAGCAGCCTACAAATAATGACCAGTGGAGTCAGGCACGTCCGCAGAAACCTGAAGCCTAAGAGAACCATGAGCCTCGCCGACTTCATAGAATCACTTTCACAAAAGATCCCCGATGGGAAGGAGACAAATGGAAAGACGGCCAACTGCCAAGGGAGAAGAGCTGAAGGGGACGGAAAGCAGATATCACTAGAGAGAGCAGATATGAAGGAAAAAGGGAAAGAAAGCCATGGAGTACCATTGTGTTTCGTGGTCATCTCACTCACTGTAGGGCAGAGAGGAACCGATTTCCACCCTGTCAAGACCCTGACAGTCTTCTCTAGAGAACAATATGCTGAGATTTATCCCCAGTAAAGACAGAGGAAGGGAAGTCTTCCTTGAAGGATTCCTGGACAGAGCGTATTCATCAGCAGAGGAGCGACTTATCTCCCTTACCTCATGTTGAATCTATACTAAGGATTGTGCTCATATGGCAAATGCCTTGGATATGCAATTTTTCCTCTGTGAGTTTTCCCGGGAGTTTGTCTGTGTCTATCTTGAGGGTTTAGGTTGGTGTAAGGGCACTTTTCTGGGAGCTTGTGAAACCCTGGGTGACATTGCTTGTAAAAAGGGCTAAACAAGCACTTTGAATTGCCTTGTTGTTGAAATGTGCTATACAAATAAACTTGCCTTGCCTTGCCTCAGAAATACATTTTGATTGGATAATTGATGTTTTGAAAGACTCAAGCACACAAAAGTCATCCAAATAATTTACAGATTCACTTCACACAAAGTGGTAGTTGGATGTTTGATCAAGTCAGAGAGCACGTCTTTAGCGGACCCTCTGTGATACAATTATACAGTGATGACATCACGACACCCATCTAAGGCAGCCACTGGGATCATCTTTCAAACGAGGCCTTGGTACATCTTGTTAGTCATTCATTTTAACAGGGTCAGGGGAGAGAGGAGAGGGGAGAGTGATGACAATGACCTCTGACAACAGCCACGAAAGAGAAAAGGTCAATTATCCTGACAGGCTAATCTAATGATGTGATTCACTTTGCTCATGTGCGATGCGCTCGGCCTTCTTCAAATGGAAGAGCTGTAAAAGTGAAGCAGACGAGCTGCTTGACGGAAGCCTCATAATCCAGTCTGTTTTAAATCCCTGCCTTCCCACTAAACAGTATTATAACAGTATCACCATAAGTAGAGCACCCCGTTAGTAGGTATCGTACCAAAGTTATAAAAAACAATATTTATTTTATTCTGACAATGTCTATGATGTGATATGCACTTTGGTCATTTTTGACTTAATCATGTGCAATTTCGACTCTGGGATACATAAAGTTCTTCTTTCAAAATAAATATCTTACTAGACAGTCCTTCCATCTATCTACACCATCCCAATCATTAACATTCCACAACCTCGATGTAGGAATGCATACCAAACGCGAAAATGAAAGACAAGTGGTCGAAGAGTAAACAAAAAAAATATATACTTTTAGGCCACGTGCCACAGACGACCACAGTGCAGACAACGTCCCACTGATAGTCTGATCACTGCCCCCTTCATGTCTCCATCGGCAATCTGGTGCCTCCCCACCGTCCTCCGCTCACTGCTTAGACCAGATAGCGAGAACTCATTAGTTCCTTGGATGAAACACAAGCGTGGAAGGTCGCGGGGGCTCCAACAAAGCAGTCTAAACAACAGGATCAAACCCACCCCCAGGTTTGTTTCCTACAGCAGGTGGAGGATGCACCGCTGCAATCCAGCTAAGTCAACCCAACCGGTCAGCAGCGTAATTAACCTGGCCCTCCAGTCAAATTCCCTGTGACACAGAGAAAAAAGCATGATGATGGCTGTAGAATAATAGGCTTAGGCTTAATTAGGGCTTCCTTGGTTTAATTGAATTCAGTAATACCTGATATCAGCACAGGCCATTCTAGAAATCATAAACACAGTTATGGTCCTGAAGTATAGTACTTTGTGTGTAATATGAGCAATGTAGTCAATATGTGGTCCAGAACCGGCGTACTCATTGACTCAGGAAGAGCATATCAGTAGAGCATCTCGTTTTAAATTACCAGGCAGATGCAAACGATATCATAATTGCACTGTGCTCCAGTAAATGTGGTACCAAAGTGTTTAAATATCCACTCGGGGATTATCTATTGTATTAATTAAGAACAAGAATGGAAATAAAATGGAGTCCGCTGAGGATAAGGACCAGCGAACACTCTCAACTAACGCACAGCTTTAGTGCTTCGTCATCTGTAGCTTAGCTGCGTGTTACATGACTGTGGGTGAGACGCTTGACACACATCCTCTTGATGTACACACACACACACACACTCACACACACTTTAATATTTGCAGCTTAATCTGTACTATAAGATATCTTGGACATCAAATGTTTACAAGGTTACTTCATGTCACTTTTATAAAGAAAACACTACAAAAACTGTCCACTGAACAAGGACTTAAACCTTTACCTATAAGACTAATGGCACCTTATATCGTACATAAAAGTAGAAAGATAAACGTAAAATACATATCCAACCGTGTTAACCTGTTTTATGTTTTCAAGCTTCAAGCAATTCTTCGTCCTGTGGTGCGCTGCATGCTGCGTGTGAGGCATGTCAGTCTGTCTTTTCTCTGATGAAAAGAAACGACACAGAATGAGCCCGGGCCGGAGGCAGGGCATAAGAGGGCTACCAGACAGAGCTGTTAACCAGCCTTGAGTGAATAAAGAAAGCTGGGAAAAGTGAACAAATTGAAAACGGAGGAGATACCTGCGAGGCAGATATGCTCCAGAATCTAAGAATCTTTTTTTTGAGAAGCTTTCACCTCCATCTTAAGAAAAGAGAGAAATGTGAAAATGTTTTTTTGAGTATTTGAGGGTCAGTGTTTGCGAGTCTTCACTGTTTATGGTTGCCTGTAATTACCTTTTGCTGTCCCAAACATAACCTATATTGATCTCCACCGCAAGTATCCTACAGTGCATATTTGCCCCTGAATGTTTAAAGATTCTGTGTTAAATTATTAATGAACAAGGCCTAGATTTAGCGTTTGTATGAATATGCATGGGGGGTAAATGCCATAGATCACACAGCGCTGCACTAACACCACTACCCTCAGCAATATTCATCTATATGTCACCGAGAAGGAAGTGTAAGGTTGTGCTCATTACTGATGCAGTGCGTGGTTGATGAACAGTATAATTGCAGCAAGCAAGGGAGCAATTGACGACTTCTGTCATGAGGTGATTATCCACTCAAATAGGATTTAACGTCTCCATGGTACCTGCGGCTATCCTTTCATTTTAGATTTGGAATATTAATACTGCCAGAGGCCTACTCCTGGGAACATCACAATAGAGAGGTTCTCTCTCTCAAATAAAGAATGACTGTGGAATATTGATAATGTAATATCACTGTTAGAATAACAATAGTCCTCATCAAACAGACTTTTCTTCTCCATTCTTGAATATTTCCTCTAAAACTTTCAATCCAGCCTTGTCATTTCGGAGTAGAAAAATATGACCGCGTCAATCATGACCACCCGGTTCCAGAAATTGTGTTTTTTTTCTTTTTCTTTGATGTTTTAGTATGAAGGTGTTTGACCTCAATGGTGGAAGATCTAATGGTACTTTGGGATTTACCTTAACGTCAAAAGCAAATCCCTGTGGGGAAAACAACCGCCTTTTATCTTTGGTCGCTGCCTCCAGTACACATCAGACTGAAGTATCATCAAGCTGAACCGTGCATTACTGTTAAAATGGTTATTGTATAATGAGATGGTATACGGCATACATTTGCTGAAAACCAATCACGACAGAATAAAATAGTCCAAACCTAGCCGCCGTCGAACACAGCATCAGATGTAAGATGAAAAGCTTTCATGCAAGACACTTCTGATCTCATGTCCTATAGGAACTGAAACCTTGAACATTTGTCATCTAAAACATATGTACAGGAATGCAGCACAGAGCAGCGGAAAAAGAAATGCAAGACCATGTTTTCACCCCCATCCTCTCAAATGTCTCATTAAATTAGATATGAACCAATGCATTATTGAACAATAAGATCTTTTATACGTTGCACATGGAGGTTCTTAAAGACATATGCCCTCTCAGCGTTCACAAAGCTGCTCCTAGCTGGTGAAAAAAGGGACCGGATTCAATCTGGGACGTCTGAGGCACTGCTGAAAGCTCTCGGTCTGCAGCTACATTCATTGTTCCCAGAAATCCACCAAGTTCCCCACAGTCAACTGATCAAATCTACTGCAAGAACTACACTCGGGGATATCCGATTGAACTACATGTTTTGATTTTGATCGTATCACCTTGTCTGCTAAATGATGAACACGACTATACAATTGTTTTGATTGTGCACAGGTAAACATGGGGGCTTGTGTGCATATAAACCCTGCTGCTACCTTATGTGGAAGCACTAGTATTGTATAATTAAACAGAGCCTAATGTGTGTCCACTCTCAAACTAAGATTAGTGAATCTTCAAGGGTTGCTTGCATGGCACAAGTTATTTCCCAGCCATTTCTTCAGGCCTGATATGTCATCAGAGGTTGAGGATTAAACAGAGGTCTGGACTTGATTCCTCGGGCTTGGAGAGTGGGTCTACCAGGTCACACACCCCACATATTTATCTTTCAATTTCAGGCTGTGCTTTACGCTTTATTGCACTTTCTGTGTCCCTGTGAGAGAGGCACCAGCTTCATCAGGTCTCATCCCCTCTAGACAACTGGAAGGAATGGGTTCCGTCATGGAGAGCTGTAGTCACTTGATGAGATGTGAGAGAACAAACAGTTCCTTGTACACCATTTACTGTTCGTGATGAAGATGTCATGTTAGGGACGCGGGTTGTAAACAGACAGGTATCTTTAAGACACAGTCAATCGTTTTGACGCTCCACCACTCTGCCTCACTCTACCAATGAGTGAGTTATACACTATAGTTATGATATATTCATATATTATATAGTATACAAACATATATACTATATGTTATATAGTTACAAAAATCTGTTATAGTTATTATTGAAGTAAGAGTGAACAAGAACATGTCACATTCATCGGATTTAGGTTCAGGTTTCGTTTTAAAATTGGTTTTGGAAAGGTAGTTTAGAAAAAGGGTTAGATATTAACCTTGTGTGGGGTAAGGGCTTGAACACACAACCATTGCTTCGATCAAGATCGGAAGAGGAGCTCTTGAAAAAAGGAAAATGGCGTCTTTATTATGGGTGTTATCCCTGATAATCCTGTCTGAATCCTTGATGTGATAAGACAGGATGAAATCTTCAGTTGCGCTGCTAGAAGTCTAGCCTTCAGGAGCCACTGTCTCAGGGTGATAACTCCCCTCTCCTCAACAGCTGAGGGGTTCCCCATCGGAACTCTGTCTTCATGCCATTGCAGGCTTAATGCATTATCGAACTGTACTCGAAAACAAAGAAGATACAGAAGTGCACCGAGACTTTTCCCTCTGACAAGGGGCCAAGAAAGGCCTCACACTCCTACGGAAGAAAGGTTCGAAAACGGGGGGAATTGTGTTCGAGACTTTTTTCCCCAGAGAAAGGTTCCTGGGATTTAAAGAGAGGGGGGCTCTGTCGTCTGAACCAACGGTATCAAAAGAGATATGTGTCCGAGAGGATGCCTCTGAAACGCAGCGGCATGTAACAGGACCCTTACCACGCCAGCAGGGGGATGTCTCTCTTGTGTTTTCCAGAGAATAATGAACACACACAAAGGGATGAGATGTCCAGTGTTACTGTACATGAGCCGCCACCCACTTCTTTCTGCCATTAAACACAAGCACCCCCCCCCCCCTTCATGGAAAGCCCTGAAAGAAAGAAGGAGAGAAATAGATTCCGACGCTGGCAAGGGACAGAGAAAGACGGGACATTGTTTATTTTTCCAAGCAAGAAGAGGGATCAGATGACACAAACGGTTAAAAGTTTCCGGTTATGTTTTTCGAAAGTCAGGAAGTTCAAACCAGGCCACAAAACAAAGGACACAAATTGGTCGCATTATTGCTGAAGATGTCCCCACTGATGTTTATTTCAGATAGGAGGGTGAGATCAAGGGGCAACGTGACAGGAGGGCAGGAAAGCCTCGGTTGGTGAAGAAACTGCAGAGAGCCGTGAGGCAAAACGATAAATTGGTTAAAAAAAAAAGCCAAGAAGTTGGTTTCTGTGGTTACAGTGAAGAGGTGGAACTTCAGGGAATTTTACTTTTTTTTTACGACAGTTTAGGTCAAATCCACATGAGGGGAAAAAGCCACTCGCTGTAGTGAGGGATGGCATGAAGTGACAGCATTTGTCCTCACAGTGACTAATCCAACACATGAAACCAGGAGGACTTTGGGGGGAAATAAGCCCACATCCTCTCTTTGATCATAGCGCATGCACCGGATTCACAAGGTACTCTATGGCACGCAGGAGAGGAGAATATCTTAAATGATTTACAGAAAGAACATTCCTCTCTACCTGACTCTTCGACGTATTTTATGTGTCTGTGTGTCTGTGTGTGTGTGTGTGTGTGTGTGTGTGTGTGTGTGTCTGTGTGTGTGTCTGTGTGTGTGTGTGTGTGTGTCTGTGTGTGTGTGTGTCTGTGTGTGTCTGTGTGTGTGTGTCTGTGTGTGTGTCTGTGTGTGTGTGTGTCTGTGTGTGTCTGTGTGTGTGTGTGTCTGTGTGTGTGTCTGTGTGTGTGTCTGTGTGTGTGTCTGTGTGTGTGTGTGTGTGTGTCTGTGTGTGTGTGTGTGTGTCTGTGTGTGTGTGTGTGTGTCTGTGTGTGTGTGTCTGTGTCTGTGTGTGTGTGTGTGTCCGTGTGTGTGTGTGTGTCTGTGTGTGTCTGTGTGTCTGTGTGTCTGTGTGTGTGTGTCTGTGTGTGTGTGTGTGTGTGTCTGTGTGTGTGTCTGTGTGTGTGTCTGTGTGTCTGTGTGTGTCTGTGTGTGTGTGTCTGTGTGTGTGTGTGTGTCTGTGTGTGTGTGTGTGTCCGTGTGTGTGTGTCTGTGTGTGTGTGTGTCTGTGTGTGCGTGTGTGTGTGTGTCTGTGTGTGTGTGTGTGTCTCTGTGTCTGTGTGTGTGTCTGTGTGTGTGTGTGTTGATGCCCTATACAGTACACGTGTCAGTATTTCGGTACCTGAAGGTCACGGCTCTTGCCCTTAGTCAGGACGTGTGAACAGAGACGCTGGGACGGCAGGTAGACGTGCTCTGACGACAGGTAGACGTGCTCTGACGACAGGTAGACGTGCTCTGACGACAGGTAGACGTGCTCTGACGACAGGTAGACGTGCTCTGACGGCAGGTAGACGTGCTCTGACGACAGGTAGACGTGCTCTGACGACAGGTAGACGTGCTCTGACGACAGGTAGACGTGCTCTGACGACAGGTAGACGTGCTCTGACGACAGGTAGACGTGCTCTGACGACAGGTAGACGTGCTCTGACGACAGGTAGACGTGCTCACCTGCTGATTCGGCATCAAGCCTTCATCTCGTGAACTTTATCCTGACGTGCAACAACTCCTCAAGGTGATCTTGGATACCCAAAGGTAATCTTGACAAACGAATAGTTAGGGAAAGAAGTACTCCTCAAGAAGTTTGAGAAACGAACGGGAGAAACGATGCAGATGGGTAAATGTTTGGTTTTGTGATGTTACTTTTTAAAATATGCTTATTTTGGACGAGCTAAACGTTGTTCTCCACTTTGATGTTTGGCTCCGTTTAACCGTGGTCACCGTAGGAAACCACCCCGGACCACCTCAATTTATGATTTGCTCGCAGCATCCAGCAGACTGAGCTGAATAATTTACATTGTGATGGTGTGCCTGGAATGGTTATTGCTGAATGAGGAGGCTGATTTGATAACACAGAGAGAGAGAGAGAGAGAGAGGGGGGGGGGGGTGAGAAAGGCAGAGAAAGAGAGAGCATGAGTGAGATACAGAGTGAGACACAGAGACAGAAAGACAAAGAAAGACAAAGAAATAAACAATGATTTCTAACAGTAATACCTCGCGCAAAAAATATACATTTAGCACTTGACAAGGTTTTCATTGTGATTTCACCAACAAATGGGGCCTCTGAGAGTTCGATACCATTCAATAAAGAAGCCGCATATAATTTCTACTGCACGTAAAGTGAGGCTTGCTCAGGCTGTTCTGTTCTCAAACATGCTCAATGATCTTCCTCTCAGAAGCATTGGTTCCAGGTCTATGCCACACAATAGTCCTTCATCTGACCCGAAAATATATCACACTTTTAACATGAACGTAGTCTCAACCTTACACGTCTAAATCTCAGTCTGTATGTTGTGTATGATAGAAATGAGTACATGCTAGGCAGCTCAAGCCCACACATTCTGAATTGATCAAGGTTGATTCTTGTGAGATCTCCATCAGTTGGAATATACAGTATATCCCAGTTTAAAACTATGACTAAAACGTAGCTCTTAAAACATTTAGTATAGCTTTTACTGATCTAATTCCTTGGTCTGTATGTTTGATTGTATTGTATGTTTGTGTTGTTAGTCTTTGTTAGTGTTTTTTTTCCATGTGTTTTTACACTGTGAGGCTTCCTTGAGTGCCTTAAAAGGCACCTAAAACGAAACAATATTATTTGTATTCATATCTGGTTCTGAGCAAGCTGTTTAAATATTAAACTTTATATTATTGTCAAATCAGTATTTAAGTTGTGTACTGTATGAATCTATCCTCAACTGCACTGGTTACAAAACTACAGGCTGGATATAAAACCACATCATTTTCACATTTATTGAATAAGACTGATTTAGTCACCTCACTCTATCATGTATCTCTATTCTATCTGTTCTACTCAACTTTATCTGTTTATTTTAATATTTGTTTGTATATTAAAGTAAGGTACAAAGTGGAGAATGTGCTTAATCAAATCACTTTTAATCAATTGTTTTACTTTACTAATCTTCGTTCTCCAGCTTCTGCCTACCCATGAAATATTTAGAACCACCCACACCGCGAGTAGATCTACATCATACATAATGAAGGAATTATTTTCAATAAAAAGAATAACTTTTATTCACACCTTATACCGAAATACCATTGACCATCTGTACCACTAAACATGCACAGTTGACTTTAACTGTTTTTGATACTGCAGCAGCTTGTTACGTAACACCATGTGTTTGTGAAGGGGTGGACAGTTCTGTACTGTACATTCTTAGGGTTCTCAGAAGAGCCATCCTCCATGACAGAACCCATTCCTTCCAGTTGTCTAGAGGGGATGAGACCTGATGAAGCTGGTGCCTCTCTCACAGGGACACAGAAAGTGCAATAAAGCGTAAAGCACAGCCTGAAATTGAAAGATAAATATGTGGGGTGTGTGACCTGGTAGACCCACTCTCGAAGCCCGAGGAATCAAGTCCAGACCTCTGTTTAATCCTCAACCTCTGATGAGATATCAGGCCTGGAGAAATGGCTGGGAAATAACTTGTGCTGGTCCCAATGGAAGGTCTTATAGTATAACAGAACATTGAAAAACCACAGTGCCTCTTCAAATCACCTTTACAGCCCCAGTCGCTCTCAACAACCGCCGCCTACTCCTTTGTTTATTTTGACATCGGGGTATTTGACGGTCTTCTTGAGAATACCAGCTGTGTTGTGTCGTCTAACAATATTCGATCAGACAACCAATTTTAACATGAAGCACCATTCATGGTCACGACTTAATGTTGGGGTTTAGCTTAGGAATCATCCCAGTAGGCAAGCAGCATTAACCAATGCCAAGGTTATTACACGACCATTAAGGGTTTGTCACAAGCACAGCTGATATCATGCTTGAATGATAAACTCCTGCTCAGTATGTTTATGATCTGCTTACTCTTCTTATTGTGAACGTCAAAATGTCGGACAATTTGTTAGACGTTGTTGGGAGTATGTTCCCACCGTCAGCATATGGCGGTTTAGGACTCAAAATGAAAAAGGTCTGTTATCGCTCATCTATGTGCTTCTTAAAGTGCTCTGACCAATTTTCTCTCTTTTGGTTACAGCAAAACCTCACTTAACCTTTCTGCTGGACCTTCGTATCCCAACGACGAACACAGGAGAGATCCTGGAGCGTGCTCGCTGCTGTTGAGCGGGATAACAAATCAACCAGACACTTCATGTTATGGGGCTTAAAAATGGATCATTACAATTTTACTGTTCCAGGAATTTCCCTTATATTTTATTGTGGTTTTCTCCTCAGTGGTGGCACAATGCACGCGCCCATAGGGTCCTAGTCTGGTGGTTCTACAACTCATTTAACTGAACAGAGAAGCTAATTGCCCCATAATCTTTTCAATTAGGCTGGTGGATATGATAACTGTTACTCCTAAATGTACTTCTCAACAGAAGAAATATGGTAACACGGACCCCTATTACATATCCTGTGGGTGTTTAAGTTTCCCTCTTATGCTCCAGGTTGGTTCGAACCAAATCAAAGCAAATGTGCTTTTGTGTAGCCCTTTTCACAAGCAATGTCTCAGAGGACTTTCTCGTGTGCCCATAGACCGACACCAACTTGAAAGCTTCAATGAAGACATGGAGAAAACTCCCAGATATTCCCACAGGTGATTCACTTCGGACGCTGCTGCTGAAGATGCCTGATGTACTTGGAAGTCTTCGGTGCGACAGGGGAATCTCTTCCTCGTATCCCTGGCTTAATCTCCAAGTCTGTCTCCTATTCAGTGACTCCCAGATAATGGCCTATCTGAAGCAAGTTAGTCTGGCCCTGCCAGTGTTACTGATCCCCTGTGGCATATACACAGCCATGCCTGATGAAGGTGGAGGAAAAACTTAGTTTATCCATGGTAAATTTTCATCTGTAGGCGCATCCATAATTAAAACAGTGCTGTGGGCAAGTCACAGTTAAAATCAACCATTCAGGCGAGTCTTGATGTAAAATTTTTGTTAAAAAGTAAACTCTTGGATTCAGCCTCCCTCGAGAGTCACTTTCAGCAACAACACGTTCATCATTTTGAAATCAGATGTGAGATGTATTTATTTGTGTCCATGTGTGATGCGTGTCTGAGTGGAAAGTTAGATAGCTAGCTAACCCTATCTCTTCTGGTGAGGACATGCACTGTAAGACTGTCAGACCTAGTCACCACTCTTTGTTTTGTTAATTTTGTTTCATCAAATGTTTTGCTAGAAACTTACTTGTACAGACTGGTTCCTTGGTTCTGAAATACTGTCAGAAATGTACACATAAGATAAAGAAAACTGCTAAATGTATCAAATGTAAAATTTTAAAAGCATCTTCTAATTTTATGTTTTGTGTAAAATGTAATAGAAAAACTTCAGAAGAATATGACAGGAATAATAAACAATGTTTACAGCTGTATAAACATGACAAAAATATAAATTCTTCAGCAGTTCGTCCAAAGAAAAAAGCCTCACTTCTCATGCTTTCATATTCTTTTCTCATATTTTCAACAATTGATTTGTCGTTATTGTCTCATATTTGTTTTTCCACTGCACATTGGAATCTGTGTGGGTGACTGGCAAACTACCAGAAATGTGACTCCTTAATAGTTTTGTGATGGCTGCTATTGGGTAAATTAATCTCATGAGATATTCTAGCATTCCCAAATACTCGATTTGTTTTCAGTATATAGTAATATGTTTTGACAGATAACATTTTAGTTTATACAAACATGCTGTTAGTGCAAATGTCATACCTCAAATCTCGTTTTCACATCTTTCTCTGAAAACACAACTCGACTCACATGAGTGATTGTACTGTAACTCACAGAATCAAGTACATCTGACAGTCCTGTCTCTTTCTGTTGCTCAGAATCAAAATATGATATATAAATATATATAAATAATATATATGCACTGGTATACTGAATAATCCACAATTTCATCAAAAGCTTGTGGGATCATGGTGCAGAAACGTTACAGAACCTACCTCAACTGTCTCCATAACAACAGTAATCTGAGAGTTCTTTATGGCAACCGTGACCAAAAGCTAATATAAACAGAGATACCAATAACATGATTATCATTTTTAAATAGTCTAGGCTTCTAAAAAAGTGGAAAAGCATCACTCAAAAATCACACATTTGAGAAACAGATTTCAGTGCTCTCATCGTTCTGTTCTTCTGACGCTGGCAGGGTAGCTAACTCGTTTATCAATATCAGAGCCGGTTGTCTGATTGGATCACAGCCTTTTGAAAAAGATGATGGGCCTGACAGATCATATGTTGAGGGGTGATTATGGTAGTCAGATGGCTGAGCGCTGAGGGAGTCGGGCTAGTAATCAGAAGGTTGCCGGTTTGATTCCGTGCCTTGGGAAAGGCACTTCACCCTACTTGCCTCGGGGGGAATGTCCATGTACTCACTGTAAGTAGCTTTGGATAAGAGCGTCTGCTAAAGGACTAAAATGTAAATGTGATTACTGACAGGCTTATCCTCCTGAATCAGACCTGCAGCAAGACCCCAGGGACCCAGCCACTCCAACCTCCAGTTCTTCAACCTTAATTGGAAAAAGAAATAATCACTAAGTAAGAAAGTTTTTTTTTTTTTTTTTGCGAGTGAACTTTATTCAGCTTTCTGTCCTAAATTCTCATATCGCAGATTAGATGAAGGCTATTAAACTGGGATCACTTCAATCACTGATTTTGCGGTTCAAAAGTATAGTGTAAAAATATTGCGAGATTACCCACTAATGAAAAAGCGATCTTGCACTAGTCCTGTTAAGACAGCTAAATTTCTGCAAAGATAGCCAAATACTTTTATGGAGATGAAGACCATTAATGACTGCTGAATGCTCGATCTGATGTGACAACTACTTTTGTCACTGACACTGTCCTACAGCCATGTTGCTATGACTACTTTAAAGGTCCACTGGCACACTCAATATTTCACGAACACAATCGCCTGATGACAATTTGACTGAAATTAGTGAGATTACTCAAAAAGACAGTTTATATCATGAAATGACATAAGACCGTTGATCATGTTTTTCATTAGACTGCTGTCCTCCTATTCATCCCCACAGGCACTGTATGCTATATGCCTTTGATCATAATCATGTTGTACAGGATCAATTATTGTTCAGTTGAGATCATGGAAGTTTACCAGGTAAATTGATGTTGACATGTCAAATATGTACCTTCTAATCAGGGAATAAATTGCTAAATTGTTATCTGTAGATTATTGTATCTTTGAGGGTTTTAATAATGTACTACTGGCAGCAGACTTTTGAATAACATATCAGTCTTAGTCACTGCCCAAGCTGACATATATATATATATATATATATATATATATATATATATATATATATATATATATATATATATATATATATATATATATACATATATATACATATATACATATATACATATATACATATATATACATTAACATATATATATATATGTATATCTTTGTTTTAAATGTTTTAAATACATACATATATGTATGTATACATGTATACATGTATATATACATGTATATATGTATGTATATGTATACATACAGTTTATATATATATATGTATATGTATACATACAGTTTATATATATGTATGTATATATATTGTAACTTTGGACATTGCTACATGCAGTCAGACTTGTGGCATTTGTAATGTTAACTATCCCAGCTATTGCGTGAACTGTTTTGTACAGAAGAAAAATTAATCCATTTAATTTCTCTCAACAGTTCTTCATGCCCTTCTTCCATATCAGACTACAGACCTGTGAGCGAGTATTAATTGGATTTTCTTTTCCTCTTTTTTCCAATCTTTTTTTTTTCATTACGAAGGGTCAACCCCCAGCTAATGTCACTTCCTGGCAGTTCCCATGGAGATCAGGAGTGAATTTCCACCCTAAGGCCCACGTCCAGCAAATCTGCCATGGATTTGATGTCTCAATTTTTCTGAAAGCACACAACATGAGAGAGAGAGAGAGAGAGAGAGAGAGAGAGAGAGAGGGAGAGAGAGGGAGAGAGAGAGAGAGAGAGAGAGAGAGGCAATTATTAGTCCTACTAAATAAAACCGTTGGTGATTCTAATGGAAAGGTCTAAACACAGCATACAGACAGAACAGCTGGGTCTATAATGCTATTAATTCTTGAGATTGCTTGTCCAAACTGTGTGAAAAGAACACGTTGAAAAAGCCATTACTGGACTGTTTTTCTAAACTTATCAAAGTGACAGGAAATGATTGAATATTAGCCCGTTCAAGTGAGGCCCCTTGTTCTGCCTTGTGCATTGGCTCAGTGCTTTCTTCCCAACTTATTTTCGTGTTAATACCGTGTATAAATCCGCTTATGGAGGTTAGGTGAGCCATTTCAAAGCCTTTCTCTTTCCTAAGGGCCCGGATTAGGTTAAAGACAGATTAATGGATATGAAATAGCATACTCTGGAAGTGGGCCAGTTCAGACTATATACGCCACAGACGCTACAAAGGCACATAACACAGGGGTCTGGGATATTGGATTTTTTTTCAGATTAAATAAACTTTAACATTCACTATTATATACCGTACAAGGGAGCGAACCTATTTGCTCAGGCATCATCAAGAACTCTGACAAAGTTTGTATGATGTACTGCAAGGGACCAACTAATTTAGCAAGGAAAACAGGTTACAAATGTTGCCTGGTCTTGGTTTAGGGAGACGTGAATGCCAGCACTGAAATGCAGTTCTAAGCAGAAAGTTTAGATGGTGGAAGGAGCTTGTGTCGTTTATATAGGAAAACATCAGACCGCATGGTGAATTACGGGAGAAAACCGAGAACGCAGGAATTCTAATGTGATGCTAATACTTCATCGTGAAGTATTCAAGCACACCGCCTTTTAACAATAACTTTTTTTTCAATTGGATATCCTTTTAGGTGAATGCCCAACAACGGGCCACATCCTTGAGAAGTCTAGACGGTATTTTTTTTTTTTACAGCTGAATACTTTTAGCTGAGGAGTTGACCTCTTGACGCGCAGAACTGGAAGAAGGAATGTTCAATGAATGGGATATGAAGGGAGTTGCGTTTACACGGCTGAGTTCAGCGCAAGCTGTTTGGCAGGCAAGAACCACAGGCTTGTAGACGTTCTCTCTGCTACTTACTTATTTACAATCCTGACACATCCACACACATCTCAAGGTTTGTTTCATGAGTCACTTGTTCTAGAGGATTTCAGATGCCTCAAAGGGAACCAGGTCTAGTAATTGGGTCATATCTGTCAGCTTTGGGGGTTATATTTTAAAGGCTTGCTTACACAATAAATGAATAGGTGACAGCAGGCAATTCAGACACCTAGGTTTGATATTTCTTTTCAGTGCTGCGTTTAGAAACAGTTTTCGTTCGCCGTGAGCAAGGTTTTAGAGCCCCCCAGGGGGTTGTCCTAGAATATTTTTAATCGAGACATAGGTTCATATTTCAGAGTGTTGCTGTAAATGAGCTATTTGCGATGACATGGTCAGATTCACACAGTAATCATATATTTAAATCCGGTAAATAGCACTCATACAATTGCTGCGTGTCTACCGTCTAATTGAAGAGAATATGAGGGGCCACATGTTGTGTAATTACTCTGAATTGGTTAATGATTCAGATTCCCTTCAAGGGGAACTGCAGCTAAATTAAGATTTAAAACAAAGATTTTAGTGTTTGTTTAATAGTGTGTGTGTGTGTGTGTGTGTGTGTGTGCAGTTGTTTCCCTAAGATCATTTTTAGAAACCCATAACATCAGCAAGTTACCTGGTATAAAATGACTGATTGAACAAATATTTCATTAGGACACGTTCCCAATCCGAATGTTATAAAATCTTCCATTTTCCAAACCATTTTCATCTAAAGTCTGTTGAACTGTGTGATTTGGGTCATATTTTTGGACAATTGTTCTACTGTTTGAGGAGTAAAATGTATTTCATCTCGATAGATGGCTTCTGCACAGCCACGCCCACCAAGCAACCCCTTATCTGCCTGTTGTATCCCCCTCCTTCCTGCATGAGCCAGACCAGACAGAGGCCTCAGTCGAGAAGGTCTCTCATAACATGTAAGATTAAAGTTTCCAATAACATTCCATAGATCCACACTGGCTCTGTAATCTATAAAATTGAAAAAGAAATCGTCCACAAGACGGGCAACAATAAATAACGGGTCAGAGTGGTTGAGAGATTGTGGCAGGGATGTAAGTCAATAGTCCCCCCCCCCCCCCCCCCCCCCCACGGCTTCCAACGAAGACTAGGGTGTCCAATTTCATGCTATCGACAGCCACTCACGCTACAATTGAGCTACGGCGTTTGTGTGTTTGTTTGTGTGTGTGTGTGTTAAGTGTACCTCTAATACATTTGCAGTAATGCTTATCATGGTGTCTGCAGGATTGGAATTTGAAAAGTATGGTATTGTGCTGCTACTGACAGAAATTTTGGTTTGAAACATGTCATCGGAACAAAAGGTACAGCTTTCCCATTCAGTCAGACAGCAAACATTCTGGAGAGATTAAGACAACAGTCAATGGTCTCCTATCGTGTGTCCTGTTCTCACAGACAGGTTAATGAGGTGGGGGGGGGGAGGACTTTAGCATCAGTCCCCTCGTTAAAGACTGGCCCGCCTGATTTATCTCAGCTGTGAACAAGGCTGATGAAGCACGGAGATTCAGACAGGGATTAATCACTTAGTCATCGTCCATTTGGACCAAGGGCAAGCCGAACTCATTTCCACCAGAGCTCAGTGTCAGAACCTCAAGGTTCTCATTCTGTAAGGTTCTCATTCTGTAAGGTTCTCATTCTGTAAGGTTCTGTGTGAGTCCACTTCCAGAAGAGCCAGAGACATCTCTAGTTAAGATCTTCCTTAGTCCGAGTTAAGGTTTCCTTAAACTAAAATCGGTTGCACGAAATACCCTTAAGACTTCTCCCCTAAAGGTTTCCTTAAATGTTACTTTCAGTATTCAAGGCTTTCTCCTTAAGTAAATCCCTTAGCGAAGGCTAAATGAAACCTCAAGTGTCATACTGAAGGGGAAAACCGACGGTGTTTTGTGCCATTGGCCCCGGAGTGCCTCTTTCTACTCTGAGCCACATATTTCCTCCTCCTCCATCCCCCCAAATCATCTCCTTATCTTTGACCCCATTTTTCTTCTCATCGTGACTTTGCAGTCGCATGCCATTGTGTCTCTCCGTGAGGCCTTCTGCATCATGATCAGGGTGGAGTGGATGATGTTTACTCACATGAGAAATCAGCGACTGAAGGCCGTGGCTTGTTTGTGGACTTGTCTGCGCAACGTCTACAATGTTTGTACACATTGTTTGTACAATGTATGGGTATGTAGGTGTACAGTGTTTGTTTTGTGTACGTGCATATATGTGTACAGTATCTGTGTGTTAATGTGTATGTATGTATGTATGAGTATAGTATTTGCTCGTGCTCACACGCACAATCATTTTACCTTGTAGCACACGTTCTGACAATGAGTTCATGACGGTGACATTCAGGATCAATGAGTAGCCTCGACCTGAGAGAGAGAGGAGATGGGAAAGTGAGGGAACCTGGGGAAGAAGGGTGTGGTTGAGCCCAGGCACTTTGAGGGAGAAGTGGAGGAGAGATGAAAGGAGAGCAGAGGCCAGAGACACAGAAACTGCCTGAGCTTCTCTTTGATCTGGCAGCCATCGCGGCCCAGCGGACATCCACACGCCTCCGCTCTCCAGAAACCCCGGACCTCAACACGCCCTAGAAGCATGCAGTCTCACGTCAGGTAATTACTGTACATCACACATGTACACACATCATAGAACAGAACATGTAGAACTAGTCATCTGCCCATATTTGGTAGAGAAGAGACTGACATTTAATCCTTTTGAAAATATTTTTTAACCTGATGACAGTTATCAAAATATGTGACCTCATGTTTCCAGGTCCAGATCTTAACCAGATGGGTGATCTTCTTCAGTTTCGGTTCTGCATTGACGGAGCAATAAAGGACCTTACGCAGGTGGGGAGAGAGAGCCGTGACCCAGCCTCGACCCGGCATTCAGAATGATGGATGCTGTGAACACCAGGAAGACACAGTTCAGAGCAGAAAGGGGTTTGCAGGTTTGTATATCTTCTCTCTGTGGCCACAGCAGTGCATTCTGGGTAGCTGCACTAGTACCGAATGTTCTTAATCAAAGAATGGCCGAGTTATGACTTGTAAGGGAGAACTTCACTGATCTGGGAGATTGACTAAATACGCTCCCTTTCTCTCTCTCTAACTCCCTCTGTTTTTCTCTCTCTTTTTCTCTCTCTCTTTCCCTCTCTCTCTCTTTCTCTCTCTCTCTCTAGCTTTCTCTCTCTCTCTCTCTCTCTCTCTCTCTTTCTTTGCCTCTCTCCCTCTCCCTCACTCCATCTCTCTCAGACGCACACACTTGCCCACCACACACTGTTGAAAGGATGCAGGAGGGCATAAATGGATGGCGCACCATGCAGTATTGACAGAGACATGAAGTTGTTTTACAGTGGTGTCCTCCTCTTCCTCAGGGACCGTAAAGTGCAGAGAAGGTAGCTGGGTAGAGCAGCTGGGTGCCCAGGCCGTCTGCTCCTCCTGGTACACTGAGATCCATGTTACACAAGGCTCTCTGCCATGATTTACACACTCGTGCAACTCTCTTAATGAGGGTTAGAATCATCCAATCTGACGGTGCAACCTGCTTGTTGAAGAATGGAACGTTTGCCTGTGTACCTTGGTGAATGGTGAATGGCAGTTTTGCAGCAACAAACGGTAAATAATCTTACAACGGTGAGTACCAGCAGCTGGAGAAAGACATGAGAAGACGTTATTGTGAATGTGTTTATGTGTGCTCTTGGATCACTCAGGAGCTACACAATGATGATGGGACAGCTGTGTGTTGTCTGTGCTTTGGAGTCAGTGACCTGGATTTTTTTTGCTACTCTGTTTTTCTGTTTTCTAACCCCTATCCTGAACCATAACCACTCAGGTTTACTTCCTGCACCTAACCTAGATATTGTTCTTGATAAACTTTCCTTGTGTGTGTGCTTGCCACTGCATCAGTAATACATATTGGGAAATACAATTCCTCAGATCTACGACAAAATAGCAAGATTTCCTGCAGAATCATAGAACACAGAAAGGTTCACCATTCTTTGCAGGTTGTGAGGTCATGATGAGTCACGTTACATTATGCTGTGTCACGCTAAATTCCAGTGAAGCTATCTGATCGTTATACAACTGCACCTACTTTGAGGTTGGAAGGTTCTAGGAAGTGTTCCAGTGAACACTGCAGGCGGCAATGAAATCAATATCAAGTTTGCATTGTGTTTGCTACCCTTGTCAAATATATTTTTCACCATCTGTCCAAATCATCATATTAACTATAATTATTATTATTCAACTTCCGACAGTTTCTGAGGACTTTTGACAGGGATGTGGCACACAACAGGCACTCTCCTTGACAGCTTTGATTACAATCCTCTGCATAAACGCCTCACTCCAGACCCGAAATTAGATTTCGACATTTCCGACAACACGTGTCACAATGTCCAGGTCGGAGACACGGCACATGCAGCACATAAATGACACGTTGTTATGTCTGCGTATGGGGGACAGCCTGCTAAGGGATTGTGTGGATGTCTGTCACTGTTCTCATGAGGTTATATGTCATGTTGACACTTCCTGTGGTGTCTGGGGAAAGTGTGTGTGTCCGACGGATCTGGGGTGACTTCCTGCGTGAGAGACGATCGGCTGCCCAGGACTCCCCCATCACACCTGGGCTTGCGGAGGAATCCTGTCCCTGGACCTTCTGAGTTCCAGTGGGCTTTGAATGGCGATACAGGGCTTGTTGAAAACCGACGCTCCGAAACGAAGCGGATATAAAGCAAGCCCTGGATATCCAACCTTGTTCGGGTCTTGTTTGAAGAGCGCCCGTCTCAGGCAAACGGACAGGGATCCTCTGAGGACAAACAGAACCTTTGAAACGAAACGGGGAGGCAAACTCAGGAGGCCTGACGACATCAGACAGACTTTTCTCTCCAGGAACAATAGTCTAATCGGAGGGAACAGTTCTGTGGCTTTTCGATGACTTCCTGGTCATGTGACTGATCTCTCTGAGGTTTCGCACAGCTTTGGTTAAGCCACCGCTCTGGGACGCAGAAGACAGACGTGATGTGGAGACATCAAGAGAGACAATCAATCACCCTGACAGGTGTGTCCGTGGCCCCGGGAAGGGTTTTGGAAGGGATCTGGGAGACGCCTGCAGTTCAAGATCCATCTTTGTTCTCCGTACGTAAGACGTTTGCAATAAATACAGAGCTTTTGCTTTGTGGTTCCCCCCCCCCCCCTCCCCCCCGTCAGTGACACACACACGCGTAGACTGAGTGCTCGGCCAATAATTGAAGTGTAAATTTGACACCGGTATTTTTCATTGTGTTCATTACACTCTCACAAGATGGACCAATGTAAACACCTCTGGTGCTGAATTGACACCCCGGGATAGGCGTTGTGTTTCAGGCCCGCCATCTGGGTAGGCTGCAGTCTGCTAGCCCGGCACACTCAGAATAAGTGGTTAAATACGATGTAAAGACGACAGCCGGCGTTCCTGTGACACCTCCTCTACGACTGGAGAGACCAGGAGGTGGACACCCATGGCTGTGTTGTCTGGGGACGCGTGTCTCCGACGCCCGTCCCCAGAGCGGGCCTGTCACTCAGGGGAGACCTCCAGGGGAATGACAGCGTCGGGGAGTGGAGGAACGGGGTTTGCGTCTCAGTAAAGGGCAGCTTTCCAGGATCATCAGCTCTAGCATTTACCACATCTCGCAACGTGCATTCCAATGACTTTGGCTGGCACACTGGCTTGCACACAAACACGCGTGGCGCGCACAGACACACACATATACGTACAGCAACCCACACACCACAAGCAAACACTCACACTCTCTCTCCCTCTCTCATACACACGTGGAATCCATTGCTTTGACTGCCTGGTCACACTTCTTCAACTCCATCCTTCACTGGTGCGCTGCAACTGCTGTTGGTTGGCATTAAGAACTGGAGCTTGAAATATGCATATCCGGTATTTACGTTTGTTCACACCTCACCTGGTTCATGTTGAAGGCTACCTGACTCCCCACACACCAGATCCAGCACACAGGTCAAAGGATAAATAAATAAACTAATATTTTGTCACTATTGTTGCTGGTTTTTCCGAGGGAGAGTCTTCTGTTACCATTGCCACTCCGCAGGAGGACGAAGTACCTTTCATGTCTGGCTCCTATGCAGGGTTTTGTCAGACCCAACATGGGACTGATTGCACTGCAGTCTCCTCATAGTGTGCTATTCTCTGATGTGCCAGGGCCTGAATCTGAACAACACCTTCACAAAGACTGAGGACAGACGGGAAAAACAAGCAAGGTGCGAAAAATATCCCACCACCTGATGTTCCGTACTGTCTGGAAAATAAATGAAAAAAACAACAATCAGCGTGGATACTTGTGTATACAGCGCCTGTTAATGAGAATGAAAATGCTATACTGACAATTTTAGCATATTACCGAGGGTGTAAATAATGATCATCATTCTCTTTTTTTTTGGCGGGATATTTTATTTACATATTGTTTATTTCTTGTCGGGGCTGCACATTGAGAACTGCTTTTGGCTAATTGGATGAAAATGGCCTTGAGAATTGGCTGAAAATGTTTTTGAGAATGGTGTGCTGTGTTCTCACTCCATTTAGCTGCACAGATAAGCTGTACATACATTAAAACAATGGCCAAAGGCCCATGCGAGTTGCTGTGTAAGCTGGTTGTTGAATTGCAATCTTATTTGCAGTATTTAATGCTTGCCCACAGGACTGACAAGAAAACAGACTAATCACAACCATAGAGACAGCCTTGAAGCCGTTGGACAATAGATGCGTTGTCAATGTAAAAACGTACCTCTGTTCCTAAGCAACACTTTCCATGTTATGCGCCGTCACAAAATGTCTGGGACGGCTTCAGATAAACTACTAAAGACACACTGAAACACTTGTCGTTGTGCAGTTCATTAAGACACAACGCACGGCTCAAATCAGGAGGAGACCTTCAGCTCCACATGCTAATGATTAGCCGGTATCCTCCTGTATTAGCGCCAGTTAGACCAATTAGACCACAAACTCAGACCTCCGCCTGAACGGCAGTCTAGCGAGCGTCCCCCTCTCACGGTGAGTTGGATAGCAGGCGGGAGTGTCTCAGCGTGTTTTAATAAATGGACACGAACGTAGCCTACGTCTCACTCGGTCTCCTCCACCCACTTCCGCAGTGGACGAGAACACGGACTCGGTGGTAATTACAAGTGGCAGAGACATATGGAAACCTTACTAATGACTCCATAAACCTCTCACTACGGGGCTATCAGAGGACCAGCCGTGTGGAAAGAGTTCAATCCGCAGATCAGAGCGCTGAAGAACACTAGCTCTCGCTTGCACGGCAGACACCCAGGAGACACGGGACATGGGAGGACTTGGTAATTTCCCCCTGAAGGCTTGTAATTGGGACCATTACAGGGGTGTGATGTGAAAAGGAAAACGGTTCAACATAAGTGGAATCATGACGGGATGCCGCACAACAAAGCAAAATTCTCCTAGGCATTTATGTGCACGGGGGGGTCCGTAAAATTACTTTAAATTGTGATTTTGTAATACATCATAGAATCATTTGGTTTATGCTCCACGCTGACAATATGTTTGCTTGCTTTCTGATCTGTGTTGGAGTTTATCAAGTTTTGCAGCTGTACCTCAATGGAACTGTGTAACAAACTGTTTTATTGTCTCAGGGCAAAGAGGTGCTAATGTCGTCTCATTCGGCAATACTGGACAATGCAAATGACCGGATGTGATTTGATTGAGACTGAAACTGGCTGGAGAGGGTGGGTGGTTACCAAGCGCTAGCCAATGGTTTGCTTGAATTAGCCTGTATTTCCTTTTTTTTGTTTTTTGTTTTCCTGCTTATTTTTCCTTTTTTTAAACTTACTTTAGCCAGCCTAAACTTTATTTATTTATTCCTCATGTTTGCAGAGAGAAAGAAAGACAAGTTAGTCTATAAACAGGAACCAACAGCAACAGTAAACCACAAAGTCAACAGACGTCCATATGAATGAATGCTACAAGCCCAATAATTGAAACACAACTATGAACAATAAAGGTTTACCGTTTACTTTGGAGATTGCATACAGTTGACGTATTTAATATAATTTTGGATTGCGTGCTGTATGCTTTATAAATTGTGTATTGTTGGGGCCAGGCAACAAAAACATAAAAGTTAAAAAGTAATACAGAATGTGCGTCCCAGAAAAAGTAAATGGTCTCTGTTGAAATATGCAAACCTTTTGAATTTGTATGAGGACACTTATGTTCTCCTCTCCTGCCCACTGCCCTCCTCCTCTCTCCCCTCCCTTCCTCTTTTTTCTCCTCCGATCTCTCCTTCGCCTCTCCCCTCCCTTCCTCTCTCCTCCAATCTCTCCTTCTCCTCTCCTCTGACAGCTCTGTTCACTGGACCCTGACAGCGTTTCATTAGAGCGCAGGTCCCCAGGGACTCCCAGTGAGAGGGACCTTTCTTCTCTCCTCAGACCCTCCCTGCTGCTGTTGTTGTCCGAGTCCCACAGCTCTCTGCTAAATGACGGTTAATGCGATAAGAAAACATGGACGCCCTCTCTGGAGACGCGTCTATGGCAGACTGGAATGAAGCAAAGTTAATATTTTCATTTTCAGAAAGGGCTCCTTAAGTGCTTGAGCGATGTTCCTGTGCAGTTAAGAGATGAGTTGATGGTTTGAAGAGTTGTGGGACTGTGAGGAAACTTCATGAATCTTTCAGGGTTTTTCTTAGTGAAAAAAGTCTGTATTATTGTTTGTGTGTTGAATTACCCCAAAAAACGTTTCCCTTCAACAGGAGCTGATCTCAACAGGCCTTTGGTTTCCACCCATGCATCTCACTGAATTTAAGTGGCTGTTTGTTTTCTTCAATAAACAGTGTGCATAATGAATATGTTATGCTGAATCACTTTTTTCCCCCATTGTACGCCGTACCTTCAATTATTTGGTAAAAAAAAAAAAGGACAGTTACACAAAATTCCAACTGAACCCGTGCAATATTTACAACCTTATCAGTAGTCCGTGAGTGGTTTGGGAGGAGTTCCTTGTCCTTCACTCCTGATCCTGTCTCTTTGGTAGCGTGGTTACATTTGGAATTACCGGCTTGTCGCCGTCAACCGTCTCAAGGGTAATATTGAAGTTTGTTCCCCGTTTTCCAGTTTGGATTGAACCTCTCTTCAGGGAGCTGGTAAACCCACTCGCCTGCAAGTTTACGTGCCGACATTTGAACATATCGCGTACGGATGTTTTATCTGATGATGTGCTTGTGAAGCTCAAGGCTGTTACGGTGTTGTTGCGTTTCATGCAACATGATCCACACCTTTCCCTGTGTCTTCCGAGGAAGCGGGAGTCTGTGTTCGTCTAATGCGTTTGTTTTGTGTCTCCGTCTACGCGATTATGGTCTCCCCTCCAGATACGCGCTGTGCCGTTTGTCCCAGATAGGCCTGTGATTGATCGGGACGCCTTAGCCTGGAGGGTCCTGCTGTGTCCACAGTGGTCCTGTAGTCATCTTCATCACCTCCACTTAAACCAAGAGATCATCCTGCAGTGATAAATGGAAGATGTGGGGGGGGGGCAGCCCTGTGTCACAGCAGCACAGAGAGACGAGGCTGGGGGCAGGACAGGAGGACTGGCCTGTGGGGGGGGGGGGGGGAGATGGAGGGGTGGGGGGTAATAAATGGCCCCTGGTTTGGGCCAATGACTCAATTAGCTGATCTGACAAAGTGTTCTGTCTTCCTCATGATGTTTGTTTTTCAGACCAGCCTCGACGTTCGTCGAGAGGTTAGAGGACAGAGAGATGTGAGTCCGAGGTCAAGACGGATGAGGCCTCCCTTTCAATTATTCAGGGCCTTTATTCTGGGGAAATGTTCCTGGATAGCTTCTAAACAGATGTTGTCAAAATGAGAGAGAGAGAGAGAGAGAGAGAGAGAGAGAGAGAGAGAGAGAGAGAAAGAAAGACGGTCACTTTCCTTTCAGAATCTCCCCAGGGCCCAGTTCCCAGAATCCCATTAGAAAACTGAAGTGTTGATGTCCTTCTGCAGGAACCCTCTCCCAGAAGGGAGCGTAAAGCAATATGTCTGCCCGCATCCTAGCCCAGCCCATAATACCAATAAAACGTTACAGCTGTTTATACATCCTCTCAGCTCCTGTCTCAAGTCTAATTGTGTTTACTTCATGGACGCATGCGAGCGTTCTGTTCCGACGGTGAGTGCCGTCGCCATGGAGATGCAAGATGCAAACCCGTGTCAGGCCTGTGCCAGGAGGGAGAGAGAGAAAAGTAGGAGGAGAAGGAGGAGGAGGAGGAGGAGGAGGAGGAAGAGGAGGAGGAAGAGGAGGAGGAGGAGGAAGAGGAGGAGGAGGAGGAAGAGGAGGAGGAGGAGGAGGAAGAGGAGGAGGAGGAGGAAGAGGAGGAAGAAGAGGAGGAAGAGGAGGAGGAAGAGGAAGAGGAGGAAGAAGAAGAGGAGGATAGGGAGGAGGAGGAGTGATGTTATAACAGGGTATGACAATTTTTTCCTCTTGTGCTCGATTGGTAATTAGTCGCCCTCGTTACTGGGTCCTGGAGACGTGGTCCTGAGGAGACCACCAGGACCCTCCAGATAACAGATAGGAGCTGTAGCTCCACTGCAGCTCACCAACCCTGAACCATGAGCTGCACAGCACGCAGCAGTCCTTATCAGCAGTCTCCAGCCAGCCCAAGGAGACTCAACACAAAAACACACATATGTATCGCCCGCAGGGATGTGGAAAACGCATTCACTCAAATACAAACACACACCGACTCTTAAGAGAAACACACACACACAGACATATCCCAACTTCATGCACTGGAGTGAGAATTTCCCAATTTGCATTTAAATATAAGAATCTATTTCCCGTTCGCATCCAATGATTATTTTATGCCCCATAAGCAACTCTGGCTCATTGTCCTTCCTGCCGACGAAGCAGGGCCCAGCCTGGGGAGCCTGTGCCCCCCTGCCCTGCCCTCACCTCAGGGCAGGTCCGCCCGGTACCTGGGTGAACCCTGGAAGCACAGCCAGAGACAGGAGGACATGGAGGACATGTCGCTGTGACTGGGTGGGATTGCTGAGTAGCCCCTCTTAAACCACCTGGGTGTCGTCCTGGATGAGCCTGATTAGTAATCATCCGGTCCTGCGACTTGTGTGGGTCTGTGAACGCAGCAGTTTTTGTTCCTAAACGTTGCGTGAGGTATGACGAGAGCTTTACGGGCCGATTACGATCGCAGGGCAGGGTCGTACCATTTTCTTGATATTAATGACGCGTGGCATGACATGTATTTCATGTAAACTGCAGTTCGCTTGTCATTTCCACCAGAAATGTATGATTGCAAGTGAAGGGGTTTTAAATCTTTTAGTCCCACTAGATGCTGTTGCACTGCTTTTTATTCATTCATGGGGAGCTGTACCCACAGTCATCTTCTAGGGGGGATGGGGGGGAATATTCGAAAAGGTTAAATTAAGTACTGAATGTATTATTGGCCTCAGCATGTGTACAACCTTTTGTTTCCTGATTGCAATATCTGACGCAAACCATTTATGCAAACCCTGAAATTACTGGAGAAATTGCTGTTGATTAATAGCAACCCCTCCAATTTCTTGGTTTCTTTCTTGTTAGTTGTCTGCCTCTTCGTTCTCTGTTTCTCTCTGTTGCCGTTGGTGTTTTTTGTTGTTTCGTTTTTTTAACTCAATCTCATTACGTTTATATCCTGTACAATAAGGACTCGGGAAACCCCAACTGTGTTAGTAAATTCCAGAGTCTCACCTCAAGGCTTCATCTGTCATCTTCGAGGAGAACATACTCTAGCTGATGAGGAAGGGTGTCACGGCAGGAAGTGTGTCGCTGCAGGAAGTGTGTCGCTGCAGGAAGTGTGTCGCTGCAGGAAGTGTGTCGCTGCAGGAAGTGTGTCGCTGCAGGAAGTGTGTCACTGCAGGAAGTGTGTCGCTGCAGGAAGTGTGTCGCTGCAGGAAGTGTGTCGCTGCAGGAAGTGTGTCGCTGCAGGAAGTGTGTCGCTGCAGGAAGTGTGTCATGGCAGGAAGTGTGTCACTGCAAGAAGTGTGTCACTGCAGGAAGTGTGTCGCTACAGCAACTGTGTCGCTGCAGGAAGTTTGTCGCGGCCGGTTGAGTTGAGTGGGGTGTAGGAGTGCATACCTAATGACTGTCTTTCCAGCCGGCAACCCTAATATGATTCCTGGTGAATATGCTGCGTGACTTTTCACTTGGTGTGATTTTCCACTGTGTTGTTGCCCTTACCCAATCCCAAAAACCTGGAACAATCGATTTTATTGCAAGAACTTTATTTACCAATTTGGAAGCAAACAAATCCACGTTAGTGTCAGTTCCCCATGTCTGCTAATGTTGACATCCACACGAGTCCCCTCAGTACTGACACCTGGACACTGAACATTGTCGCTTGTTCACAAAACGTTGAATATTAGCACGTGCGTGCATGTGTGGGTGGGTGAAGTCTACTCAATCGACCATGCCTTGTCAAACGAGATTTGGTTTACCCATAAAAAGAACGTTACTGTATACATCGTGCCATGTCTTTCGTTCAAAAACGTGTGATGCACACGTGCCTAGCTATGGCCATATACATCATGTGAACCTATGTGTGTAAGTATGCGCGTGTGCTTTTGTGGGTATTAGATCAGTTCAACTATTTCATTTTCCCAACAGTGGTGTAGGCACTATGGACAGCGTCTGGATGTTGTCAATCATCCATTCGCGATAGGGTGGGGTAGGGTTAACCAACCCTAGTGTCTCAACTACACTTTAAACCCTCGCACTCTGCCCAGATTACAATTTTCATGCTTCGACCAGAAAACCACATCAGAAAATAAAGACACTTTATTTTTAGATGAAAATGACAATAAACATATGGCAAGTGTAGGAATTTTCTGGATAAAATAACAAGCAGAGCATTCATACATATTTGTGATGATGCCTCTTTGCTAATCTTTGTGTGATGTATACAGCTGATGCGTTCAGGGGAGACACCTGTGACAGACTCAGATTTAGGCTTTTAAATGTGGCAGCATTTTATCACCAAACGAAGATCTTCTCGATGAAAAGGTTAAAAAGAACCAATTAAAGAACAAAACCTGCCAATGTTCCTTTAGTCTTTCAAGTCAGATGCACAAAGGTGTTTACCAAAATGTCATTAATAATTAAACTTCAGATCCAAACGAGTGAAGAAAAGACAGATAACTAAAGAGTTAAGGAGTTGAAGCAGGACTTGATAAAGGATCCATATTCTCCTGTGTGCTTATCTCTTCTGTGTATGCCACTTCTTCTGAGAACTTTCTCTTTCCCTCCCCCTCTCTCCCCCCTGTTCTCTCTGTCTATTTCTCCCTTTCTCTCTCTTGCTTTCCTTATCTATATCTCTTTCACTTGCTCACTCTCTCATGATCCCGCATTAACTGTCTCTCTCACTTGCTCTCTCCCTCTCTCTCTCCCCTTCTCTTTCAGTATTTCCTTCACTGTCTCTCTCACTTGCTCTCTCCCTCTCTCTCTCCCCTTCTCTTTCAGTATTTCCCTCCCTCTCTCTCTCCCCTTCTCTTTCAGTATTTCCCTCACTCTCTCTCTCATTTCACTCACTCTGACCTACAGGTTTCATATCGAAATCGCTGACTGCATCCATGACAGTTCTTGGGAACTCTGAATTAGAGCAGGAAGGCTGCATTCCAGCCCAGACCCGCACCAATATAGATTCATGCTTGTTGACGTTTTCGCATTCACAGTCTTATAATGAAATATGACTAAAACAGCCTCCAATCTTCTATTACGATTTAGTTTCCATTAAGATTAAATATGTATTTGTAAAACGTCATATATGCCTGTATGACTACAATGTGTGTCATGCATGGTTACAGTGAACTAAATAAACATCTAACAAACATGCAGCATTAGACGATAGTTCTAAGCTTGTTTTAGCACAAGTAACCTACTTGAACATAATTTATTTTACATTGTTACGCAAAACAAACCCAATTATTGTTATGATTTAATATCTGTTTGATTGGCTTTGATGAAATAATAATAATGAAATATTACTAAAACAGCCTCCAATCTTCTATTACGATTTAGTTTCCATTAAGATTAAATATGTATTTGTAAAACATCATATGCCTGTATGACTACAATGTGTGTTATGCATGGTTACAGTGAACTAAATAAAACATCTAACAAACATGCAGCATTAGACGATAGTTCTAAGCTTGTTTTAGCACAAGTAGCCTACTTGAACATAATTTATTTTACATTGTTACGCAAAACAAACCCAATTATTGTTATGATTTAATATCTGTTAGATTGGCTTTGTATCACGAGTATTACGTTGTTTTAGTGATGTGACGAAGCACTCCTGCAGAAGTAGTGTTTCTGCTTCACGTGCGGTCGCCCCGAAGGCTTATTTTAATCACACACTGGTCATTAAAAGGAGCCGGTGATGTTTATAAGGCGGAGGAGGAAAGTAAATAAGCTTTAATTGGCTCTCACAGAGACTGCTTCTCACCGTCTTCGGCCACACAAAAGAAGAATACATCGGTCACTGTTGAATCTATAACGGCCTGGAAGGGTCAGAAGAACTAAAAAAAGGAATGTCAATACCGCAAAACAAACTTTGAATAACGTTTCTGTATTCGGGGTATTCATCACATGAGATTCCCTATCAGCATAATGTTTAACTGCACGTCGTGGTCAGTCTCGCACGGTTCCTTGCCGTACAACAAATTATTCCAATCATTTATTGCAGTTTCTTTTCCACTTTCCTGTCGTTCTTTGTGTCGCCCTGCATGAGCGAGCCCCCATAGTAGACGATGGCGCTTGGCTCTATCTCCCGGCTGCAGACTTACCCCTTGTCTCAGGCAAGGCACTGATGCTGACAATGAAAGGGAAATCTCATTAAGGTAAAGTCTAGATATTTTTCAACGTACAAATTACGCAACACCAAGCAGACAATCCCGTCACACGAACATGGTTGTTTCTATCTCTACCCTCACTGATAAAACAACTTTGATTAAAGGGACAAAGTGATGCATGAACACAGCTCCTGCGGCTGTTCTGCCACCCTGCAGAGCTTGTTGTCCTGATAATGATCCCCTTTTCACTTTGCTAAATGTCATTTACCCAAAAAAGGGGGGAAAAAAGGAAAAAACAAAACAGACGATGACACAGTTGGTGCATTTGTGCCCTTTGATGAAAAACATGCCCGTATTTTTATAGACAGATTGAAGGGTGGAGACAGAATGGTGCCGTGGGGTTAATGATATGCAGAGATTCGGCACAGGCGCCTTCAATGAGGATGTTTGCTTCATATTCAGCTGCAGAAGGCACGCACTGTACGATACGGACACTGATTCTGCACTGTGTTTGTGTGTGTGTGTGCTGTGCATCTGAACTCCACTAAACTCGTGGAAAAATCTATTTACTTTCCAGAATAAATACATTTGAAAGTGATTTTAAGGAATTACCTTAAGTGGTTCGGTCGGTTCAGCTATTCTACCCAGTGAGGAATGAAACCACAGATTTCCCAAATAGGCCTCTTCGCTTCGACTCATCTGTGAAGCGACCCTGTCCTGCTCTTGCGGGAAGTAATTAATAATATGATGTTCTGTAATTACCTACGGTGTGTCCCCAGGGACCAGAGACCAGCTTTGGAGCTAATGATGGGGTCAGGGTTATAACACAGCAGTCATCATCAAGGGCAACACAAGGTTTCATGGCTCATGGCTCGTGACATGACCGCTATCATTCACAGATGACTTACTCAAACACCGCCGGCTGTAATTCCATTGGGCCGAGCCTCCGCTCGTTCGCGTTTTTATCACACACAAAAATGCCTGACACTTATCGAACGGGGAATAGTTTTTTAGTCGTTACTTGTTATTTAATCATTTGTCACTGCAGCACGTATTGTGGGTCTTGATTATTCGGGTCATAGTGACAAAAGAGAATATCATTTTGTGATTTTTGTTGCTGTTTTATTTCATGTGTGTCGGACAGGCAATTACAACACATATAGCTGCACAAGACCGATAAAACTCCCCTTGAACAAGGAAAGCCAACCCACAATTCTCCTGCCTGGTGCATTGTTCTGATATTCTCCAGCTCATTATACATAGCCAAAGGAACAGTCAACCCTGCAATTATTCTCGCATAGTTCAACTGAGGAGGCTGAAGAATACCAGAATGACAAACAGTTCGGATTTGTCTCATGGCTACTCCAGCCTTCAAACAGATGTGAGTTTTTTCCTCTGAATCTTGCGCATCAGTAAATTAATTTAGCGAGTACACATTAGACAGTTAGTCAGTTACACACAGTTTTGACTCGTTTATGGATGAATGTAATTGCATTCAGCAATGAATATAGTCTTGATTTATTACTATATTTAAACCTTTTAGGAATCCTGTTAAATGTGCCTAAAATGCCTAAACAGCATACCCAAAGTAAACTGAAAGCTGTTCTTGAACCATTTGGAGTACATGGATGTAAATGGTCTCTTTTGAAAGCTGACACTCTGAAGTTATGTTCCTTGTTGTCACATGCTTGAACACAAGGAAAGTGAAAATGTCTATTTCCGCCTAGATTTTGTGTTGAAAACAGAGGCCTGAAGAGGCCTAGAGGTGGTAGGTATTAGCTGGAAGACAGAATTGGACCACAGCTTGACGCCTTACCTAATTCGAGTCAAAAGTCAAACATAATACCACAATAGATTCATATTTGACACATGTTTTTATAAGAGTACATCCAGGCGTTTTTTAAAAGGGCCTTTTGGAGACTCCAGAATTACCGTTTGTAACCAAGGTCAAATTCTTAGAATAAAAAGGTATTCCTTTTCATAATTGTTATCTCTAATGAAAGGTGGTACTTAGAACTATCATATATAATAGCTAAATCCCTCATCAGTATTACTGAAACACAAAAACTGAAGCATGAACACATTGGAGTGCTTCATCTGATTCCCAGGATTGGCGCACAAAGAACACTGATTCTGTCAACCATGTTTTATTTTGAAGGTTCCACAGAAACCTGGAAAATGGGGTATCGCCATTTACAGCGAGCTAGGTTTTCGTTGGCGTAACTAGTGGTGGTGGCGCTTGACAAATCGGAGGAGCAGAGTTCGATCCCTGATGTGGGAGAACATCGGCTGTGTATACCTCAGACTGGGCGTGTCCGTGTCTGTTACATATTATTGGTGTCCACCGTAGCGACTCTCATCAGGAAAAGGAAAGGACAAGGGCTTAATTAAAAAATGAAATAGACCCTAAACATAAGTGTCAGCTTCTCTATGTCTGAAGATACAGTAGGTGTGTGAGAGAGATTAGGTACCAAATCCTCACAGGATTTAATTACTTCCCTTAGGAAGCCATTTATATGTGCTATCTCTTTCCAGCTATGTCCATGCAGCACGTGTGTGTGTGTGTGTGTGTGTGTGTGTGTGTGTGTGTGTGTGTGTGTGTGTGTGTGTGTGTGTGTGTGTGTGTGTGTGTGGCATTAAAGGCTGTCACATAAATAACCCAGAGAATGGTGCTTACCGCTTTGTGACCGTCAAGACCTGGTTCCTATTGGACAAGGGTCGTATTAGGCAGGCTCCGATGGCACGCGAAAGCTGCTAAGGTTTAGACTGAGAACCTGGGCTCACGAAATAAGTCAGCCTTTTCCATAGATAGAAACAGAAGTCCTCTCCCTGTGGCTCCTGCCTCCGGGTAGATTCACCCTAGCGGGCAGGCTAATGGACAGACAGCACATCATTACACCTTCTGCAATCCAGTGGAGGGTTACGTGCCATCCATGGAGTGTGAGGGAATCTCCGAGGTGAACCCATCCCAGCACACACTGCTCTCCCCGCGTGCCGCTGCACGGACGTAGCCCTGCTCGTTAGACGGTTTATTTAATGTTTAATAAATCACTAATGGTTCAGCCCGCGGAACGTTTTACGGCCCACGCCGGAGCTGTACTCTCAGCAGGGGGTGTGAGGGAGGTCATGCAAATCAGTGCTTCTCTTCTCCTAGGGGGCTACGCACTCTCTGATGTTTATGGATGGAGGGGGGTGGGGGTGGGGGTGAAGGAGGGAGGGGGGTGGGGGGGGGTGAAGGAGGGAGGGAGGGAGGGAGGGAGGGAGGGAGGGAGGGAGGGAGGGAGGGAGGGAGGGAGGGAGGGAGGGAGGGAGGGAGGGAGGGAGGGAGGGAGGGAGGGAGGGAGGGAGGGGCAGGGAATCCCTTTGTGTGTCCTGATGTGAGAAGAAAACTTGAGGTATAAGCCTTCCGGTGAGAGATGGAGAACTGGCTGCTTAATGTTCTGTAACAGCCAAAGCTACACTGATATATCCCCCTGTGACTGAGAAAAAACAAACACAAATAAAATAAACTTTGTTTAGCTCGGAAATGAATTTACAAGCTTTGAAAGTGAGCTGCGACCCATCCCATTCAAGTGTGAGTATAAGGCCTTCGCGGAGCGATACCTCGCCAAACATCACCGTTTATTTCTCCCTTAATACTGTAAACTACACATAAACATGCAGCACAGGAGTAACAGCATCCAAGGCCACGACAAAAAGAGCTGGTGTCCCTGTGAATGTGGCCACGACGGCGAGGATAAAGGCAATGTTGTCATGTTTGTCCGAAACAAAAAGTGATGGCTGCTGACCTGACAGTTCAATCAAACTGGCAGTAATAGTTCATGAGAATCCATTTGATCTGTGTTCCTGTTCCTGGGGCTGTGTCATCAGCAGACACCTGCAACCCAGAGAAAACGAGAGAGCGAGGAGAGGACCTGCAGCTTCAAACAGGGCCCGGGATTTGTGTCAAGGATTCTAATCGGCGGTGGCATTATCGCGGCCTGCAGGCATCTATCTGGGGAGCTGTTTATCCAGGGACAGACTCAGGGCTCGGCGCTACCGGCTAGATTTCCCTTTGAGGATAAGGAACTCAGGCTCGGGAATATTCAATACTTGGTGAAATGTTGGACGAACAATAACAAAATCACTCTCATTTCATAAATCCAGGACACAGCGACATCTTGTCGCTTGATAACACGGAAGAAACATTCTATCCTTCTTCACCAGATACACAGATGAAATCTAATGCTTCGCCTATGACCCTCGTTTGTGTGTCGTTAAGGAAGCAGGCTCCGGGCTGTGGTCTGCGCCAGACGGCAGTCTGCCCAGGGTGAGGGTGTTGATGGGAAAACAAAAAACGCCCTAGTCTGCTGACACTAGACAAAGTGACATCAGATGGAGGCTTGAGAGCTGGCCGGGGACTGGCTGGGCAACAGCTGTTGGAGAAACACAGGCCCAAGCAGAAGACCAGCATTAACAACAAACAAATGAACACGGACAAGGACTCGCAATGATACTGGAGTGGACTCGGTTTTTTTAGCTCAGTGGTTAGGGAGTTTGACAGCTGATCAAGAGGTTATAAGTTCAAATCTTACCCACTGCCCTTCTGTACATTGCCTTGGATAAAACAGTGTGCTAAACAAGTTTGTTTTGTTTTTCTGCAGGAGAAATGAACTAGGATGAGAGAAAGTGAAATATTGTATTTTTTACCTCATGTACATTCATGTACATTGTACATTGTACATGGGATCAGATGGAGCGGTTAGGTAGTCTGACTATTAATCAGAAGGTTTTTGGTTTGATTGCCGGCCGTGTCAGATGACATTGTGTCCTTGGGCAGGGCATTTCACCCTACTTGCCTCGGGGAGAATATCTCTGTACTTACTGTAAGTCTGCTTAATGTCACTGTACATATCTCATGGTCACTTCCACTTTTGATTACATTTTCTTGATCCACCACTGTCAAGGGATGTTGCTATTGTTGGACTCTGTTACCGATCTAAGAGAACAAGGGTAAACCCCCTCGTAGTTTGTATTCAGTTGGATCCTCCTCTACTTTAGCCCAATAAACACCTAGTGATACAGATGATGATGCCCTTCTGTCGAGGCAAGCTGCCGTGAGTTGGTCGTTTAGGAGCCGGTAAAGGGGAGACGATGAACAGGCCGCTCTGTAAATGTATTCCTAATGGGTGTTCACACCACCAAGACAGCCACCGCAGCCTGGCGTTTCTGCATTCACACCATTGTGCTCGCGGAAGATAATCCAACATTGGTGTTCTTGTGTGTTTCCAACCTTTGGGCCCATCCATTTGGATTTCCTCAAAATGAAGTCCCTGAAAGACGTGGATATTTCCCTGTTTGTCTGGGACAGTCACAGCTGAGCTGTAACCTTTCTTCATTTCTACTCTGCATCTCCGCCAACTTCCACACTGCGTGGTAATGGATAGATTTGCATTTGTTATTGTAACCTGTCAAATAGAATATGTTTCCCTTCCAAAACAAAATAAATCAGTCAACAGTCAAAATCACACTCCAATGAAGACATCCATACATATAAATTCACTTTTGGTACCAGGAAAACATTTGAAGGCTCAATCTCAGAGGAGCTTTCGAGGAAGAGGACTCAATGGAGGACAGTAAAGTTGGTGATTAAAGCCGTGGCTCGCGCAGAGGGCCTGACGAGCCGAAGCCAGGCCTATCCTAAAGACTGGCCCTGGGAGGTGTGCCGCTAGATAAAGCACCTGGCTCTCAGCCCTGTGTTTTCACATCTCCCATCAACCCAATTAAGGCCATATGCCCGCTAGCTATCACCATTCACTACCTTCTCGAGGTACAACATTAAAGGGAGCCTCTTCTTTTGGTCGTCTGGCCCCCCTATCAAAACATGGCTCGGATATTTCCTGTCCTTTCACTTGGTTGATATTTTTCACACCAGAAGGAGTCAGGTGGCAGAGCAGCAAGGGAATCGGGCTAGTAATCTCAAGGTTGCCAGTTCAATTCCCGGCTGTGCCAAATGACGTTGTGTCCTTGGGTAAGGGGGAATGTCCCCTGTACTTACTGTAAGTCGCTCTGGATAAGAGCGTCTGCTAAATGTCTAAATGTAAAAGAAGAGATCTTCCTTGTCAACAGCATGGCACTTTAATTGTCAGCAATGTCAGCTATTGTTGTGTGATGTTAGAAAAAGTAATCCCACAACATGTGTTAGATTGAAAGGACTGTGGTCGACACTGAGGTAAACATGTGCGGCTGGGTTTAGGAGGAACACTGATGCCTTCAAAATACATCATGGTTTGTCCTTTATTATAATAAGGCTATGAGCCGTGGGAAATAAAGGTATTCAACCAGAAGCAACTGGATTCATGTCCATGTTATTCTTCAATTATGAAGCATTACACAACACAGCACACAGGTGCAGAATGATAAACCATGATAGGATGGCTGTTTGAACTCAAATATAATAAAACAGATGATTAATCTGTCTGCAGCGATCTAAGGTGGGCAACAGGGTCCACAGCTGTCTCCGTGAGGGACTGGCTCTGTTTGAACCAAACTGCTTCCTTTGTGAGTTCTCGCAACGCAACGATTCATCAGCGCCACCAGCAACACTCGCATCTCCATCCCCCTCACCTGAAGAGCCCCACGCCTTCGTCTGCAGTCAGACAGACTGCGGGGGGGGGAGGCGGGTTAGGTGGTGCTCTGGGGAGTGCTCTCCTGTCTCATCTGCATAACCTCCAGAGCCGGGCGAAGGTGTCGGGGCTCTTATCTCTCACCCCCGTGGTGGCAGAAGACCCCCTGCAGAGAGACGCTTGTTCAGAAGGCATCGCCAGCTGAGATCAGACAACCTGAGAGCTCTGGGAAGAATCGCCCCTGAAGGCGCTTCCCACCCTGTACAACCCCCTCCACCCCCCACCCTGTACCTGCCCCCCTCCACTCCCCACCCTGTACCTGCCCCCCTCCACTCCCCACCCTGTACCTGCCCCCCTCCACCCCCCCTGTACCTGCCCCCACCCTGTACCTGCCCCCCTCCACCCCCCCCTGTACCTGCCCCCCTCCACTCCCCCCCTGTACCTGCCCCCCTCCACTCCCCCCCCTGTACCTGCCCCCCTCCACTCCCCACCCTGTACCTGCCCCCCTCCACTCCCCCCCCCTGTACCTGCCCCCTCCACTCCCCCCCCTGTACCTGCCCCCCTCCACCCCCCCCCTGTACCTGCCCCCCTCCACTCCCCCCCCTGTACCTGCCCCCCTCCACCCCCCCCCTGTACCTGCCCCCCTCCACCCCCCCCCTGTACCTGCCCCCCTCCACCCCCCCCCTGTACCTGCCCCCCTCCACTCCCCACCCTGTACCTGCCCCCCTCCACTCCCCCCCCTGTACCTGCCCCCTCCACTCCCCCCCCTGTACCTGCCCCCCTCCACCCCCCCCCTGTACCTGCCCCCCTCCACTCCCCCCCCTGTACCTGCCCCCCTCCACCCCCCCCCTGTACCCGCCCCCCTCCACCCCCCCCTGTACCTGCCCCCTCCACTCCCCCCCCTGTACCTGCCCCCCTCCACCCCCCCCCTGTACCTGCCCCCCTCCACTCCCCCCCCTGTACCTGCCCCCCTCCACCCCCCCCCTGTACCTGCCCCCCTCCACCCCCCCCCTGTACCTGCCCCCCTCCACCCCCCCCCCTGTACCTGCCCCCCTCCACTCCCCCCCCTGTACCTGCCCCCCTCCACTCCCCCCCCTGTACCTGCCCCCCTCCACCCCCCCCCTGTACCTGCCCCTCCACCCCCCCCCTGTACCTGCCCCTCCACTCCCCCCCCTGTACCTGCCCCCCTCCACCCCCCCCTGTACCTGCCCCCCTCCACTCCCCCCCCTGTACCTGCCCCTCCACTCCCCCCCCTGTACCTGCCCCCCTCCACTCCCCCCCCTGTACCTGCCCCTCCACTCCCCCCCCTGTACCTGCCCCCCTCCACCCCCCCACCCCCCCACGTCCCTCTGTCAACACGCCAGCCAGGGGATCGTGTCATCAACACGCCAGCCAGGGGATCGTGTCATCAACACGCCAGCCAGGGGATCGTGTCATCAACACGCCAAAGACGAAAGGATCCCAGGGAGAGCCAAGGCAACAGGATGAAAGTTCACGCTCCGTCCGCAATCCACGTCCTCGCCATGTTTGTTTCCATCTACTTTGCGGTGCTTGGAGTGTTTGCAGAATGGAAGCCGATGGATGAGAGAGCGTGTCTTCCATCCCCCCCCCTCGTTGACCCGTCTCTGCGATGTGTGTTCTGCTGCAGGTCGACTCAACACAGCCTGACTCTCTCCTCATCCATCTAAAGCTCTCTGCAGACAGATAACAGCTGCTAATAGCTGAAAAATAGATGTTGGTTTCACCCTTTTATTTGTTCACACACACTCACACTCGCCCGCCCGCTGCCACGAATACACACAAAACACACACACACACACACACAAAAATACACAAGAGCACATGCATACAGACTCATACATACACCCACACACACAGAGATAAACACACACAAGACAAACCAAGCCTATGTGATTTCTGCTGTGGTCGGACCAACCATTGGTTTGAATGCATCATTACACCCGTACATCCGCCGACATGTGACAACATTGGTCAGCCAAGCGTCTGTCACCATGGAGACACGCCTAAGAATCTCTTTCACTGCTCCAAACCCAACATGGCGAACCATGTGACGTTTCGACTTAGTGCTGCGTCAGGGCTTGTTGAATCCAAGATGGCTGCTTGGTCAGGGCCGAGCCAGGGAAGGCACAGGGAGCAGGTGGCTTTCTGAAGTAATGGATGGTATTGTTTCCAAGGCTCTGTGAATCAATGGCAGTAATAAATGAGCAGGCGTTGGAAGTGGGCTGTGCGGTGTGTGAGGGTGCGTGCTCTGGATGTAAGAGGAGGAGAGGGAGAGGCAGGATGGAGACGGGTTGTTGAGTTACATTTACATTAAGTCATTTAGCAGACGCTCTTATCCAGAGCGACTTACCGTAAGTACAGGGACATTCCCCCCGAGGCAAGTAGGCTGAAGTGCCTTGCCCAAGGACACAACGTCATTTGAACAGCCGGGAATTGAACCGGCAACCTTCTGATTACTAGCCCTATTCCCTAACCGCTCTGCCACCTGACACCCTGTGTTTGGAAATACACTTGTTTCCGGAGTCTGTTGTTAGCGGGACGTAACATGTTGGCATTAAAACGTTAATCAGCTTGTTTTGTCATTCTGCGAGAGAGCGCTACATGAGTGCGCGGACCGTGTTCCTGAATCCACTGGAGAAACAGTTGCAATCCTCTGCGACACTCAGTTTGTGGCAAAACAAGTTAAATGTTTTTTACAAGTGGTTCTTTGAATGACTTTGCAACAGCTGTGATTTAAGCATTCGAGGGAATTAGAAATGGATCCTCTCAATCTGTGAAAGTGTTACTAAATCTTTTTGAAGATCTGAATTATCTCTCTCTCTCTCTCTCTCTCTCTCTCCCCTGAAATATTCCCTCTCCATTTCAAGTTCTCTCTTTGTCTCACTTATTCATTGGCTAGCACGCATAGTTTAAAAAGTTGATTAGCCACTTTTAAAATATTCAAATTTCTTCCCCATTTTGCATATTTTGGGCCGCAACCATCAAACAGACAGATCTACATTTTCATCCAAGGTTTTCCCAGGAGGTTGATGAAAGATGTTGTTTTGAATATGGATCCACCAGGGTTGTCTGATACTTTATGGACATTAATGGATATACACAGTCCTCCTATGCCCGTGAGCTCATGTATTCCTGTGATTCACTTTAACTTCACAAAGGGATTGAATGTCTCATTTCATCCGAGAATCGTCATCTCCGTCAGAACTGTTGCTCTCTGAGAATGACTTGCCTCAGAGTACTTCATCTCACTGGCTTTTCATTTTCTCAACCACAAGTTGACTTGGCTCTTTCTGAGAGAGACAAGGGGGGCGAATTATTACAGTTCACGAACCCGGAGATTGTTCTCTTCAATCTTTCAATCTTACACACTGTTTCTTTTGTGAAACCTTCCCCTAAAGAAAAAGGATGTCACAGTATTACAGATACAGTCCAGTTCCACTTAGGACATCTAGCTATCGTCAGAACTTCTCCCAGTTCTGAAACCCCAGAATATTCCTCCAAAGACAATCGAACAAGTCACTGTGCCTGGGTCCATGTTGGCTCACACAGTCCGCCGCGGTCATCCGGCTCTCTGTAATCCTCTCTGCGAGGGACGGCCAGACAGCGATTCATCTTCGTAGACAGATATGCTGCGTCAAACGTCATCCACAAGACCAGGAAGCAGCCTGACACCGCCGTGCGCAGCCTCGACGAGGAGGCCGCAAGGCCGGGGCGCCGCATCACTCACGCTCGCTAACACGCACAGCACGGCGTCCAGCTCCTGACGTCAGCATCATAGATCATAGTCCTCCAGCTCTGGATTTAAGAGTCTGACCGATTCAGAAATCCATTTTGATTTCCACTGTGGCAGCGAGGGATAAATCATTAACCACACTCCCCCTGTGCATCCCCTTAAAGAGTGGTGAATGTCGCCCCATAAATCTCCGGTGGGCTGGCGTGCTCTCTCCTCCCCTCAGCAGGGGGAGACCAGGACAGAAACAGGGCCTGTGCCGAACCTTCTTCACTCCATGTTTTACCACAGAGCTGCCAAGCGGCCCTTTGAAGTCTGAGAAGCAGCTGTTTACCAAGACAATCGTACAAGAACACAATCCCCCCCTGTACACCCGCTCCTGACACAGCATCCTCTTAGCCCTCTCCTCCCAGCGCTGTTCCAGAATGATCCGTTTAGCTGGGTCTTTGAAGCTTCCAGTCGAGAGCAGGAGACCGTCTCTGCTGACTGCCGTTCCAGAGGTGGGTTATGGACGGATGCAGACCGGACGGTCGATGTGACAGGCGGTTTGGTGGTTTGTGGTCAGTGTTCTGTGCTGATAACAGGCCAGCGAAAAAGGCTTATATCAGATAAGGGATGGCAACGAGCCAAGATGCTGCTTCACCAGGCATCAGACCAGAGTCGGAAGGGGCTGATTGGAAGGTCTAAAAGCACATTGACCCAGCCGAGTACCAGTCGGCACAGGGCTGTTTGGAAGATCGACCCCAACCTCTCCTGCTATTGACCCGCTCCGAATCCAATGTGCCAACCAGTGGAATTTTAAATGTCAGGCCTCAATTTACCCCACTGTTTGATTTCTGGAGTGACACCGTGCATGGAGCTAAAGTAGTAAAACAAAACAAAAAAAATGACAGAAAGTTGAGATGTCACTGTTAACTTTCAGTTTTTGAGTTTTTATAAAATCCTTCCGGTCTTTTCTGAGTTACCATGGAGGCTGCCTTGAGGACCTTTTACCAGACAGCAACTTTTGCCACCATAATAGCGATGCCCTTTCTGGTTCCCGATCTCCTCTGTGGATTTATAACAGTATTTGTCCTCCTGCCTCCACTCCAGGTTGCTTAGGTAGCTGTCAATCAAGCCCGCTCTCAACAGCCTCTGCAAGGGTTGGTTGTCATGGTAATGTCAAATCCCTCGGTTTAAGTGTTCGAGGCCTTGGTCGCAGATTATATTTCTTTATGATATCCTTGCAGCTCTATGGGGATCTCTGGAAGAATCTTCTGTAACTGTGCTCCGTCTGTCTGCTTATTGAGGACCCCAGGGTCAGGATCTCACACCATTTCCTCTGAGAGGCTATCTATACCCTCTCTCTGGCCCTGCATGCTGGGCAAAGGTCCTCAGTGCGTGACGCGAGAAGCCAGTGTTGAGGAATCCTCAGCCGATGCAACAGTGCTGGAAACCCTTCGTATTTACATTGCGTCCAACCATTTAGCCGGCTCCTTCGTCCAAAGCAACGTGCAAAAGCGTGGCAGCAAATCGACGTAGGTAAATGGATAGAGCTCTGTTGTGTGTCTATGAGACCGTCAAAACAGGAGAAGCAGAACACAGAGCCAGATGTTGTTTGGTGAACTGAGTAAAGCTGCAAACTTAAGCCTCATCCCTGGAGAACACCTAATCAAGTCCTCGTCATCTTGATTAAATCATCTGTGCGTGACACAGGGTTATTCACGTCTGAGAAGCATGGCGGCGGATGATTATCTATCGCTGCTGTTCCTTCCATCTTTCTCTCTCTCTTCCTCCCCTCAAAGTTCTCCATGTGAAAACAATCGTGAAGTGTTGCTTTGTGTACTTCAATTTTCTTCCTGCTCCCACGGCAACACATTGCTCAGCCTGACTTGGAGATTTCCTGTACACCGAGATGTCCCGGGTGACAGCTAACTACCGTCAAAGCTCTGCTATTATTAATCTTTTACAGTATCTTTCAGTTCCTGCTCATCAGATTCTTGGGAACTGAACACTTTGGTTCCTCGACAATATAACGAATTAAAACAATCCCATGAAGACAGGCCACTTCTGTCTCTTAAGTCCAGGAAGCTGATTAGAGGGTGACACCAGGACCTCTCTCTCCCTGGGAGTCCAGACGGAGACACTGTCACGGGCACCTTGACAAGCCCCCAGGATAGCAAACCTGCTTCTACCTGTCACACCGTTGTCATTCTGTCTATCGAGTGCAATCTTTGGCTTCTCTTTGGAAATAGAACAATTCCCCATCTCAATGAAGTGGATTGTAGGCCTGAAAGCGAAGCAATGCAACATGTGTTTCCAACACGACGCCGTTTCTCTAATTGTGATAACAGGTCCGCGGTTACGGTTAGGCCTTCGGTTCTCATGAGTTAGAGTTAGGGGTGAGGTTAGGCAAGCTCTGGTTCTGAATATCAGCCACCCTCCCTCAGACAACTCATTGACTTCCTATGAAAACACTCTTAACCATGGTTTAGAGTGATGGTTTCTCGTTCAGACATCTCAAAGCAACATCGTACCACATACATGTCTGTCAAAGGATACTTGGTTGGACTTGAGGAGCGAGAGAGGACTGATCACCAGGTGTCATAACAGTCAGCACCTAAATCACCGGCGTGCCTTTCATTCTAAATATTTCTCATTTGGTGTCAGGCTATCCCGGGTATGACTTTGTGAAGCGTGGGCTGCCTAAATCTCCTGATAGGCGCAGGCATTAACACAGAAAGGGAACACAAAGGCCTTAGCCTCCTGTATTATCTACCCCTCACAGAGAGGAGACATGGAACATTAATCACCGGCAAAGCTACCTGGACCCTGCAAGGAAAACACACACACACACACACAGATACACACACAGTCACACAAACACACACACAGTCACACACATACATGCACACACACACTCACACGCACACACACTCACTCAAGCACATTCACATGAACAAACACAGACACACACAGTAACACACACACAGTCACACAAACACACACACAGTCACACACATACATGCACACACACACTCACACGCACACACACTCACTCAAGCACATTCACATGAACAAACACAGACACACACAGTAACACACACACAATCACACAAACACACACACAGTCACTCACATACATGCACACACACACTCACACGCACACACACTCACTCAAGCACATTCACATGAACAAACACAGACACACACAGTAACACACACACAGTTGCCCTCGCAAATACTCTCCCACACACAGCCTTACACTCTAGAATGTGACACTTTTGCACCTTCGATTAGAAAGGTGATAGACTTCGTTCTGTTTTCTGACTTTATTTTTAGCGCAGGCTTTAGCGATGAAGGTCAGATGAGATGCATGATAGAGAGGCAGTGGAATCCAGGGCAGCTTATCCGTGCGGTTTGCTTGGACGTGTACAGTGCTGTCTGTCTTTGGCGATTTTGAAAGTGACAAATGGCTCCTGGTCGCAGAGTCTCATTCAGTCTACAACTACCTCTGCGGGCTATTGTATCTTGAATGTGTATTTCATTTAAAATGACTTATGGTATTGACCTTCGTGTCTGTGCATTGTAACTGAAGATTAACTAATGACTGCTTGTTAAATATCGCCAATTTTCCATGGCGGGATAATTAATGAAGTAATTACGCTCAGAGGGTGAGTGCAGAGTCATCAGAAAATCCCAGCGAGAAATGTTTTTTCAATCTTACCTCACTGTCTCTCTCTCTCCCTCCTTATCTCCCTCTTGTTAACTTTCTCTCTCTCTGTCTCTCTTGCCCTCTTTACTCCCTCCTCTCGTTCTCTCTCTTCAAGATGGAAGCCCTTCGACTGGAGTGGAGAGACATGGTGTCCTGAGAAATATGGTATTATGACTCCACATCCTGGTGCACTTAGCACCAGCAGTGGCTCTTACTCTGAAGAAAAATCATACGTTCGCATCACAACATACCTTTTCAGTACTCACCCATACAAGTAGCTTCTCCACACCCATATTCGCTGAAGCTCAGTGTAATTATATAGGTATGGTAGACTGTGGGCTGCTGAGTTTATGTAAAGTGATGAGGAATGAGCTTCTTATAAAGACCTTGCCTGGGGCTGCACTGTGGATTTATGTCCTGCTCCATGGAACGAGTCTCTCCCCAGATACTGGGAGGGAGGGGGGGAGGGAGGAAAAGATGAGGGAGGGAGGGAGGGAGGGAGGGAGGGAGGGAGGGAGGGAGGGAGGGAGGGAGGGAGGGAGGGAGGGAGGGAGGGAGGGAGGGAGGGAGGGAGGGAGGGAGGGAGGGAGATGGGGATGGAAGGAGAGAGAGAGAAGGGGGGAAGAGATGAAGGGGGGAGGGAGTGGGGAAGAGAGGGAGGGAGAGAAGGAGAAAAATAAATTGGGTAGGGGGATGGAGAGAGAACGAGAGGGAGGGAAGGAGAGAAAGGGGGAGGGAGAAGGGAGGTGGAGATGGAGGGGTGGGGGAGGGAAGGAGAGAGAGAGGGGGAGGGAGGGAGAGAAGGGAGGAAGTGAAGGAGGGGGGAGGGAGGGAGGAAGTGATGGAGGGAGAGATGTAGAGAGGGAGGGAAGGAGAAGGAAAAGGACAAATGCACTAGAATTTAATAAGGTGTTGTCACAGCAGATAGCCCGGCCCTATATCAGCTATGCAGAGACGAGGGGGAGCTCTGCCAACTGGGCTGAATCCAGCTGTGTTCCTCTGGTGCGTCTGGAGGTGCTGAAGGCCTCTTCTGGACGACCTGCATGCAGCACACACTTCACCTCCATCCTCACCCTGCTGTCCTGGTCTCATTCTCTCTTATTCAACCTCAGATCCACAATAAGAGCTTCAAACTCCCATCATGATCTGTCAGACAAACCCAAATCCTTCAACAAACCCCTGCCCGCCAAACATTTTTATCCTCTACCCAGTACACCGTCATATTGTTTCATGTTGATTACTATCATTATTCATGTTTGAATGTTGACCCATTATCAGACTCTTTCAAACGACCTCGGATCCACGCCTGAAGCTCCTCACTGCTCCATCACCATCTGGAGGCTGCTGTTCTGTTGTCTGCTGCTGTTCTGAGACCAGCATCAGAACGCCCTCAGGCAGACGCCTCGTGTCCCTCATCTCTCTGGATGACTCAGCAATCGTCCGTCTGACTGTCCTCAAAGGAGATGACCGGACAGCTAGGAGGGAAGGAGGTCAGAGGCTCCGTCTGAACGAGGGGGATCAAACCATCGCTGTTTCCTCTCAGCGAAACCAGGTCTCGTCTTTATTAAGGAGGGGCGAGCGGCAACGTTGGGTGTCAGTGCCCTGCGAAATCAGACGACTTTGAGATTAAACAGCGCCAACGTGCCCAGGGGAGAGAGAAAAAGAATAAACTGACCCTGATTTCCATAAAACGTCCTCTATTCTCCTCTCCAGACAGGGACCTAGGTACTGCGGCAGGAACTCAAAGGAAACCTTATTTCACAGTGACACCTGCAGTGTGTTCGTTCCCACTTCTCTATCCATATTAATAAGTCATGATATTAATAAATATTAACTTATATTACGGAGTAAACAGCAGCTCAGCTTTTCTCTGTGTAACTCTGTTCGCAGCTGTGTCAATATCATTATCAGTAATTCTCCTCCATGAAGTCAATGCACAATGGATTATTTCAGTGGAGCTACACTCTGTTCAATCAAAAGTGTAATGTAATCTAATTAGCTTGAATACTAATCCACGGCAAATAGGACAGAAAGCAACCTCACGGCGTTGTTATTACATTAACCATATTAAGAATTTAGATTTCTGACTTTTAGTTTTGGTTTTGTTATGAAAGTGGGATTTACTTCAGCGGTTCTTAAATGAAATTAACAAATGTGTAAACTGCTGTAAGGCTGCAAAGGATGCTGGTTTCTCATTCAGCAGGATCTCACTGATCCTGCCTGTGTGTGTGTGTGTGTGTGTGTGTGGTGTGTGTGTGTGTGTTTGATCTCTCTAACAGCACCTTCACCAACTGGGAGTGGACTTTCCTGGATTAAACACTGTTAATGATGTGAGAGAGAGAGAGAGAGAGAGAGAGAGAGAGAGAGAGAGAGAGAGAGAGAGAGAGAGAGAGAGAGAGAGGAGGTACCCAGTCATTATCCTGGGAACAGATGCTCTCTCTAGCCCTCCTAGCCAGCCCTGCTACACACACACACACTGAAAAGGAGCCTCAGTCGGATTGTCAGGGATGAATATTTAAGGGGTCGTTAGTGTCCTCATTTACTGTTTCTGCAACAAAAAATACGCCAAGTTCAGTCAAACTGGGGCGTTTGATTGTTAACCAGCCTGGGGGTTGATGATAATAGTGCTTTCCTTCCCTGTGGTTCGCATCATCAGATGCAGTGCTCTTACCAACCCCTGTGTTTCCTGAATCATAAATTCTCAGCGTTAGCGTCAAAGCATTAATTTATAGCTTATGTTCTCCGTAGGGGCCAGGGCCTGGTGCTGGCCCTCACCATCAATCTGATTGCCCGAGGGGAGAGACTAAGACCCATATTGTCACAATTCCAATACATTATTTAGTGTGAGGCATTAAAGAGTGATATGTATTAATAAATAGCGTAGAGGCTAGGGGGCGTGGCCATGTGAACCCTGGTGATATTTCTCCTCTCTCCAGTCCAGGAGACACTGATCAAAGAGCAGGTAGCTGTCGGAGAAATTAAGAATGTGATGTTTTATACTGAATAATACAGATGTTTAGCATTCTTTGTCAGCAGATAACAGAGCCCCCAAACTAGACTCTTGGTTTTCTTATCACCCTGGGAAGGGTGAGCATTTGTTAAAGACTAGAAGATGTTGGGGGTTTGTTGGTTTTAATGAGATGCTGTGTGACAAGGACTAAGGTGGAGACTCAAGGTCTGGAGACCATCTGCTTGACACCTTTGTGAAGGAGCTTTTACGACATCAGGAGATCCTGTTGTTGTGTTCCAATCAGGGTTGATGTTGTAAACAGCACGCATACACGCGCGCCAGGTCTATGCAAGGGGCCAATGAAGAAAAGCCATGGAACATTTGCATGCCTTGTCTTAACCAATGACTGTAAGGAGCGGAGCTGTTAAATAGGTAGCTAGCACAACATGCTAGCAGACAAACTTTGTATTGCGATCAGACTTTGTCTCCTTGTTGGCAATCATTAAACTATTGTACTTTCTTTGAATCCAACGACTCTGTGCATTACTTGATAAAGAAATGATCCTAACAGTAGCCAACTGTAAACGTAGTACAGAGGTTTGACATTACGATGCAAATTTTCAAAGTGAACTGTTTTTCGTGTCTAAAATGTGTCATGTTTAATTGCAAGGAACTGTTGACAGCAACATGCTTGCGGTTGTCAGGAAGCCTTTTCCCAGAGAGAAACAGAGAGAGCACCTTGAAAAACGCAGTTGCTCGTGGGAGTTTTCCATCAACACATCACTCCCATTTCATCCTTGTTTGCCCTAGACTGGGTCGTTCTTTTTTTTTTTTACGTCCAGTAAGTGCCGAATGGACTCCCACATGTGTTGGAGTGGATGTGAGTGGGCCTTGCAAGGAGCCTGTGGCTGTATCGGGCCTTCTGTCCTCTCCCTATTGATTCAGACGTGTGGGGAAACTGTAGCCTGTTGCACCTCTGAGGCCTTATGGATCTGTTTGAATGACAAAAGTCTCAGGTCAAGACTCAATTCTTCGGCTGTCTCTCTTGTGTATTCTTGGGGATGATTAGGGGTCATTGTATTAACTGTGTGTGTCTGGGATTCAGATGGCTGAGTGGTGAGGGAGTCGGACTAGTAATCAGAAGGTTGCCAAATCGATTCCCGCCGTGCCAAATGAAGTTGTGTTCTTGAGCAAGGCACTTCGCCCTACTTGCCTCGGGGGCAATGTCCCTGTACTTACTGTAAATCGCTCTGGATTAGAGCGTCTGCTAAATGTAAATGTGCGTGTGTGGTTGTGTGTGTATATGTGTGTGGGCATGCTTGCGTGTGTGTGCGCACAAGACAGAGAGGGTTAACTTTGTCCTACTCTCTTCACAAAGATCGTTCTCAGATCGTTTTAATGAGGAAACACGCCTAAACGGTGGCTGAGTTCTGCTCTAAAAAGACGAGGAGAAATCCTCCTACTCAGAGAGGACCCCAGAAGACCTCATAAAAAAAAGCCCACTCGAGAGAAGATAAGAAAGTAAATTTTCTCACAGCCTCCATTTCAGGGTGACAATTTACCGAGCCCTCAATCTGCGAGTGTGTGAGAGAGTAAAGGAGCAAAAGGAAGCCCCCCCCAAAAGGGGGGGGGGGGGGGGAAGGTGAGAGCAGGGAAAATGAGAAGTGTCAAAGCTTCAGCTCTCGATGACAAAAGGCTCCCCAGACTGACAGCGAGGAGATCGAGGTCAGGGCGATCGTGTGGCGATGCTAATCTCCCTGCCAGGGGCACCTGCCGGGGCTGAGGGAGGCAGAGGAGGTGAGCTGCTACCCTGAGCTTCCCAGGCTGCAGGTGAGTGTTGCTCTGGCTCTCTGGGGTGTGTGACATGCCTGCCCAGCTTCAGGGTAAGAAGAGAGGAGCGCACTGTCACCTCCTGTCACACCCGAGCCAACCAGCACACCGCCAAAAGAGCTAGCCGTCCGCGAACGAACCACTTACGAGCTTTAAGGGTCTCCAACACTTGAATTATTCATCCTTTTAATAGAGGTTTCTAATCCTCCAACACGCAGAAACACACACTCTCACACACACACAAGCACGCAGTCCCGTTTGACGGAGCATGATAAGCCAATCACACACCTGTAAAAATGAACCTAGGGACGTCTCCCTCCACGCAACGCTTGGCGTTGAACACTCGAGTCAAACTCTTTCACTTTCTTTGGGCGTGTCAATGCGTCATCAAGCCTCTTCACTTCCTGGTTGGGGGCGTCGTGGCACTTTCTAGTGACAGCAGGAGGAAGTCTCCAGTGACTTGCTGGTCACTGATGTGTACACTGCCAGCGCAGTGAGTAACTGCCACCCATTTCCATGTTTTGACATCGGTGGGGACATCTGATGAATAGTTGAGGACCTCTGCATATAAATGAGGCATAAATAATGCATAAATTAAATGGCGTTTTATGGAGAGATGTCAGTGTGTTTCCTCAGTAAGAAGAAGATTAATGACCAGACTGGGGGATGCAGGGATAGTGAACTGAAGAGCAGGGTGAGAGATCAGGGGATCACATTTAATACAAAGTGTTTTCAGATTGTTGAGATGTCTCCTCGTTGAGGAAGTGGTTTAGATTTATTCCTCAATAACAACGATTAGAACTAAAAAAAACTTTCAAAAGCCAGCGATGACGTAAACGACAGCACTAACAACCGCTGCTTAAAGTTGTTTTATGGCAACGCTTTAATAGACTTCTGTGATGCAACACCTGCAGAGACACAGATATCATGTCATTTCAGGCCTTGCGTCATTTTCACTTTCAAAACGTGTGAGTGTGCGGATGGATGTGTGTGCCTGCGACTGCGTGTGTGATTGGTGTTCGTCCGTGCGCATGTGTAGCGGCTGTGAAGGAGGTGAGACCGTCGCTCAAACTAATTTGGGTGGACAGCCCGGAATGTGTCCCTTTGCTGTTTCCTGTGTACCGGAGCATTCCGACATCGGCAGCTGTCTATTCTGGTTTCAGTCCCCAGAGCCCGGACAGAACCTGACACCACACAGACACCCCCTCCCCACCTCCCCCCTCCCCTCCCCTCCCCCTGTTTGGGAATCCTCTCCACCACCGAAAGGAGGGACGGGATTTGAACCGTGCTGCCACAGGAAGATCGAGAGGGGCGACTCTGCGACGAGTCACGTCGGAGCTGTCGCAGACTGCGAAGAAACTGACAGCTGGTGCGATTGACGTGGCGTAACCGAGCGACGGCTCTCTCCTCAAAGATCACCTGAAGGAACAAGGGGTCGCCGTCCCCACATTCATCTGAGAGGGTAAAAACTGTTCTCCATAACCCGAGTCTTTACATCCACTCAAGCCCCTTCAAAGTCCTTCCAAAACAGCAAGGAGAAAGGATTGACAAATTGAAAATAATGGCAGTGATTACAGTGAACAGCTGTAGTGGTGTTCGATAACTGTAGCTCAAGGGCATGAAACATCCTCAGTCATGGAAAGTATGATCAATGACGTTCGCGCCCTCGTTAACTTACGTCTTTAATTGGGGCACAGTAGCATCGTCCCACCAGGCCTCAAGAGGTTATGGAGGTTGTCTGAGGATCTCTTGGAATAACAAAGTGTCTTGCAACAAACCTTTTAAGTTTAGATTCGCACAGCACCTTTCTGCTATCGCATGAACTCCCGGTGCGAAAACAGGTTTTCTCTTTCTGTCAAGGTAGCTGTGTTTTCTCTTATCGTGTCATCAAAACATTGCTCAGATTTTTTAAACCTCTCAGTAAAACAACGTTATCGATTCCTCTTGAACAAGGCATTTCTTCCTCGCTGTTATGCCCAATCAATATTTGACTAGGTTTTGTTACCTGCCAAGGTCGAACAGAACAAGAGTCAAACACAACCCATATGTATTTAGAATACTTTGAGCTGTTCTTTTTTTAAACACCGGTCTTTTTGCGGCGTCTGTTTTGATGTGTAACACATTTCAAATCTGACTTAGCAGCAGTCTTGCGAGTGGACGAACTGTGGGGGAGGTTGAGCGTCCAGCCTCGGGGTAGAGAGTTCTCTGCGTCAACTCCCAGACTCCTCCAAGCTGCTGCTGGCTTCGGCACCTGGGGGTTGTGTCTCTCAGTAGGACCTGGCGTCGGGCCTGCAAATGCTCTCAGAGCCAGGTGTTGTTTTATTTATCTGGGAGCATGAGTAACCTTTCTACCTGACCACTGCAGTCCAGCCTCCTAAGAGCTGCCGTCTCTCTATCTCTCTCTCTTTCACTCTCTTTCCCTCCGTTTATGTCTCTCTCTCTCTCTCATTTAATTCTCATTTCACCTCTTTCCCTCCTTCCTTCTATCTCATGTCACATTTCTCTCTCTCTCTCTGTCTCTCTCTCTCCCACTCTCTCTCTCTCTCTCTCTCTCCCACTCTCTCTCTCTCCCACTCTCTGTCTCCCACTCTCTCTCTCTCTCTCTCTCTCTCTCTCTCTCTCTCTCTCTCTCTCTCTCTCTCCTCTCCACTCTCTCTCTCTCTCCCACTCTCTCTCTCTCTCTCCCACTTTCTCTCTCTCTCCCACTCTCTCTCTCTCTCTCTCCGTTCACCTTCAGTCCAGGTAAGGGAACACAGACAGCCGTCACCTGAGCCTGTCTCTAAACTGTTCAACAAACACTCTCCATCTTTCTTTGTAGGACGCGGCCGTCTGTGTCTACCTTCCTTTTGAGGCGCGTGGGTGTCGGCGCGGCCGTGTGTTCGTAGCCTCTGAGTGCCTCTCGCTCAGTCAACGACCTCCGCCATTTATCATTGGTTGGAAGCGCTGTGTTTATTCTGCTCCATCAGGTGAACGCTCATCCATTCATCTCATCTCAAGTGTTCTTTGACTGTTTTCCATGCAGCAAAATCACCCTGAAAGTATCAGGATAAACGAAATGAGAGGTACATATAGGTATAGGTATAAAAATAATTGGTGTAAGCGATCAAATTAAACTTTTTAACCGCTGACATCAACGTCTTTGTCAGGGGTTGAGGGGTGACCTAGTGGTCACTGCATGTCATTGCAACGTTATTTCTATTTTCCTTCTCACCACCTGTTCCCTGTTTGCATTGATTGCACCCCTTATAAATACCCTCTGTTTTCCCTCCTTCTTTTCCGAATAGTTTTGCTATGTTTGACATCAGTTCCTTTCCATACGCCCTTTGTTCCAGCCACGTCGAACAGATGCCTTACCCTTTCCTGGACATACCGGATTGCCTTCCCGATCTCAGACCCTGCCTTCCCTGACTACGTTTTTCGGATCATCCCTTTTGAGTTGCCTTCTGCAGCTTGTTTTCTATTTTTTTTCCAGAGCTTTGCTTGTGAGATTTCGGTTATTCTTTAATAAACTTTCAGTTCCGTACTCCGCTTTTGGGTCCTCCTTGCAGCCAGCCCTGACAGTCTTCTTCGCATAACGCTCTTGCATGATAATCACAGCTCAAGGTCTTCAGTTGTTGCAATAAGTTGAAGAAAAAAAGATAATATAAAGCATATAAAGTTGCCATGGCCACGGCAAGTGCCCCCTGTGGTTTCCATGGTTACCCTAAGGGCACGTCAACTAAAAAGTGGTAATGAATGAACGACCCAAGGACTCTATCAACTCGTTCCTTTGACCTGAACCCCCCCCCCCCCCCTCCCCTTCCAGGGCTGAGTGATGTGTCAACCTGGGAGGGCATGTCTCATTTGTTCCTCCAGCCTCGGTCACGGCACCACACAACTTCGCCTTCGGCTAAGCGAGGAGAAAAATCTATACCTCTCCCCTATCAGATGTCCTGCTATCAGTCATCTAAGTACACCTGAACAAATAGACACAAACACCCGAGTGTGTGTGTGAATGCGTGTCTGTGTTTATAAACTAGAATCTTAACAGTGTACATGAGGACACCAACAAGGTGTGTGTGTTGTGGGTTAATACGAAGGAGATGACTTTTTAGAGACAGAAAATTGGCTCTGAAAAAGAATTCTTCAACTAGCTTTTATCTCGAGCAACTCATTACAGTAATGGAGGCTCTAGGGAGGAATACATCTGAAAATTGGAAAACGGAAGTTTCAATATCAATTAAACATCAAGTTTCACCTGTGGGTCTTCATGCTTTTGTTGAACTTATTCATATCCCACAATGCAGTATGATAACATTATCTTGGTAAAGTCAACATGTAATTGTTGATAAACATATTCCAGACACACACAGGCACCCACATACCCAAACATGTACATTTACAACAACAACAGAAATCACACACACACACACATACATTCACACACATGTGCACACACACACACACACAGGAGAACTTCATGCTGGTGGCCTTGAGTAAGTGGTACGTTTCATGCAGAAGGCTAAAGCATAGAATTAGACTTCAATTTCTACAGAGCACTTTCACCCCCTTTTAAACCGGCTCTGACACACACACACACACACACACACACACTCACACACACCGAATTAATGAACTGAAGTGCTGAGGTCAGGAATTTAATGAAATCTGACTGCGTCTCTAAATATAGCAGAGGCCAGGACTGGCTGTGATAATATGGCACAAAGCAAACAGACTGGAAACCCTAGGCTGCGTCAGCCCAGAGAACAGCATGTGCCACAACCATCTATTTACCCATTTATGTGATGATCAGTTGGGATGTTGCTCAACTCAGAGATGCTGCTCTGAGTGTTTTCTGTTCCTCAAGGGTCTTACCTGCTTGAGGCTGACAGCCAAGCTGGGGAGATGAACACGTTTTGTACAAGCCTCCTTACCATCAGCAGCCCAATCTCCCATCCATAAAGAACGCTTTCAGAAAAGATGTGCGGCAGACTGTGAAATCAGTCAAATTATCGTCTTATTCAGAAGCCGGTACTGTCGTTCTTTGTCCACGTGGAATTGGAAGTTAATGTAATCAATTTACGGAATACTAATCCACTACACTTCTTTAGTGGTTCGGCATCGTCTGATGACGCTTTGAGTTCCCAACTGCCGTCAGGTGAGTACGTATCCCACCTGACTCATCATGAAGGAGTGCTCACTGTAACTGTGAAGAGTGACAGCACAGACCACTCAGCATTACAGCTTCTGCTCTTCTGCGGGGAAGCAGCCTGGGTCCTGGAACATCACGTGAAGTTAGCGGATGTGTCTGTTTTGAAAAAAATGCCCCAAAGCACTCCAAAAAGCATCCTTTCCTCTGCTTCTGTATATTATAGAAGGTCCTTTAAGTGGTAGTTATTCAACAGAAAACTGTACATTACTACTGCCAACCTGCCCCCCAGATCCGGGTTGACACACTCTTTGTGAATATTTGTATTTACAGCACTTTCCCCTTTTTACAGTCAAGTGTAAATTGAAGCAGTTGTTTGGCACCCTGAGGTGGTAAAGACGTCTAAAAGCTGTTTGTGCTTTCACACTGGGGGTGTTAAGTTGTTTTCTTTCCTAAAAGATCAGTTTTTCAGTAGTTTTTTTTCCAGAAACATTTGTATACGTGTGTGCATGTTGGTTTGAGTGCTTAACTGTGTGTGTGTTTTTCTGTGTGCTACTTATTAGACTTTCCAAACTCTTTCTCTGTCCCACATCGTGTCCACCAACACGCTTTTGCATTAGGATTGACATGAAATAGGCAGATAAACTCGGGATGCCCTGACATCCATTTGGGTCAAACCGAGAAAGTAACAAACACGCACACACCTCCACCAAACACCATATATTTTCCACAGATGTCAAAGTGTGAAATATCACAGAGACACAACCTGTTCCATTTACAGGGTAACACAACCCCACCAACCACTGCCCCCCTCCCCCAAACCCCCACACACAATCCATACACTCACACACACAGTCACGCACACACACACACACACACACCGCCCTCAACTCATGAGTGTTGATGCTATCAGCTGGGTGAGTTGTTTCTGTCTATCGGTCAGTGGTAGATATTTATACTCACAATCCAGCAGTGTTCTTTTACTAACAGGAAGAATGAAACCACAGAGCCAACACAGCCCCAGCCCCACCTGACACACAGCCCCAGCCCCACCTGACACACAGCCCCAGCCCCACCTGACACACAGCCCCAGCCCCACCTGACACACAGCCCCAGCCCCACCTGACACACAGCCCCAGCCCCACCTGACACACAGCCCCAGCCCCACCTGACACACAGCCCCAGCCCCACCTGACACACAGCCCCACCAGAGACACACAGCCCCAGCCCCACCTGACACACAGCCCCACCAGAGACACACAGCCCCAGCCCCACCTGACACACAGCCCCACCTGACACACAGCCCCAGCCCCACCTGAGAGACAGCCCCAGCCCCACCTGACACACAGCCCCACCTGACACACAGCCCCAGCCCCACCTGACACACAGCCCCAGCCCCACCTGACACACAGCCCCAGCCCCACCTGACACACAGCCCCAGCCCCACCTGACACACAGCCCCACCAGAGACACACAGCCCCAGCCCCACCTGACACACAGCCCCACCAGAGACACACAGCCCCAGCCCCACCTGACACACAGCCCCAGCCCCACCTGACACACAGCCCCACCAGAGACACACAGCCCCAGCCCCACCTGACACACAGCCCCACCAGAGACACACAGCCCCAGCCCCACCTGACACACAGCCCCAGCCCCACCTGACACACAGCCCCAGCCCCACCTGACACACAGCCCCAGCCCCACCTGACACACAGCCCCAGCCCCACCTGACACACAGCCCCAGCCCCACCTGACACACAGCCCCAGCCCCACCTGACACACAGCCCCAGCCCCACCAGAGACACAGCCCCAGCCCCACCTGACACACAGCCCCAGCCCCACCTGACACACAGCCCCAGCCCCACCTGACACACAGCCCCAGCCCCACCTGACACACAGCCCCAGCCCCACCTGACACACAGCCCCAGCCCCAGCTGACACACAGCCCCAGCCCCACCTGACACACAGCCCCAGCCCCACCTGACACACAGCCCCAGCCCCACCAGAGACACAGCCCCAGCCCCACCAGAGACACAGCCCCAGCCCCACCTGACACACAGCCCCAGCCCCACCTGACACACAGCCCCAGCCCCACCTGACACACAGCCCCAGCCCCACCTGACACACAGCCCCAGCCCCACCTGACACACAGCCCCAGCCCCACCTGACACACAGCCCCAGCCCCACCTGACACACAGCCCCAGCCCCACCTGACACACAGCCCCAGCCCCACCTGACACACAGCCCCAGCCCCACCTGACACACAGCCCCAGCCCCACCTGACACACAGCCCCAGCCCCACCAGAGACACAGCCCCAGCCCCACCAGAGACACACAGCCCCAGCCCCACCAGAGACACACAGCCCCAGCCCCACCTGAGACACACAGCCCCAGCCCCACCTGACACACAGCCCCAGCCCCACCAGAGACACACAGCCCCAGCCCCACCTGACACACAGCCCCAGCCCCACCTGAGAGACAGCCCCAGCCCCACCTGACACACAGCCCCAGCCCCACCTGACACACAGCCCCAGCCCCACCAGAGACACACAGCCCCAGCCCCACCTGACACACAGCCCCAGCCCCACCAGAGCCAACACAGCCCCAGCCCCACCTGACACACAGCCCCAGCCCCACCAGAGACACACAGCCCCAGCCCCACCTGAGAGACAGCCCCAGCCCCACCTGAGAGACACAGCCCCAGCCCCACCAGAGACACACAGCCCCAGCCCCACCTGAGAGACACAGCCCCAGCCCCAGCCCCAGCCCCCACCAGAGGCATCTTCAGCCTGCGTGAGAGGGTCTCCCTGGAAGCCACTCTCCACTCTCCATGCCTGCCCACACCCTTCACAAAGGTCAAACGTCAAAACTGAAGTGGATCCGAAGGAGGGTGAGAAGTCGTTTATTTTAGTTTGTTCTTGTTTCGTCGGCAGCTTTTCTTTTCACGGTTTTGATGAAGACTTCCTGTTTCCCTTTTGAATTCGCTTTCAATCCAGGGGTTCATCCTCCCCTCTGTCTTATAATTAAGTCAGTCTATGAGGCGTAAAGGCTGAACTCTCCAGAAATAAACCCTGAGAATTCTAGACCATCTGCTCCTCTCTGGTCTCCTGCTCTACAGCATCCTCCACCACCACCACAACTCTCTCCACACACACACACACATAGACACAAACACATAGACACACAGACACACACACACATAGACACACACAGCACACGCACACATACGTACAAACACACACACACACAGCACACTCATGCATATGTACTAATATACACAAATACACAGCCGTGCCCACAGCTAACAAAAAAAAAACACACAGATAGCTAACTCGCATTCAGGCACTCTCTCTCACACAAACACACCCACACAAACTAGTACTGTGGATGCACACCCACAGAGACAATGAAAGATGTACAAGCAACGGAAACGATGTGAATTGCCTCATTAGGACTATAAACCATAAACAATCTCTCTTCTCCTGTCTCTCTCTCTCTCTTTATCAGCTTTTCTCTATCTCTCTCTCTCTCTCTCTTCCTCAGCCTTTCTCTACTTCTCTCTCTCTCTTCCTCAGCCTTTCTCTACTTCTCTCTCTCTCTTCCTCAGCCTTTCTCTACCTCCCTCTCTCTTTCTCAGCCTTTCTCTACCTCTCTCTCTCTGTCCCATTCTCACACTCACTCTATTGCTCCCTGTCACTGTCCCTCTTTCAATCTTTCTCTGTCTCTACAGCTTATTCATTTCTCTCCAGTCCCCCCACCTCACATGGCTTCTTTTCTGTTTGCACCGTCCTTGAGACTGAACTCTCTATTATATCCCTCTCTCCCTCTCTCTCTCTTTCTCTCTCCCTCTCTCTCTCTCTCTCCCTCTCTCTCTCTCTCTCTCTCTCTCTCTCTCTCCCTCTCTCTCTCTCTCTCCTCTCTCTCTCTCCCTCTCTCCCTCTCTCTCTCCTCTCTCTCTCTCTCTCTCTCTCTCTCTCTCTCTCTCTCTCTCTCTCTCTCTCTCTCTCTCTCTCTCTCTCTCTCTCTCTCTCTTTCAGCTCCCCATCCCTAACCTTACTTGTTCACATTGTCTTCTCTCCTATGCTATCTCTATTGTCGGCTTCCATTTCCCCCTTCTCTCTCCTTTTTTCTCTCTCTCTCTTTCTCCTTTTCTCTTTTTCACTCTCTCTTCCTCCACCTCCCTTCCTCCCTCTCTCTCATTCTTCCTCTCTGCAGACAACCAGGCAGCTGAAATGGACCAGAGAGAGGAAGCAAGGTATGAATGAATGGGCTGTCTCCGCCATAATTGGGAGCATTCATTGATTAATGATTTTGTGCACACGAGTGTTCAAATTAGAGTCTTCCGCAGCAGACACGGATTCCGTCTAATCAGCTGAATTTGCTCTGGTCCTCATCTTTTAGAAGGGACGGCAGCTTGTCAAGGGACTGAACACTCATATTGTAAAGCAATCATCATCATCTTCTCATCAGAGACAACTGGAAATACTTGTTTCATAGGCTCAATACATTCCCAAGGATGATAAATGTGCAGTGTTCCTCATTTGTGTGCAGCTTTCTGTAACTCCCAGACACCAAGGTAGCACAGAGTGTTGAATGAGTCTACCGTGGGTAGACTGGGAACAAATATCCACAGCACGTGGCCAGGTGGAGAGCAAGGAGGACCTCTTATTAGAGGATTGTTGGTTTAGTCACACAGTGAGCCAGATTAGAGCTAGTCTGCAATGATTAAATCACACAGTGACTCAGTATTCACTACAGTGTGTTGGTGACTACAGTGTTCACTACAGTGTGTTGATGACTACAGTGTTCAGTACAGTGTGTTGATGACTACAGTGTTCAGTACAGTGTGTTGGTGACAGTGTTCAGTACATTGTGTTTGTGACAGTTTTCAGTACAGTGTGTTGATGACTACAGTGTTCAGTACAGTGTGTTGGTGACAGTGTTCAGTACAGTGTTGGTGAGAGTGTTCAGTACATTGTGTTTGTGACAGTTTTCAGTACAGTGTGTTGATGACTACAGTGTTCACTACAGTGTGTTGGTGACTACAGTGTTCACTACAGTGTGTTGGTGACTACAGTGTTCACTACAGTGTGTTGATGACTACAGTGTTCAGTACAGTGTGTTGATGACTACAGTGTTCAGTACAGTGTGTTGGTGACTACAGTGTTCAGTACAGTGTGTTGATGACTACAGTGTTCACTACAGTGTGTTGATGACTACAGTGTTTACTACAGTGTGTTGATGACTACAGTGTTCACTACAGTGTGTTGATGACTACACTGTTCACTACAGTGTGTTGATGACTACAGTATTCACTACAGTGTGTTGGTGACTACAGTATTCACTACAGTGTGTTGATGACTACAGTGTTCACTACAGTCTGTTGATGACTACAGGGTGACTTGGGGTGATGCTCTCAGTGAAACATCTCACGTTATCCGTGCTCAAGTGAAATATATCAATATGTGCGGTGTGACGGCCGTGTAAGCCTGTTCGATCTCTCAGCCTCCCAGAGCCAATCCCTCACCTTTATTCCTCCGGCCGGCTGGCCTTCATCTGCCCGCGCCTGAGCGCCTCCATTAATTACCCTGCAGCTGGGAGCAAACAACAGCTACAAGCAGCACATCAGATCCCTCACGGACAGAGACGGGCTCTCCTGCCCCGCTCTTTCACAAGGAGCGTCACGCTCTCTTACTGCCCACCTACTGGATTTGTCTGTGGAGGGTGATGCAGGGTGAATACTGTCTTCAAGCTGAATGTTTACAGTCATGTCTGTTACAGCATGTCAGCATGTTGAGTCATGCTGGTTATATAGTATTTCTGGTTATATAGACATTATATATATATATATATATATATATATATATATATATATATATATATATACATATATATATATATATTATATGTGGTATATATACCGTAAATATCTGAATATATACCGTAGATATATATATATAGATAGATTAAGAGGATACATATTCAGATGGAGTCCTATGGCTGAGTCGTTATGATCATTCTGTTCTCCACTGGGTTTCTTCAGTCCTGTTTGCCATCCACGGTAAGGGAAACAGCAGTGTTTCTGTTCCTCCGGCTAGGCTCTGAATCTTGCCTAATCAGGGCTCTCCCTGCTGGGCCGACCCGCTGTAGGTACAGTCTGTGAATATTTTACCCCAGACTGCACCAGGGAGTGTTGGTATAAAAGAAAAGGACACAAAAAAGATTGGATGAAGTTGCTGGAACAAAAGCACATCCGCACTCCCAGATTCAGTTCAAGGAGAAGTCAAACTCTTTTCCCCCTGACTGGTGTGTGTGTGTGTGTGTGTGTGTGCGCGCGCTCTTGGTGTTGCTGAGACCGAGGACTGATGCACTGACTCACAATGAGGACACTTGTATGGTGGCAATAACCACTCCCAGAGGTAAGATGATGAAGCACACACGTGACTGTTCCATCGCCTCTGACAGTGAAAGTCTGACGAGACAGCCGGGTTTGTGAGCGCAGGAGACTGGCTGTACAGGGTACACAGTGAGAGAATAGCGGCACTTATTTTTCTTTCCTGGACTGCTTTGACTCTCCCAGTCCATACAGAGTCAAGGAACATCCAACTGGCTGTTTAACAAATATGTAACATACTATAGATATGTAAATATGCACAGTAAACATTACCTATCTGTGAATACAGTATGGTGTAGTATGTGTGTGAATATATGTACTGTTTATATATGGGAATATATATACAGTGTATTCTGTGTGTGTATACATATACAGTATGTGTGTGTGTGTGTGTGTGAATAGATATACTTTACATGTAAACTGAAGAGGTTAAAATAGAGTCATGATTACAGTGGAGGCCTTTCCAAAACCACTTTGCAGACACATAAGGATTTTAATCCTGTGTTTTCCAAGTAGAAAACTAACAACCCTTGTGTTTACATTTAATTTACATTCACAGGACGCACTGCAGGGTTAAACAGACATAGTTTCTTGTCAATAGGCATGACAGTGAACACTGATTAGCGGGGAATAATTATTGTGCATCTCGTTGCTCTCCACTCACTAAGTCAGGAGGGGTTTTATACAAACTGCACGTATTTCTGGAAGTCTGCTAATTATTCACAAACCGCACGTCTCGTACACTAATTCCCCCAGATATATCCTCAAACATGTTATCTGAATAAAACAAACAATCGCCATGGTCAAAGTACATCGTGTTTTTCAATGTATGCGTTACATTGTTACGGAGCTGGACAAAACGTTTGACGGAGCAGGAATAAGGAGCTGTGTGCCTGGATGTGTGCCTGGTGTGAAGCGTAGTCGATCTGCATTCACACCCGGCGCGCGAGGAAGGGAGGGCAAAGATCCTCCATTCTGCATGATTGGGGATTTGGATGTGAAATTGGGAAGCTCTGGTACAGATTAAAGGAAAGGCCGGTGATGAATTTCACTTTCGCTCCCGTTAATTGTAATTGCTCTCACAGAATTACATTGTCCGAATATGGCTGGGGTAGGGGATAGGGGTAGTGGGGTGGAGTTACTTGTCGGTCCTCACTAGGATAGTAAAACAAACCTCTCCCTGTGTGTGTGTGTGTGTGTGTGTGTGTGACGTGCTTCAGATGTGTTGCGTTGAGCCAGCGGTGTGTCTGCGATTGACGGGGCATATTAGTGTGTAAAATCAAAAACGGCTGTTTTAGGAATAACCCAATTTCGGGTGAGAATGTATTTGTCTTGATTTGAAAAGTGTCAGTCGTCTGCGTGTTGATGAGATCCCCCTGCACCCTCCTCCTTCACTTGTCAGGCAACTTACGCTGTATTTCCCAAATTTGCCTTCTAGTTTGAAAAAAACCAAGCTTGTGTTGTTGACTTATGTTCAAGAGCTGGAAACACAAAAGTCCTCCTAAACTAACAACTGCACCTTTCTATCCACGGTGCATTCAGTCTATTACAAATGAAAAAGTTTGACAGCTTTGAGGGGAATTCTTCTTTGATACTCTTATGCTTTTTCCAAAATCTGCCTCACAAGCTCGAACACTTTTGCTCTTTGACAAATCACACATCTCTTCAGGACGTGTGGGTGTTTTGGCAGGGACTGTTTGGCTTGCTTGCAGATGTTATCTCTGCCAAGCAATTGTGCCAGCTCAAGATTGTATGTACGAAAAAAGCTGTGTGTGTGTGTGTGTGTGTGCGTGTGTGTGTGTGTGTGTGTGTGTGTGTGTGTGTGAGTGAAGAGATGTTGTTATATTTACAGAGACAGAGCGAGATTAAAACGGAGCTCTGGGAGGATACAGAGTGTGTGTGTCTTTGAGATCTGACAGATCAATAGAGGAACAGTGACTGTACAGAGCGAAGCATTCAGCCTCGGGCCTGCTCAAGGGGAATGGTGCTTACTTACTCCAAAACAAGCAATTAACTACAGCTATTTTGTATTTCCCTCCAAATACGTTTGCTCATTCGTATTTTCATTCAAGACCGGCTGCGTCAGTTGGCGTGCCGATCTGTCTGAGGACATAAACCAGATATCGCTAAAGCTAATTTCGCCGTTGTTATGCAGTGAAGGAAACCAGGAAGTGTAGTCTACTCTAGCGACGGTTTAACTATGATCCAGGCCCATAAGCCTTGGCCATTCAACAATCCCTGCCATTTAAGGGAAATTACCTTAATCCAATCATGATCTCTGTTGTTTTGTCCGGCTTGGTTCTGTCTGTTTTGTGTGAAACTCGTCTGTGTGTCAAGTGCCATGGGTGTTCTCACCATGACATATCATTCCTATTCTGGAGTGTATGCGGACTGGCAGTCATGCAGTTCTCTAAAATTCAGATCCTTTCTCTTATTCAGCATTCTGTCAAGGGGAGCTGCATGCCAGAATTCAATTTACTGCTCTGCACAGACTGCTGAAGGCAAAGAATGTCGCCTGTCTCCTATAAATATGGATTTGGTCCACAAACTGCTATCAGAGCATTTGCAAAGCTCCAAGCCCTTCTACAAGCATAAATCCGCGCTTGTGTTTACTCACAGGATGCAGACATATGAGAGGGAATTTTTAAAAAGGCAGGTGTGAGCAATTGTCAAAGCTCAACCGTGTTCTTACACGTGTATTTCATATAATTAGGCAGTCGAATGTTTTTTTCTCTCTGATCCTGGTCATGGTAGTGGCGTTCTGCAGTTAGCAAGGTTTGCAGCTAATTAGCGCAAAACAATCGATATAAAAACTTGGACAGCAAGCTCCGTCTTTTCCTGGAAACTAACTAACTAACTTCCATTCCTTGTTTTAACCACTGAGAGCAACAACATTAGTTTTGCCACTGGCAGAATGCTCGATGTGTGAAATGTAGGCCTAAGGTTTGTTTACATTTAGTAATTTGTGATGTTTTGACTTTTGGGATCCAAAGGAAAAAGTATATACTTGCATCTGATTTAAATGTATTTAATGAGAGTTAGCAGTAATATATTTTCATTCGAAAACATTTTTTATACACAATTGAAAGTGTAATTAAAACTTTTGTATATTCACATCCTTATATTGACAATTTTTGTATACTATACATAGGCCTTATAATCATTTTACTTATAATTTGTTTGATTACTTTAAGGTAAATGTTTTTGTTTTATCTTGCAATGTGTTCATGTGTGGTTTTAAAAGGCTACAAGCCAGAAATGTCTCAAGCAGACCTCAGGCGTCCCTTTCCCCCCCTGCGGTCCTGATCACCAGAGACCCCACATGATCCACCACTCACTCACGCTGAGCTCTCATACCAAATGAAGCCGTCCGAACCCCTGTGTCCTGAGACCGGGGGGGGGGGAATGAGGTAGGCGAAGGTCAAGGGTCACGGTGGTACACGGTTAGGAAGAGTCCGGGAGAGGGGTGAAGACTGAGAGGGTGTCAGGTGGATGCCGACAGGTCGTTTCCCATCCATGCAGGGGTCCCGGACTGCAGAGTCAGCAGTGGTGGATTCAGACGATGATGACAGCTATGGATGCACGCGGCCCGGAGCCTCCACAAGGCCATTCCTCCTCATCAGCCCCTCAGAGGGAGAGCCGGGCTGAGTCAGCACTACGCCGATAAAAATGTCGCTGTGTGGCCTCCCCTCTGCTTTACTCCTCTGTTCTTCACCGTGGAGAAGGAGCGAGGGGGGAGATTTTGTGTGTGTGAGAGAGAGAGAGAGAGAGAGAGAGAGAGAGAGAGAAAGAGAGGGAGAGGGAGAGGGAGAGGGAGAGAGGGGAAGAGGGAGGGAGGGAGGGAGGGAGGGAGGGAGGGAGGGAGGGAGGGAGGGAGGGAGGGAGGGAGGGAGGGAGGGAGGGAGGGAGGGAGGGAGGGAGGGAGGGAGGGAGGGAGGGAGGGAGGGAGGGAGGGAGGGAGGGAGGGAGGGAGGGAGGGAGGGAGGGAGGGAGGGAGGGATCACATATCCATACATTATCTAAGTACATATAATATTTATCAGTAAATGCAAACACATGGGAAAATGTGTCCAAAATGTTGACTGGTACTGTACATAGACACAAATAGAGACATACAATGTTGTAGTAGTATGCATCATGCCCATGACTTTAGAAATCAGCAAAGAAAATGTAAAACAGAAGGAAATAAACAAACCTCTTGACTTTTTCTTTGAAAAAAATCTCCATGAAACCAAGTCTCCTTTCTTCCGCCGCCTGATTAATGATCTCAGCTCAGAGACGCCTCACGAAGCCGGTCTGTGTCACGGTTCCTGCTCTGTGCCCTGGAGCGTTTTTGAAACCACTGCCGTCTGTGGAACCCCACTCATACACTTTCACTGGTCCACTCAAACAGGAAATATAATATATTTAGATAAGATTGCTGTTTCCACTTTTTAGCGGATGTACTTACATTTTCATAAGAGGATTGAGGAACTGAGGATTCGATTGTTTGAGCTGGAGACAAATAAGACAGTGCTACAATATTAATTGTCTGATGAGATCCAGAGATTGGGCCTTGGTCTGACATACAACTAACCCAGCCTGGATCCTCCATAGGTGACCCAGCCTGGATCCTCCATAGCTGACCCAGCCTCCATAGCTGACCCAGCCTGGATCCTCCATAGCTGACCCAGCCTCCATAGCTGACCCAGCCTGGATCCTCCATAGCTGACCCAGCCTCCATAGGTGACCCAGCCTGGATCCTCCATAGCTGACCCAGCCTGGATCCTCCATAGCTGACCCAGCCTGGATCCTCCATAGGTGACCCAGCCTGGATCCTCCATAGCTGACCCAGCCTCCATAGCTGACCTAGCCTGGATCCTCCATAGCTGACCCAGCCTCCATAGCTGACCCAGCCTGGATCCTCCATAGCTGACCCAGCCTCCATAGGTGACCCAGCCTGGATCCTCCATAGCTGACCCAGCCTGGATCCTCCATAGCTGACCCAGCCTGGATCCTCCATAGGTGACCCAGCCTGGATCCTCCATAGCTGACCCAGCCTGGATCCTCCATAGCTGACCCAGCCTCCATAGGTGACCCAGCCTGGATCCTCCATAGCTGACCCAGCCTGGATCCTCCATAGCTGACCCAGCCTCCATAGGTGACCCAGCCTGGATCCTCCATAGCTGACCCAGCCTGGATCCTCCATAGCTGACCCAGCCTGGATCCTCCATAGGTGACCCAGCCTGGATCCTCCATAGGTGACCCAGCCTGGATCCTCCATAGGTGACCCAGCCTGGATCCTCCATAGGTGACCCAGCCTGGATCCTCCATAGCTGACCCAGCCTGGATCCTCCATAGCTGACCCAGCCTGGATCCTCCATAGGTGACCCAGCCTGGATCCTCCATAGCTGACCCAGCCTGGATCCTCCATAGGTGACCCAGCCTCCATAGGTGACCCAGCCTGGATCAGACCTGGACTCAGATAACAGGGCTCTGGCCGCTACAGCAGAGTGATGCTGGGCCAGTATCGACTGCGCCTGTCACGCACTCTGATGACTGGCGTCAAAACGCTCTCTGACTAACAGGATCTATCAAAGCCACGTCACTCTCCGCGAGCTCTCCTCCCCTTTAGTCCCAGCAGTGGGTCTCTGGAGATGAGAAGCGTCAAGCGATTATCTCTCCACACTCGACTTATTGACAGGAGTCCTGAAATCACAGGCCCTTCTCAAAGGCTGCTAAACGGTCGGATGAGGGCTAAGTAGAGGTCAGCCAATCACAGCCTTTCGTATCATGTGAACACTCATCATTTATCAATGACTTGATTCAAAGGCTTTGAAAGAACGCTCTCAAGTGTAAGATGGAAGAGGAGAAAGGGACATCTTGGTAAGCCACATTCACTTGTGTGATGACCTGAAAAGTAAAGCACCTTTGACTTGGTATTATGACAACTAGTTAGTCATCTCCTCCTCTCAAATAGGAAACACAAATGAAGAACAGGAGAACCACAACTCACATCATGTAGAGTTCAGTAGTTCATGTGCATAGAGATAGCAATTTTTCCAATTCGCCCCCTTGCAAAACAGACGCCTTTGGCCGAACAGATGTTTTGTTATTGATACACTGCTTTCAGCTCCCGCACATTATCCAACAGTGGCTCTCTGACTACAACTGCCATCTTGAATTAGCTGACGTGCAGAGGAACTTCCTGTCTTCCTGTCGTCTCCACGGAGACGGAGGGGTTGGATATCGCCCTCAGCTTGCGCCCGCATTTCACATCCACTCTGCTTCACTCCACGCTGGCTGTGAAGCAGGCCGACTGCACAGGAAGCCCCGCACTCCAACCTGACCTCGGTCTCTTTCTCCCCAATGAAGATTTAGGAGCGCTCACAGGCGGCAGTCGGAGTTTGGCTGAGGCGAATCGCTACTTTTTTCTCTCCTCAGCGAAGATTTGAGATGGCTTGGGAGGTCTGGGTTTGGTCAGGAGGTTGGTGGTTTGCTGACGCAAACCCATGAATAACCTTTTAATTGCGAGCAAGCACATTTACAGTCCAATTTTACAGTAGTGCTCTAAACATCTCTTAAGCCGCTATCTGAAGTGCAGTCAATTCAGATGAGTTAACAGAGATACTAAACGTGATTTGTTTAGCCCTTCCGCTGTCTACTGAGCAGTTCTTTGAGTGGGGGGAGAAAGAAGAATGACCTCTCATAAAAATCTAAATTAAGGTAATGTGTGAATGAGCAGCGATGTACAGTGAATAGTGTAGCGATGAATAAGCGTGTTCCTTCACAGCCACAATGAAGGTGAAACTTGCTCTCAGAGGAAGACAAAGTCCTAGCGGCCGGCCGCAGACAGTAAAGAAGGAGCTGGGCTGACAGCCTCCCGGTATAAACTGAAGCCAAGTTGTTCCTGCCGGATGCGTTCTGGTGGATGCGTTGGGAGAAGGTGCGCTGTTGATAACAGCCAGATGAGACTGGGAATGAACTTGAGCAGTCACTTTGGCATTTCATTTCCTTAAAGCCAAACGTAATGTTACCATTCTTGCGGGATGAAAAAAAAGTCTGAGATTTGACGTTTGAGCTCCAATCCCTTTCGAAACAGCTTGTCGGCTTGCATCAGGGGGAGCGGAATGGGGGTGTGGGGGGTGTGGGGGGGGGGGGGTGTAGAGTCTTTGCTCTTAGGCAATGATTTAAACTGTGCCTGAAGACTGGAGTCACAAACAAAATGGATAAAGGATCTGTCGGGTAGATTTCCTCACCGTTTACACCTCCCAGTGAAGTGAATGAGCTCTCTCTCTCTCTCTACTTGTGGCTGAAAAACATGTTCCTCCGCCTCACAGCCCTGAGCTGAAGCAGCTAATCACCTGAACTTGTTCAATGCTCCTGCGTGTCCCACTCTCTCTGAGTCTCTGAAGTCCAAATTTGGTGGCCCAACCAAGGTTCGAATTACGGGGGGGGGGGGCTTGGGGAGGGTTTTACCCCCCTAATTAAGACTTGGACCCCCCCAAAAGAGGTAAAAACAACAGGTCGGGGGGTGTTGATATCGTTCTTACCTGTAATCGTAATTATTACTTTACACCCTGGAGAAGAAGTTGACCCCCCTGATTGTCATTGTATAATTCGCACTCTTGGTCCAACCATCTCAGAGTATGAGACAGGATCGACTATAGATCACCGGACGGATCTGTCTTTGTTTTCTGGGTTATTAAACCCTCACTGGGCGCCATTGTGGATTTTTCCCTCCATTTCCTGATCTTTGTTCATTTCTAATTAGCTGATATTTTGCCTGGCTGAGTTTCAAAAGGCCAAGAGGAGAAAAAAAAGAGCTTTGTGCTGCGGGGAAAGCCAGTCAATCTGTAATCAGAATTATGGGTTTTGAAACCTCAAGGCATTTTCAGGCAGCCAAATCACATACCCGACAATAAACCTGCATGTTAGGTAATTGATAGAAAAAAAGTGTTTCTCCAAAAGAAAACCTAAAAATGTAAGAACTACGACAATACAAAGAACAGACAGCTGCCTTAAAGTTCTGCTTGCATATTGGGTTCAAAATGCAGAATAAACACATCCAAATGATCCCAATGAAAATGTATTTTTATTAAAATATTGTCTCACATTCATAGTTTTTTATGAATGTTAAAAAATCATCAAGTAACCATTATAATCAGTCGATCGTGTTACGTTAATGCCTATGGTTATATATTTACTGATGTGTCAAAGCCATTATTAGCACATTTATAGCTTCCCATCTTTCATGTTGTCTCCATCCCTCCCTCTCTCCCTCCCTCTCTCCCTCCCTCCCTCCCTCTCCCACTCTCTCTCCCTCCCTCCCTCTCTCCCTCCCTCTCTTTCTCCCTCCCTCCCTCTCTCCCTCCCTCTCTCCCTCCCTCCCTCCCTCCCTCTTTCCCTCCCTCCCTCTCTCCCTCTCTCTCTCTCTCCCTCCCTCTCTCTCTCTCTCTCTCTCTCTCTCTCTCTCCCTCCCTCTCTTTCTCTTGCTCTCCCCTCCCTCCCTCTCCCACTCTCCCTCCCTCCCTCTCTCTCTCTCTCTCTCTCTCTCCCTCCCTCTCTTTCTCTCACTCTCCCCTCCCTCCCTCTCCCACTCTCTCTCCCTCCCTCTCTCCCTCCCTCTCTCCCTCCCTCTCTTTCTCCCTCTCTTTCTCTCACTCTCTGTCTCCCTCTCTTTCTCTCACTCTCTCCCTCCCTCCCTCCCTCCCTCCCTCCCTCCCTCCCTCCCTCCCTCCCTCCCTCCCTCCCTCCCTCCCTCCCTCTCTCCTTCCCTCCCTCCCTCCCTCTTTCCCTCCCTCTCTCTCTCTCTTTCTCCCTCCCTCTCTCCCTCCCTCTCTCCCTCCCTCTCTTTCTCTCACTCTCTGTCTCCTCTCCGGTGGGTTGATTTGACATTGTAATTAAAACACTATGATGCTCCTCCCAGACCTGCTGCATGATTAAGCGACAAACTCTAATTGTTTCGTGATTACACCCGTCTTTCCCACTCTGAATTTTTCTCTTATTCCTGGGTTTTTGTCACAGCTCATTAAAAATGTACCAAAAGACGAACAGCCAGTGGATGTTAGTGGATACTGAGCTGTAACTGAGTGTGAAAAGAACCATTCGTTTGACTATTATCCTTTGTTTGACGTAAATGCTTTCAAATTGTAATCGTCACGTGCCAAACCCACTTACTGCTGTACTGACACAATGATTCCCATGAGGAGTTTTAATGCATTGATTTCCTGTCACTTGTCATCCATGAAGCTTGTTGTGGCCCAGTAAGTTGTCGAGTCTGTCGCTACTCTGTCGCCAGTGCACAGAGTAGCGACCACGGTGAGGGAATTATGAAGCCAAGTGAATGGACACACACTTTATATTGAGTAACCTAACATAAATTGAAAAATGAATGCTTATTACAATAAAGGTTACAAGCTACATTCTTTGGCATTGACATCTTACATCCTTAACTTTGAAAGTCAAAGCACGTCAGTTGTTTGCACTTGTAAATATGTGAGCAATTGTTTTTATGTAGGCAACCCAAAGAAGCATTCCTAGTTCCACAAGTGACCCAGACTGCCCAATCATCTGTAATTGTATATTTCACCAGACTCCTTTTCACTTTAGCAATCCGCGGAAAACGACAAGTCTCTTTGGTTCGGGGCGATTCAAGGATGGGTTGCCAAGCCGAGTTTGTGTTGACTCTTCCTGTTGTGTCGTCGTAGTATGTTCTTCCACAGTGACACCATTACTGCAGTCCAATCATCATACCTGTGGGGTAAAATCAATGAGCGGCTCCCAGGTAAATGCGGGAGATAGATGGATAGAAGGGTCCGCGGAGGAGATAAGGGGCCGTGTTTCCTGCCTCGGCTTATCGTTTTCAAATCCGCTGAGGGGCTGAGAGGACGCGACCGACTCGGTTGTCACAGGAGAACACTTGAGCATAAGGCATGACGGAGTGCGGCTGGAGTTCGTCGTTGATGAATGACTTGACATTACGCCGAAGCAGTAGGGGAAGACTTGTACACAGATAAACGTAAGCTTGACGTGGCATTGTTGTTGGCGTCGATTCAAATAGCAATTGAATCGTCATGGGGTTTTTTGTTTTGGTTTCTATCATCCTTTGTATGGTGACTGTTTACTTAAAATACGCATAAATATATATATATATACTTTTTTTAGTTCGTTTTTTTTTTTTTTGCATTACACAGGTAAACATTTGATCGCTAGGTGCCCCTGCCAGCCATTGAAATGGTAATTTGTCACACCCCGATAAAGGCTATGTCCATGATTATTTATTGTTACATGGAAAGTTGGTTTTATTATATCTGTCCTCGGCCAACTGGTCTGTCATCTTATCTTCAGATGTCTCTGTGATCTATTCCTCATCCTCGCTTTCCAAGCACAGCAGGGGGGGACTTGAATGTCTTAGACGGGTCCTGATAAGACAGGTCACGCAGGGGCTGGCTGACAGCACCGCTGCCCTGAAAGTCCTCTCTTTCTCCAGTCTGTTGGAATAAATCTAGCTCACAATGTCCATGTACATGTAAATGAGCTTTGTGTGTGTTTTTATGTGTGTGTGTGTGTGTGTGTGTGTGTTTGGAATTGTGTCTTGTCTGTGAAGATCATAAATCTGGGACTTATAATAAATATAGAGTAGTGTCCCATCCAATCAGAAGGAAAGCACATCAGTAGCAATTCAAAGAATGTACAGATTTCACACTCCAAAACGACGCAGCCAGGGATTAGACGAAGCCGACAAGCCATGTTCCTGGCCATCTCTTTTTTGTTTTGGTTTTAAGGTCTTCATTTCCTTCCGCGGTTCTAGTAGGAGTAGTTGTGGCTTTTACTGTAACGTGAGCGTAAACAAATCCAAAGTGCAGCACTCGTGGGAGCATGTTTAGTCTTACTTGGATTCGCCCACGTAACAGGGCCCAGGCCCCAGGGAGGTGTTGGTCTGCTTTGGGCTCTCTGCTTCCCCTCTCAAGGTGCCTCAGCTACGCACCAGCTGACCGTTGAACTTGGGTCCTGGTAGTCTGATGAAAGAGAGGGGGAAAAGGAATTGAAGGGAGGGTCGGAAGAAGAGAGAGCGAGCGAGAGAGAAACTGTTGGAGAGGGAGAGCGTGGGACAGAGAGAGAGGAAGAGTCAAAGAGAGAAAGAAAGAGGAGGAAAGACAGTGAGAGACAGAGAGAAATTCAGAGAGAGAGGGAGAGACAGTGAGAGAGAGTCAGAGGGAGACAGTCAGAGAGAGATTACTGTAAGAAGAAAGACTCGCATGTTCTCTGAAGCCGATTTCTCCCCTGAGAGTATGTCTTCCTTAAGTATGACTGTATAGTTGTCCTTTTCAAGATAGTATAATTACCCTTGACATGCACATGAAACATGCAGCATATTACTTAGAAACTCAAATCTCGGTCCTTGTTGTTGTTTGACGGTTCACACTACCCCCTACATTTGCTAACATGCTGGGTAATGTGATGGTACCTACCACGCTCTCTTTGTTCAGTAGCGTGATATTTACCGGAAAGGTGTTAATGTAGTGTACATTGCGCCATTGTAAACCTACAGAGTGAGTCGGTTAAGTTGACGACAGGAGTTGATAACCTGGATGTGTTTCAGAGAATCGTGGTTCTCAACTGACCAATGTTTAAGCTTCTTTACTTTTGACATTTGAAATTTGGAATGTTCACAACGTCCCCCCCCGGAAGATGTGGATTGAAAACACCAGCGTTGCCGTGGCTACTGGCCCATATGCATGTCAAAGAACTCCATTCTCTCTCTCCCTGGCTGTTCTTGCATTCAAACGAAATTCTAGTTCAAGGAGTGTTCCCGAGCTGAAGCACGCTAGCGGTTCACAGTGTTGTCAACATCATTTAGTTCGGCACCCCTGCATAGCTGTCAGAGCTCACTGAATCATTTGCCCTTTTAGACGAAATGTAGTGTGTGTGTGTGTGTGATTGTTTGCGTGAGTGTGTGTGTGTGAGTGTGTATGTGTGTGCGAGAGAGTTTGCGTGGGAGTGAGTGTGTGTGTGTGTGTGTGTGTGTGTGTGTCAAGGATGAGGCTACGGGGGTTACTCTGATGGTGCTGTCGCAATCTGAAAAGTGGATCTTGAGAGTGTGAGTGAGGTTCCGTGAAGGAGGGGAGGTGACCGTCTGTCCTGCTCCCTGGACCGTCTCTCCACTCTCAAATCCTTGACGAGGACGGGGAGCCGCTGACTCCGTGCTTCTCTAATCACCAGGACAGTCTCACTGATGTTTTCATCCAGTCTGTTTGCCTTTTAGATTTGTCTGACTCCATCCTCCAGTTTCCTGTTGCGTCTCTTTTTGTCCTCGCACGCTCGCCTGAGGTCGGCTCAGATGTGGCTGCCAATCACCCCCTCTGCCTTTCAAAGGCTTGTGAGGATGAAACACAGACTCTGGCTATCAGGCCCACAGCCAAGCTTCCATCCTCTGATCTCTCTTAGCCTCTCCATCTATCTCTGTGTCTCTGGACATGAGCCATTTTAGGGGTGTGTATTCATTTTTTCATAGATATATAGATGGATAGATGGATGGATGATTAGATAGAATATCCTATGAAATACACATGGATGGATTCTAAGAACGATCCTTAAGAAGTAAAGCAGTCTCCTTAACATCCACATTTCACCCTCTCACCCAGACAGCAGACCTACACATCTTTGCTTCCTAATCCTAGATTTGAGAGTCTAATATTCTGTAATTCAGTATCTGGTCCTGTAATCTCACCCTTATCTTGGATGTTTAGGCAGGGTGTAGGAAACCAGTAGCAAGACAAAAACTGATGTAGTGACAGAAGGAGAGAGGGGCGAGATAGAGAAAGAACGAGTAAGAGAGATTAATGGGAACAAATTTAAATTTTGATTCAAAAACTCACTATGAACTCATCAACGTACAATGACCACATGAACTTGAGTAGAAAGAGACAAAGCAATGATTTGCCGTTGAAATAAATAAAAAAATCCTTGTTCTGGCCTCCTCCAAGCAATCAAGCAATTAGTCTCACTGCTCCATTGCATTTACATGTAAAGTAACCTGGATAATCACAGGCGCTAATATATAGTTCAGCCATTGTTTGGGAAAACAAACATGATTTTAATCACGCATCAATTGTACCATGAAATCAGACTCAATAATTGCTTCAGAGTGTATTCCATTGAGCTCATGAAGTACTTTGGGGCGTTGTGCTTCCGTCCCAACTCTGCTCATCATCGGTCGCCCGCTCGTTGGGAGTCAAGATGCAGGAGGGTGAAAACAGACATCAAAGGTTGTGGGCCGCGTTAGGCCCTATCTGCTTGTGCGTTCTGCTTTGTGTCAGGGCTGCACCATCCAGGCAACGTCTATCTCTCCCAGCACTAAGAGCTAACCTGCAGAAAGAAGATAAAGAAATGACTTCAATTTCTCCATCTGAAAAAAAAAAAAAGTGTGGTTGTTAGAGCAGTGAATCCAGACCCATTTCCCTGGGACCTTTGATCTGGGATTACACACGGTGTGAGGGAGGGGAGGGGAGGAGGAGGAGGAGGAGGAGGAGGAGGGAGAGAGAGAGGGGCAGAAGGAGAGAGAGAAAAAGGGGAGAGAAAGAAAGAGAGAGGAGGGGAGGGAAAGAGAGGGATAGAGAGAAAGAGAGAGGAGGGCAGAGAGAGAGAGAGAGAGAGAGAGCGAGTGATAGAGAGAAAGAAAGAAAGAGAGGGGAGGAGGATGGAGACGCAGAGGGAGAGAGAGAAAGGGGATGAGGAGGGGAGGGGAGAGAGAGAAAGGGGGGAGAAAGGAAAGAGGAAAAGAATAAGGTAAAGGAAGATGAGAAGCGAAAGAGAGAGATGAGGAGAGAGAGAGAGAGATGAGGAGAGAGAGAGAGAGAGAGAGAGAGAGAGAGAGATGAGGAGAGAGAGAGAGAGAGAGAGAGAGAGAGACAGAGAGAGAGAGAGAGACAGAGAGAGAGAGAGAGAGAGAGAGAGAGAGAGAGAGAGGAGGAGTTGTTTGTCCTGGTGAAGCTTATGGTGTTCTCTGAGATAGTCACAGCAGTGAGGGGAACTACTGCTGTCCCCATCATAAACCTCTAGGCCAACTCTCATCTCACTGGATTATTAGATGGTTGCCAGTTTCAATTGGCATTCAGAGTGTCCAAAATCCCCCTGATTGGGAACTACTGATGCAAATAATGATTTTGTATTACATTTTCACAAAACCCCCTAAATTATAGTCAGTTTGGCTGGTACTTTCGACAGCCTCTCCCTCCTCTCGTCAGAATGAAATAGCGCTGTTAGCAGCCATTATTCCATCGTGTTTGTCTTCTTGTACTGCCTCAGCCAAAACTGTGAAATGCAATTTAACTAAGTTTCAGTGATGGATCCCACATAGCATAGTGCATCCATTGTTTCCCCCCCCCCCTCTGTCAGGAGGAACAGTGATGAGACAGCGACAGAGAGCTGCCTTCTGCCTGCGACTTTACCTCAGGAGAGGGTGCCTCAGCAGACAGAGAGAGAGAGACAGAGAGAGAGAGAGAGAGAGAGAGAGAGAGAGAAAGGGAGAGAGAGAGAGAGAGAGACAGGGAGAGAGAGAGAGAGAGAGGGAGAGAGAGCGAGAGAGAGAGAGAGAGAGAGACAGGGAGAGAGAGAGAGAAAGGGAGAGAGAGAGAGAGAGAGAGAGAGAGAGAGAGAGAGAGAGAGAGAGAGAGAGAGAGAGAGAGAGAGAGAGAGAGAGAGAGAGAGAGAGAGAGAGAGAGAGAGAGAGTGAGAGGGAGAGAGAGAGAGAGAGAGAGAGAGAGAGAGAGAGAGAGAGAGAGAGAGAGGGAGAGAGAGAGAGAGAGAGAGAGAGAGAGAGAGAGAGAGAGAGAGAGAGAGACAGGGAGAGAGAGAGAGAGAGAGAGAGAGAGAGAGAGAGAGAGAGAGAGAGAGACAGACAGACAGACAGACAGACAGAGAGAGGCCTTAAACAGTGTAGCATCAGGACTCCTGCGCACCTCTGGAGCTGGGTAGATGGACGTCTCTCCCTGGCCCAGAGGCACTTGTGAATTACCGAAATTACAGTTTGGAGAAAGCTACCGCTCGCTTCTTCTGTTCAAATGCATTTTTCTCTCCTGTGCCGTGACAGACTAATGCTTCCTGAAAGTGTGCACTCAAACTACAAAGTTTGTGTATACATTCATCAGCAAGCAGACATGCTCTCTGTCCTCCCTCTCTTCTCCCCACCCTTGTGTGCTCTCTCTCTTCATCTCTCTCTCCTCCTCTCTCTTTTCAAAACTCTTTCTCTCTCTGTGTCTCTCTTTCCATCTTTCACTCCCTCTCTATCCATCTATCTCTTCATCTCTCTCTCCCTCTCTCTCTCCCTCCACGCCCCCATTTCCCGCTCTCCTCCCGTCCGTGGATGCATGTTGTGCTCTCAACGTTATAAATGGCTTCTCTGGCGGAGCTTACATTAGATTAGTTTCTTTGAGATTCATTCCAGGCCTAACTCTGGTCTCAGCACTCTGCCAGCTTGTTTCCTTGATGAATACCCGTAGCCCTGTCAACAGCCATTTGCTAGAACCCTTTTCATAAACTGTTCCTCGGAGGGCTTAAAAAACACCCTCCTCTCTCTCTCCCCCTCTCTGCCCCCCTCTCTACCCTTCTCTCTCTCCCTTCCACTTTCTTTACCCCCCCTCTCTCCCCCCCCCCTCTCTCTCTCTCTCTCCCCCCTCTCTCTCTCTCTCTCTCTCTCTCTCTCTCTCTTTCAGTATCCCGGTGTAAGCCCCTCCACCCTGACAAGGTCACACAAGCAACCCTGGCTAAAACAGAATACGAACACACTCACTCATCAAAAAACACAAAAGCCCGACCGTTCACCAGTCGATTTACATATCACAGACGCCTCCGCATTTGATGAGTGTGATTCCACGTTTGATCTTAGGGGATGTTAGAGCAGCGACGTGGCAGGGGAAAGGGGCTGTGGAGAGACTTTAATGCCTGTTGCTTCATGCAGAGAGCAGTATTGATCGGCGGCCGTCACACACCCTGAGGCGCTCAGAAAGCTACCCTGGCTTCACTGAGATGGCACGATCCCCCGCACACATATACCCATCTCCGAGTCTGACTAAATGTCAATTTAAGTCGTTGTGTAATCGTGTGAATAGTCGTCTTTCTCCCAGGATATGATGAACAGACAGATCTGACCCCCCCCCCTTCTTGTTCAAACGACCTAGTTCATAGCTCCTTCCTGGCCGTAAAAAAATAATATCTGGTCTATTTAAACTGAACATATCTCACGTATAACATCTTACATTGTGCTCACACTGTGCAACGATGAATGTAGATTGTATTGTGGTTTTGGAAATATTAAATAGCCGTCTTCTGTGAACATGGAAATGGTTGAATCAATCAAAATCACTCAGCTTCACATGTCTGAGGAATAAAAAGAGACCATGATGCACTTTAATATCATGTCTAACAGCATGTCATATTTGATAGGATGCAATGAGCCATCGCACAATGAGGTTTCTCTTCATGTTGAAATGACAGTTGCTAACACAAAGAGAAGGATGGTGCTTGTGGTTCTTCGACTGTTCTTGCTTTGTGAATGACACCTTTTATCTCCTGAATGATATGCACAGTGGTTCAGACTGTCAGTAATGTACAGGAATGAATCCTCTGTCAAAACCGTGATCAATGGGTGCAGCAGTGAAGATCTATGACGGTCCGTCTAGGACATAAGTATTGAGACTCTCTCATACTCACTACTGAAACACTCTCACACGTACTAATGAAATACTCTTACATTCACTATTGAAACACTCTTACACGCACTACAGAAACACTCACACATACATACATACATACATACATACACACACACATACATACATACAATGTAAACCTATGCCCGCTCATATATAAAACCTTATACATACTTGTCTGAAACACTTACACATACATATACACACGCATACATATATACCTCTGTGTCATATACACATACATATGAAATGCTTACATGCATACAAGTGAAACATTTATACGTATCTATCTGAAACACTCATGCATGCACATATGAAAACGCGTATGTCTGAGAGTGTCTCAGGAGTGAGTGTGAGAGTCTCAATAGTTATGTCATAGACGGCCCGTCATAGAGATCAACTCGCGATGTGCGGCGGTGGCAGAAATAGCGTGATCACACGAGTCAGAATACGAAAGAGAGTTGTGCTTCTTGTGTTTTTAATTTGTCCTTTCTCTCCCTCAGAGGCTAGCGCCTATGTACAGTAGCTCTGCTTCTCCCTGCGATGCCCCCCATGATGAGCTAACGAGGTGAGGGAGACTTGGAAATGGAGACGTTTATCGGGAGATGTGGAAAATAAAGATTGCGTCACAACATTCGCAGGTTGCTCAGTGTGTCATTTCTTATCCCGCAGTGGGTACTTATGCTTAACACATCACCATTCAGTATCAGTGTGTAGCGTGCGCTCGTGTGTGTGTGTGTGTTACCAAATGAGTGTTTGACCTGGTGGTTGGGGTGCTCTCCTTCTCAGTGATAAGCCAGCTATCGCCTCACTCCCAGACGTTGAAATGCCACCTTCTTTTATATCAAGAACCTGACCTTTTCTCCTCCGACACCTCTCTTCTCTTTCCGGGTTTTTTTTTTGTTACTGTGACCTTAAATTCTGAGAATTTTTGTGAGGATGTGTATGACTACAGTTCAGCTACTTTGTAAAAAATCTCTCTTCCCCCTCTCTAGGAATGCACATCCGTTAGGGTTTATACTAGTTAACTCACAGGTTCATCAATTTTCCCTAGAAATCTCTTTGACAGTTCTTCAACCCATGATAGATTTGTCAAAGGTTTCAAACATTGGCAATTAAGTGATTTCACATGGGAGAAAACACTTCGATGTTTTCCAATCAGAGAACATGTTCTATTCGCATCCACAATTGGTGTCTTTTTGTTGTCACAATCATTCTTTGATTTGAATGGCTCAGATTAGAGGTCTCGTGTTTTTTGTGAGTTAAGAAGTGACGTGGGTGTTCTGGTCTGTGTGGCGTTGCTAGGAGACATTAACTGGTCTGTAGAAACATTTATCAATGATAAACTCCTGGTAACAAAACATTGCTCTCAACATCATTGAATGCTGATAATTATTACTAAATATATCTTCATCGTTTCATATAATGTGTAATGTGAGACCTAATACAAGACTTTTATACATTAATCAGTATACGAAAAGTTATTCTCAAATGGTTCTTCTTCATCTGTTGCAAACTACGATGTAAAAAAAACATTTTGATCTTAGATTGGGGATATTCAGCCAATTATACCATGAAACACAAGCTCACACGTGAAGCAAACAAACAATAAAGGCATCCTTATATTAGTGTAGGCAAAATACCTCAGATGAACCCTGTATAATCGGTCTTGTTCATGCTTGTTGTGACTGTGCTACAAATTAGTGGCATAAAAACAATTATACCATTTAAGAATGGCTTAATCTTTCCCGCAATAAGTACACATTAAACAACAACAAAACCACAGATCGGCACAGTTTAAACATACACAATTATATTAAGTGAGAAGTTTTGCTCTGGGCTTATCTCCACCATACACAATCCCTCATTATTAACACAAATGATCCCAAACCCTATTAATGGGTTGCGTCTGAGAATCCCTGATCGATACCTCAGGAAATTGATGACGGTATAGAATAGAGCACTGGTCAGCCAGCTCCACGGCGTCTGCCATTTCTTTATAATCACCCGGCTCCATTAAACGAATGTTTGGTGACGCCACGCAATCAGCCAAGACAGAGTAACTAAGATAGGGTAACCAGGGTAACCGGAGTAACCATGGATCTCAGGCCTTTCTCTCTCTCACCTTCTGAAAGAGGTCTGATCCTGGCTGTGAAACGCAGAGCAGAGTGGGTCAGACAATGTTGCTTTCAGAAAGTTGAATCATTAAGGTCCACAGTGGTGACTGTCTTAAGGCCAAACTGTCTCGACAGAGACAGAGAGAGAGACAGAGACAGAATGAGAGAGAGAGAGAGAGAGAGAGAGAGAGAGAGAGAGAGAGAGACAGAGAGAGAGAGAGAGAGAGAGAGAGAGACAGACAGAGACAGAGAGAGAGAGAGATCTGACACAATCATATATCACTCTTCACCTGCTTTCGACCAATTGGCTCTGCTCTATGGCCAGCTGCTCTCCAAGACACTGTTTGTGACATGTTGACGTTGACATATGAAAGAACACAGCAGGAGTGCCCTTCGAACTGACACAGAGACATGGCTTTGATTCTGCAGAAAGACACAATTAATCATTTAATACTCCAACAACTCCTACTCTTTGAAAGGTGACACATCGATTGCATACTGCACAATCCCAAACAAGCTGCAAATCCCACTGCATTTTCTCTTGCCCCCCAGTAATAATATTGTAATCACTCCATATTGACAGTGTTGGCTGTTTACGTAACATTATGTTCTAGGTTGCTGTTAATAATTTCCAAAACGTTCATTTGAGAGAAGATAGAATGTGGGTCCACCCGTATAAAAAAGTTTTCAGGTCACTGATTGAAAAAGTAATGTATTCGTTGGTTTATTAGGAATTCCGTGCGTCGTGTTGTCGTGGCAACACGTCAGCTGTAAGAATGCTGATGATGGCTTCTGCTGGGAGTCTTGTGTTGCTACACCTAAGGTGGGCTGTTTTCGTTAACCCCGTCCAGTGCCATAAACGGGTCACCACTCTGGGGAGGTGATTATGCTCTAGCCTGGTTAATGGTCCTTACTGACAGCACTTAATGAAAATGAATGGCCAGCTTTAAGACTCCACATGCACGTGCACAGAAACCACTCTCTCTATTACTGGGTTTAGTTTACATGTACTATTATCACCAGTTGACACGCCACAGAAACCTATCGTTCGGAAACTAACAACAAGGCATCAGGACACGGTGTTCCTCAAGGTTTCATCCCCCCTGTATGGGTTCTTCATACAAACCAACAGAACCACAGCGAATAAACAGTTGGAATTAAAACATTGCATGCAAAAGAAGTACTTTATGTGGCTGCAGAGACCATAAGGATATCCAGTACACTTCATTAGTTTGCCATTATCATATTTTGCAACGGGCGATCTGGCAGAGTGAACACTATGATCAAATTTGCTTATAGCCGACAGGCATAAACACACTGAGAAATGATACGATTAAGAGGTCTGTCGGGGTCATTTGGTTAATTCTGACTTAACTTGGCAAGAGTACTGCCAATAACCCTCATGCTTGGACAGAAATTGGTGCTTGGGGCGTGGCAATGTATCTTAGTCATATCAACAGTAAGAAAGAACAAGTTGCTACCCAGCTGAAAAGAAGAAGAAGAAAAATGCATTTGTGTTTGAATTTTTAGGCTTCTGACTCTTTTTTTTTTTGACTCCGTTTTTTTTTGTTGCAGTTTCTATTTATGTCTGAGTGTCTCTAAACTCACACAGTCATGCTGGTTGGCACAGATATTATGTTTACAAAAGAACACGTTATCCCAGTCAACAGCCAAGCGTGGGAGCAGCCTTCTTACATCATCCTATTGTCACACCATTGGCTAGATTAGCTTACAGTCCACCGATCCTCATTGTAATTAAAAGGCATTCCCCTCAAGTTCGTAGACAGGGAAGCTCTCCAAGAGGTCATCCGAGTGCCAGGGAAACGCCCAGGAAGCATCTCTCCTCCTCTGTTGCACCCAGTTTGCTCTTCTTGTTTGTTTTTTTTCATTTCCTCTCTTCTGCTTCTTGCTCTTCCAACACCGTACATCTATGTCGTTCCCACACTTTGTCCCACATATCCAATCTGACACACCTCCAAACCTAACTCCCCCCTCACTTCTTCCCACTGCCACCACAACATTTTCTTTGCTTCCCATCTCTCTCTCTCTCTCTCTCTCTCTCTCTCTCTCTCTCTCTCTCTCTCTCTCTCTCTCTCTCTCTCTCTCTCTCTCTCTCTCTCTCTCTCTCTCTCTCTCTCTCTCTCTCTCTCTCTCTCTCTCTCTCTCTCTCTCTCTCTCTCTCTCTCTCTCTCTCTCTCTCTCTCTCTCTCTCTCTCTCTCTCTCTCTCTCTCTGGTGTAGTGTGGCAAGACTGCCACCCCTTGTCATGATAACATTACTTTCCTTCTGTCTCCTTTCCCGTCGCCTCCCTTCCTCCCTCGCTGTCTCTGGGGTGTGCATTAGGACGCACACAGTGCGCCATGGAGGAACACTGCCATCTACAGTCATCTGTTGTTCTGACGTTTGCATCCGCTCAAGAACAACAACATCGCCATCTGCTGACCTAAACAAGACTTATATTTGGTGACTACCTGTCAGAATAACTGTTGTCATCATATAGCCTACTGAATCGCGCGTGTTGCTGAAATTGTCAAATGAAAAGCAACATGCGGTGAATATTGCTTAAATTTGTTTGTTAGACACATTTAAAAAGACGTTTAGGCCTACATCTGGCGATTTACCTGTGATAAATGCTATGGGAATTTCTGTTGCTATGCTGTGCGCTGTCTTATGTCATCAATATCACTAAAGCAGCCTCTGCCGCTACAAATGTAGAGAAGAGAGGATATTGTCTGCACCCACACACCCACATATCGGCTCGGTGAATTATTTGCATTCGTGTCTCTCTTTTACTCATTACCAACACACTTGTCTGCCTGGTTGGTACAGATCAGGGCCGTAATCATAATATATATCCCCCCCCATATTCAAATCTGGTCAAAAATATGAATATAAATGTGCTACGCTACGACAGGCAACCACGCACGCTGTTCAGGGGGGGGGGGGGGGGCGCGTCAGACTCCCCAGCAGATTTGGTCCCCCCCAATGTTGACTCCATGACTATGCCTTGGTACAGATATACTGATATACATTAATACTGATGTCAAGTGCACATAATGTCAACAAAAGAAACATTCTAGACTCTGTTTTCTCTCTGAAATATCAATGGAGTAAAAAAAAAAAAAGTGCTTGGAAAAATCTTAGATTTGTTTTCTGTATGTCATCATGCTTAAAGATGTTCCCAAGTTTCACGGAGCAGTAAAACGATATAGTCTACACCACTAGAGGGCAGCACACTCCACAAAATGTCGGCTACCTGACCGCCTGAAGACAAACATCTTTCATGCAATAAATCAAATGTCAAAACTGCTGTGAAATGGAAGTGCTCTTGACTTGACGGATCTATGTTGCCACCTGCAAACAAAATAAGAAAAGTGAGGTAAATCAATACATTGAATTATTTTCTACTGCATATCTGTACACCATGTGTAAATCACGTCATATCTCCTTCATCTATCATGTTGTAATTAAAAAAAAATATTGAAGGCAGAAATTGTAATAACTTATGGATGAAGAAGGCGATGAGAGTAGAATAAGAAAGGCGCTGAGAGCTATTGAGATGCACCCTTTTAGAGGCTGGTCCTGATGATGTCATCGTGGTATAAGGGTAGCGCCATTTTGAACTAAATAAGTGCGGTAGCTGGATAGCTGTGCCTGCCTGGTTTGAAAGAACAGTGGGTGGACTTCACGAGGGAGGGTGAATGAACCAGGGAAATAAGGGAGTGAGTGCAAAACAGCAGTGGTCCGCAACGATTCGGCCTCATCGCAAGCTAACCCGCCTCCATCATCATTCGAGACAGACCGCCGGTAGAAGACCATCCCAGACGAAAGAGTTTGGGATTGGGAACTGAGATTGTAATTGAGAATCCTTTTCTCGTCATGGCAGGTAATTCGGAAAACTCACGCCTTAGGAGAAACTCGGCTAGTGCTAACAAGCTATGCTAGCAATGTTATACAAAAGTTTCATAAATATTTTGTACCTGTATATCTAGAGATAGATCGGCATGGGTGAAATCATCTTATACAGCAGGCTGTCTGGTTATAATTTCCAAGTCAAACGAACTAACCTTACGTCAAATTGTCTCACTACTAGTTCTAGAAGTACTAGTTGTACCATTAGCAGCTAACGATTAATGCTATAGCTAGCAAGCTAACCGTTCACTTTTTAAATGTTTAGCTTTAAGAATTGAGGCTAAACGCACAACATGACCCTCTGTTCTACATACGTTGTCTAACCAAAACTGCACAGTACTCAACCATCTCCGCTACTAACTTGGCAAGCTATTTATCGGTAATGTTAGACTATCAGACTAGCCAAGATACCCGGCCTGCTGTGTGCTTTGGTATGCGCTTCAAGTTCAACTTATTTCAGCCAGCAGTGAATTTGATGTGTCGTTAGCATTTCGGCTGTAGGAGCAGCAAACGTGTTCACCAGTTGCCGGTTAGCTGTAGAGCTAGCTAGTTGGTCAACATGACTGTGTTATACCTGCCTATTTATGCCAGCTATCGTGTTAGCCAGCCACGCCAGGGGTAAACTGCAAGTTAGCCAGCTAACAAACTAGCTAGCAGGCGATGTTAGCTTAAAGGTGATGGTGCTCGGTCATGTAGCTCTAGCTAGCAAAAATGCTGTGTCAGACGCCGAGGATAGCCACCAAACAGCAAATGCTCGATACTGAATAGACGAGTTGTGTTCGAGGACCAGAAGTTCAGAAGCGTGGAAGCTTGGTGATGTGAGCGGGAGTCGGGTGATGAAAAAGATGGCCGTTGCACTTGCTGGTGCCACAGTCTGATGGCACAGACTGGCCTTTTTACAGGGCTGCACCTTATTTTCCACCTGGAGCATCTTTCCTCAGGCCTCATGCATAGGTTGTGCTTGAACGTAATGGCTATCCATGATGCGTCACAAGCAGGATACGCGAATGGTCTAAGATGGCCAGTCGGCAAGTACAATCTTTCCCTTGAAACTAACCTGCATCCTCAGGTCTGTTAGCCTATCAGTGCATCTAAATCGCGAGATGACTCATTTTAGAAGGGCGGACAGAATGCAGTCACATGAATATTACCTAGAAAGTTAGTTACACCCAGAGAGTGACGACCGAAAACATCACATATTTGGCCCTCCAGTCATCTTTACAAACCAGGCCCTCTTAGTTAAAAAAAAATAATATTTTGATCATCACATCTAACCGGTTTGATTGTGTAATATTAGAACTGTACATGGGTAGGTGTGACCAGCCTTGTTGTGCAATCAGCATTAGCTGTCAGCTGAAAACTCAGGTCTCTCCACAAACTAGTGTTCCCTTTGCCTGTTGTTGGCAAATGCTAAGTCATACATGTTGGCGAACCGATCCGTTACGTAGCGTGAGGCTTAAACAAGCTGGGATGGATTACTACAATCTGTGTCGGACGTTGATTCTAGGTAGCGTAACAATGCCAAAGTCAAATCGTCGAGGTGTTGTCTTCCAACGGTTTCTAGGGTGCGGTTATTGGAGGGACGTGTCTTTGCGTGACTCGGAGCCCTCATCTTGATTTCTGTTGCAGGAGTCGGAGGTGGAAGCAATGATGGACAGTGGTGCTTCTCCCAGGTGAAAGGGGCCATCGACGACGACGTTGCAGAAGGTAGGTCCTCCATCTCTCTGTGTCCTTCTCTCTCTCTCTCTCTCTCTCTCTCCAGACCTCCATATAGGCACGCGACGCAGTCTTCATCTCCTAAACAGGCGCCACAGTGCATAGACACACATCCGACTGGTTTCCGGGTGCTCGTGTGAGCGAGAGAAGCCTCTGCAGGTTGCATTCCTGAGAGCGTGTGGCTGGTCTTGCTGCCGTCAGTGGCTCCCTTCCTCCTGTCACGTGGGCCCCCCAAGCTTGCTGCGAAACTCCTGCTGGGGCACGTCTGTGTTGCCAGGGGGCGGGGGGGAAGAAACGAGGGGAGGAGGGCATTCTGGGGGCCAGTTGTCGTGTCAGAGGGGCCAGTTACATTAAATATGATCGTTGTCGTATAGTTTTATTCCCCACTTCGCAGGCGTAAACGGGCAAAAAGATGACTTACACTCTAGGTTTCGGGAGGCTCCAAGGGAGTCCAAGCTTGTCGTCAGGGGGGGCACCGCCCCTGCCAAAAAGGTGTGTCGCGCTTGAGTCTTCATCCTGGTTCCATATCACTCATCAGGAAGTTTCAGTGTCGGCCGACTGAATGAACAGGCCCCTGTCACAGATCAGCCCCTTGGCCATCTACGTTGTTACAGAATATTGACATCATTTCCTTGCCGCACGCTCACGTGAGTGCAAACAACGTCTTGTGTTGGCACACGCGTGTGGTGAGCGTGGGTTAACAAGGAAGGAGGACGCGTGTTTGGAATCTGTGGACATCCTGTACTGTAAGCCTGCGCCACGCTCGGTGTGACAATCAAGCCTGTAACACATTCCTAGAGCAGAGCAGAGTGTGTGTCCGTGTGTGTGTCCGTGTGTGTCCGTGTGTGTGTGTCCGTGTGTGTGCGTGTGTCCGTGTGTGTGTCCGTGTGTGTGTCCGTGTGATGTGACTGCTGTATGGTCAGGAGGGTACATTAGGGTCCATTCAGGAACGCTGCTGCAGCATGCAGGCTCTTGGTCATCCAGTGGTGCGGTGAGGGGATATTGACCAAATGAAGTGGCTCTACCCCCCCCCCCCCCCCCCTCACACACACACACACATATATATACAGGCCCCCGGGAGGTCGTCCACACAAAAGCCTCCTGCTGCGACCTTTCGGAGTATTGTGTTTCTGCTTCAATGGTCAACAAAGGGTTAAGTGTATGTCTCCCTCTTTCTCCCCCTCTCTCTCTCTCCCTCCCCCTCACTCTCTCGCTCCCTCTTTCTCTCGCTCCCTCTTTCTCTCTCTCTCCCTCTTTCTTTTTCTCTCTCTCCCTCTCTCTCTCTCTCTCTCTCTCTCTCTGTCCCTCCCTCTCTCCCTCTCCCCCTCCCCCCCTGTCTCCCTCTCTCGCTCCCTCTCTCCCTCTCTCTCTCTCCCTCTCTCTCTCTCTCTCTCTCTCTAAAAGCATCTGTCGTGCTGTCGGGGGAACGTGTGCTAGTTTGTGGAATCTAGGTTACCGTGCATTGTCTGTGCTCTGGATTCAGTCCTATCCTAGGCTCACCTACATAGTCAACACACCCAGCCTGGAGCTAGCCCCCACACCCAGGGCTGGTGCAGGCTAACTGTAGGAATGTCCCCACTTTAAATGTGTCATCTATGAAGACTTCAGCGTGACAGTGCATTAATGGCTGCTTTGATTCTCCCTGACAGCTGACATCATATCTACTGTGGAGTTCAACCACTCTGGGGAGTTGCTAGCCACGGGAGATAAAGGCGGTCGGGTTGTCATCTTTCAGCAGGAAATAGAGGTACCGATCGATGTTTACGGGTTTGAATGCTAATGTTTGATCTTGCGTGTGGGAGAGGATCAGGACTGGAGACCTTGAACGTCCTCCGAGGTCATTGGTTGTACAGGACATGCAGACGCATTCAAACGCATCAAAGTAACAATGCAACAATAATCTGACGACTGTCTACAGCAGCCATCATCATGTTCAGGCAGACATTAAGGTGCATGTCAATAACCATATGCCAATGATTGTAACATCCAGGATACTGATCTTCTCTCTCTCCCCCTCCACCACCCTCTCTCTCCCCCTCCACCACCCTCTCTCTCCCCCTCCACCACCCTCTCTCTCCCCCTCCACCACCCTCTCTCTCCCCCTCCAACCAGAACAAGAGCCAGCCGCAGTGTCGTAGTGAGTACAATGTTTACAGCACGTTCCAGAGCCACGAGCCCGAGTTCGACTACCTGAAGAGCTTAGAGATCGAGGAGAAGATTAACAAGATCAGGTGGCTCCCGCAGAAGAACGCTGCTCAGTTCCTGCTGTCCACCAACGGTCTGTCACACACACACACACACACACACACTCTCCCATCCCACCAAGTCCTCAAACATCCACTCGCTCAGCGTGTAGAGTATTCCAGGGTTCCATACCTCACATAACTTGGAGTTGTATTTCTTTCTTTGACAGACAAAACTATAAAGTTGTGGAAGATAAGTGAGCGAGACAAGCGACCGGAAGGCTACAACCTGAAGGAGGAGGATGGGCGCTACAGGGACCCCAACACCGTGACCTCCCTGCGGGTCAGTACTGTCGCACGGACGCTCCGGAGGACCAGGCACCCTGTCGAGCCTCCTCCATCTGCTCTGCTCTCCTCGCTGTAGAGAAACCTCTTCATTCACACACATGACATCTGGATTACAATATCTTCTCTCTACTCTGGGGAACCCTTTCATTTCGCACACATTCGTAACATCTGGATGGTCGTATTTCCACCCTGGAAGGTGTGGTGTGACCCGCTCGTCCTCCGGCCAGGCTGCCCCCCGGTCCCTGACTGTGTCCCCTCCCCCTGCAGGTGCCCGTGTTCAAACCCATGGACCTGATGGTGGAGGCCAGTCCGCGGAGGGTGTTCGCCAACGCCCACACCTATCACATCAACTCCATCTCCGTCAACAGCGACCACGAGACGTACCTGTCCGCCGACGACCTGCGCGTCAACCTCTGGCACCAGGAGATCACCGACCGCAGCTTCAGTATCCTCTAACCGCCCGCCGGCGCCAATTCTGCCCTGCCTTCCTGTCTTGTGTGTCAGCTTCCTGTCGGTGCGGTCGACGCTTCCCCTCGCCTTGACCGCAGGTCCAGACAGGAAGTGGGACTGTCATCGACACGAATCACAGAAGCCTCGTTTCTGTCGTGTTTTGTTTGTCTGGTCCTGCGGAGATCCAGAGGCGTCGACGCGAAGCGCGCAAACAGCCGCGTTTCTGTTTTAGTGTGTGGTTCCACGATGGCGCTTCTTTCCCTTGACCCCCCTCCCCAGACATCGTGGACATCAAGCCAGCCAACATGGAGGAGCTGACGGAGGTGATCACCTCAGCAGAGTTCCACCCCCACCAGTGCAACACCTTCGTCTACAGCAGCAGCAAGGGCACCATCCGCCTGTGCGACATGAGGGCGTCCGCCCTCTGCGACAAGCACTCCAAACGTGAGGGCCTCCGTCCAATCAGCACTCACCTGGCCTCCACTGTTTAACTGGATCCCCGTTACTCAGACTCATATAAATGGCGTCTTCATACTATGATGAAGACGCCATCGCTTATCAGGAAGGAAAATACAACTTGAGGCTTTCACACCTGGAACCTCTGGATCTTAACAGCCTAATTCACATTAAATACACTGTAGAGCAGGGCTGCCCTGGTCCTTAGAGGCCGCTGTCCTGAATGTTGGAGATGTTTCCCCACTCCAACACACCTGATTCAAACGAACGGGTTGTTATCAAGCTCTGTGGAAGCTTGGTGACGACCATTCATTAAAATCAGGTGTGTTGGAGCAGAGAAACATCTCAAACTGCCCCTGAGGACCAGGATTGGACAGACTTGCTGTGGAGAGTTGCTGTTAGTGAGAGAGCCATCCATCTGTTACACGTGTCTAACCTCTGTGTTTTTCTGGTCCGGCGTTTTTTAGTGTTTGAGGAGCCAGAAGACCCCAGCAACAGGTCCTTCTTCTCAGAGATCATCTCCTCCATCTCTGACGTCAAGTTCAGCCATAACGGCCGCTACATGATGACCAGGGACTACCTGTCTGTGAAGATCTGGGACCTGAACATGGAGAGCAGGCCTGTGGAGACCTACCAGGTGAGATCAGCTCGGCCCGGATGTGGACAGATACTTGGGTATCGGACCGAACCTCAAGACCACACCTTTTTGCTGGTTTCCTGCATGCAGTGTCTCACGGTGTCCACCAGGGGGTGATGTAAGACCCCCAGATCTGACTTGTGTCCTTTCCCTTTGGCAGGTTCATGAGTACCTCAGGAGCAAGCTGTGCTCGCTGTACGAGAACGACTGCATCTTCGACAAGTTTGAATGCTGCTGGAACGGCAACGACAGGTTAGGACTGAGAGGGGGGTCGGCTGACTACTGGGCCAACAAATCCATCTGCCTTTTTTTGTTTGGTTTTTTTACATGCTGCAGTTGATAATGCGTTCGTTGCTTTGCAAAAGGTCTGAACCTGACCTTGTGGTTTCAAAGATTCAGTATCTCTCTCTCTCTCCTTCCTCCCTCTCCCCATCCTCTCTCTTCTTCCTTCCTCTCTCCCTCTCTCCCTCCAGCGTGGTGATGACGGGCTCCTACAACAACTTCTTCCGGATGTTCGACCGCGCCCAGCGGCGGGACGTGACCCTGGAGGCGTCGCGGGAGAGCAGCAAGCCCCGGCAGGTGCTCAAGCCGCGCAAGGTGTGCGCCGGCGGCAAGCGCAAGAAGGACGAGATCAGCGTGGACAGCCTGGACTTCAACAAGAAGATCCTGCACACAGCCTGGCATCCCCAGGACAACATCATCGCCGTGGCTACCACCAACAACCTCTACATATTCCAGGACAAAGTGAACTAGTGGCGGGTGACGTGTGTGTCCCCCCCCCCCCAGCCAGACATTCACCACCACTGACCCCCCCCCTCCTCCTCTTTACGTTAGTCCAGGACGGAGAGTGTCGTCGGACAGATGGACTTTGCCATGTTCCCCCCATGCGTTGGGGGGGGGGGGGGACTGCAACCTCATTCTTGCTCGCCGTTCTCCTCTGTGTGGCACAGTGACTCTCGCCCCTTGTTATTGTTATGGTGATGATGTTGTGCCTGATCTGTGCCGGCTAAACCCGCCCAGCCCTGCCCTGCGACTGCACGGCTAGTTCAAAAAAAGTTCCATTTATTTCTCTTGTCAGAACACAACCACACCTTTTTTGTTTTTTTCTTTTTCGGGGCTGGTGATTGGCCACGTAGAAGAAAGGGGGGGGGGGGTGGTGGGGGAAGGAAGGAAGGAAGGAAGAAGGAAAAAAACAAAAAACACCCAGAGTTCTGTTTGTCTCTTGCCATGGTTATGTTTATTGTTTAGATTACTGGACAGCTAAGCTGTTTCCTTTCTGTCTGTCGAGAACCAGTGTTCACTTCCTCCTCGTGACCCTCCAACGCGCCACGCGTCTCTTCCAGCTCCACACTCCTGCTGAAAGCACCACACACACACACACACACACTCACTCTTTCTCAAACACACCTCAACAGTCACCCAGGGGCCCCTCTCTCACCAAGCTGTAGCTGCTACTGGTGGACTGCTGCACCTAAGAGCTCCGACACATGAACAGATACCTGTGCTCTCTGGTCACCCCCCCCCTACACACACACACACACACACACACACGCCGACCCAGATGGCTGACCCGGACCCGCCCCAGTGAAGACCACTGCCCACAGCTGAGCTTCATACTCTGGGTGGGCAAGCAGTCCTGCCTGGGTCTTGGGGGAGACCAAAGTGCCCTGTGTCACCAATTATTTACCTCCTTATTTTTTTTCTGTTGTCAAACTAATATCCAGGTGTCAAGAGATGATGATGATTTGATTGTCATATTTATAAATGTAACAAATGTCACCACAGAATTGTTGGTTGTAATTATTTTTGAGCTGACGTAGACCGTAAGGTGTTTGGAGCGATCTGAAGTGCCGTCTCCTGGTCCCGAGACAGGCCGCGCTTCCGTCACAGGAGCGCGCTGACGGCCGCTGTCGCTGATCCAAAGTGCCACGAGGTCTCATGCACTGGACTCCATGTTGTGTTGTCAACTGAAATGCTACAGGGTGTGCTTGTGGCTGGGAAAGACTGCATATTTTACAGACGCCAAAGTGGCTGGGTTCTCGTAGTTTGTTTAAATGTGAGCTGAACCCCATTCCGGTCATTACTCTAATGTAATGATTCAATATAGTCTAGTTCTCTGGTTGATGTCTACACCCGCGAGAGAAACTGACGGTTTACTAATCATAATGCCTCCAATAATGTTTGACGATGACAAATACAATAGGTCTACTGTTGTTGTGATCTTGAGTGATGGGGACAAGAATAAAGTAAATACTTTTTTTACTCGTGTGGTGAGTTAATGAGGTAGAGACCGCAGTTTCTAAATCTTAAGTGTTCAAATTAATTTCGGAAATTTGGATGGGATGAGAGTTAGTTAAGACGTTTCTTTGTCGGTTGAATGGCACTCAACTGATGTCTTAAGAGATATTTAGGCGGGGTATTTATCTTCATATATACGGTTGGTGCCCTGATATTAGCATCCCAGAGTCTATTTTGAGGATGTGTTTAACGTGATCATATGCACGTAAACAACTTCATCCACTCCATGGATGCTAATTAATGTTGTCTCGTTTTTTTTTTTCTTTTTCCATGTCTTTTGCATGTTTGCACGTTGTTCCTCATCCATTCCAAGCAGGTTACGTAATTTGGTTAGCTTTTTTGCCTCTCTTTGTTATCATAGAACTGGCTCATCTGACGTCAGTAGACGGCTTTAGGAAGATCGGGCTCACCGCTGGTTCTGGATCAGCCAAGGAAAAACTATCCTCAGAACCGGAGCGTCTCCGCGAAGCACCGTAAAGGCGACTCAGGTCAGTTAAAGGCACGCGGTTGTGCGCACGTACGAATGAGTGGAGGGAGTCCGCGTGTTGCATTGACAGTGTAGTCTTATGCAAGCCACCTTGCTCACAGGCACTATGTCCGACTCTGCTACTTCAGCAGAAAGCAACGGAGACTCTGGACTACATGGTAAATATCACTCAAATGCGTTTAAATACTTTCCTGTCATTCTGTGATTTCTGTAGGGAATTTCATGGGTTACGTGGAAGCGTATTTAGGATACTTTAAAATTGGGTTCATGTAGTTTTAACTCTGAAATATATTGTGCGGTAGGGTTTTTTTGTGCTAGAGACATGGAGAAGGTTTAGGGGCGGGCAGATTTTGGGAACTGAGTGTACTGTTAGTGACTTGACAGGCCAATGGGCCAATGGGCTTGGACCAGGCGGCCAAATTGTTTGAGTGACGGACAGTAAACCAATTGCAAAACCACGTGGTGGTGAATAGGCGGGACTATAATTATGTCAACACTCAACAAGATGAGGTAGAATAAGTTAGAAAGCTTAAATTCAGCGCTGATTTGTAATATTAACGCCTTGCGGTTGATAAATATACTATTTAAACCCAATAAAAAAATCTAATTAAAATCTGTTGACGCTAGTTTGTTTCAAATATCCTGCCGAGACAGAACCAGGATAAACAAAGACAAGTGAAATGCTACAGTGTTATTATCGTCAGGTTGAATATCTGGATAAAACTGTATGACCTGTTGCTTTAATAGTGGTCCAATATCCTAAATGAGCTCAACTAAGAGACAAACAATACGATATTATAGATAGATGCACTATTTAAGGCTAATGTCAGCAGTGGATTTACTGCATATTTGTATAACTGTATAATGATGCATATCCGTTAGCTCAACGATACTGGCAACCTGGTTCCACACCCAATATTTACCGCATTGAAAGTCACAAAGATCAATTGTGATTTTCATTTGTTCTTGGTCAAAAATGTACTCTGGTGTTGAAATGTGTCCACTCTTTCAGTAACCAGTCATTTCTATGGTTCTGGAAAACACAGAGCTGGTAGGTACTGGATACTGCATATTTTAACACCTGTGTTTGTATGGGTAACGAGAGAAGCAGAACAAAGCCACGTTTATCACAGACAGTGCCAGGCATGCCACCCTTCCACAGTGGCCCGTTTGGGGGCGTCTCAGAAGGGTGAGGCTGCAGGAGAGGCGAAGCATTGCCAAGCCATGACCTGGAAGGGGAGGGGGGTGGAGGAGGGTTGGGTGGATGACTTGGCACGTTGAGCTATTTATGGGCTCGGTGACGAGCTGGTATACGTTTCGTACGTGGGCAATGTGGGGAAAGTTTTCAGGTGGTGAGCGTGGGTGAGGGGGCTGGGGGGCGTTCAGAGTTTTCATTTTGAAGTTTGGGAATGTGTGTGTGTGATGTTGTGTGCGCAGCGGTTAGGCTCAGGGATTTGGCAAACAAGTATTGCTGTTGTCAGACAGTTTGCTCGCTGTTCCTGTTAATAAGTAGGCAATCTGTCACTGTGGCTCCTTTCAGAAGGAAGTCAAACACAATGGTAAAAATATATATTTTTTTTTAATGAAAGGTTGAAAAATGTTTCATTGCCTTGTGAAATCTTCTACAAATCGTTTTTTTTTTCTCACCAACTGATCTGAAATTTGAGTACTTCCTCGCCCTGCTTGAACTAAGACTGGAAGTCCACCCGAGTCTGGTTCTCTTCAGTCTGCGGGTTGTTTGTGACGGTTCTGCCCCCACACGGTCATCAGGGCCCAGGGTATAGGCAGGGGAGAGACAGAGGGCTGTGGTGGTCTGGTCAGTTAAGTCCTGAGGTGTCTGTGGGTGTGAAGGGGTCATATCTTGCCTATCTATCATACCTTTCCTTTGAAACCCGCCTCTCCACGACAGTGGCCCTTTCCAGAACTTTCCGCCCCGCTGCCACCATGGCAACCTTGTTTAGACCGTGGAGCGCAGACAATGGGCTGTGGATAGCGGCTTAGCTGGCAGTCTACTGGGTACACCAAGGGGTGAAAGTGGGTGAGGGGTGGAGGCTGGGGGGGGGGGGGGAGGGATGGAGGATGGGTGGGGGAAGGGGAAGGGGATTGACCCAGAGCTGGGGTTGAAAGGGTAGAGGAAGGGGATCTGTCCCAGCCTTCATAATCCTACTGGCAAGCCTTAACTGGATGACCATTGGCTGCTTTATAAGTTACTACTGACTATGCCATCACATGACCTGTGTGTTTACGTTCTCCGACGAGGTCTGGCTTGTGAGCTCATCCTGGCCTCTGGGTTGTCGACATGCGATAGTCCGATATCAAATGTGTCTGGGCGAAGTGTGGAGGGTTAGGCTCTCCCATCGCGGGTACATGGTGGCCCACACGTAGGTCGTGGGGGGGGAGGGGGGCAATAGACACACGTTCTAGAATGATCGTTCCTTGACCGCTCCCCAGACCGACAGGCGTTTTATGATCCTCTTAACGTGCAGTAAAAGCATGCAGTGGTATGCCTGGCTTGGTGTACGTGTGTGTTGACCCTCTCTGTGTCTCTGCCTGGCTTGGTCTTGGTCCTCCGCTCTCCAGTTTGAGCCCAGACATCGCTCCCTGTGCTCAGTGGCTCAGGGGTACTGTGGCAACAGTAGTGTGCTGCCCAGACACAGGGGGGGGGGGGGGGGCGTTCTCTCAAGCACAGTGGGGCAAGAGTCCAGAGCGCTGTCTGATACGATATCCATCTGATGTATGTGTTTATTCCCCCTTCGCTATTGTGTCTGTGTGTGGGTGCGTGTGTGTGTGGTGTGTATGACTGTGTGTGGTGTGTATGACTGTGTGTGGGTGCGTGTGGTCTTTTGTGGTGTGTGTGATCTGTATGACTGTGTGTGGTGTGTGTGTGTGGTGTGTATGACTGTGTGTGGTGTGTGTGTGGTGTGTATGACTGTGTGTGGTGTGTATAACTGTCTCCATCCCTCCCTCAGGGTCCTGGGTGGAGCTGGAGATGAACCGTGCGGCCCAGGCTACATCCGCAGGCCCCCCTGCCCCGGGCCTCCTGCCCCTGCTGCCCCCCTTGCCCCCCCTGCCCCAGCCCGAGGAAGAGGAGGCTATGGTGGGGGGTCTGGAACACGTGCCCTCCTCGTCCTCCATCCATAACGGAGACATGGAGAAGATCTTGCTGGATGCGCAGCACGAGTCCAGCCGCAGTAACTCGTCCTGCGACAGGTAGACTTGAACACCGGGAGGTGGGGTGGGTGTGGGGGTGTGGGGGGTGGGTGTGGGGTGGGGTGTGGGGTGGGGTGTGGGGTGGGTGTGGTGTGGGGTGGGGTGGGTGTGGGGTGGGGTGTGGGGTGGGGTGTGGGGTGGGGTGTGGGGTGGGGGTGGGGGTGGGGGTGGGGGTGGGTGGTTACGTAAGTGGGTAGATAAGTAGGTGTGTAGATAGGTAGGTGGGTGGGTAGGTATGTGAGAACGTGGGTAAGTTAGTAGGTATGTAGGTATGTAGGTAGGTACTTTGTTCTTGGGAAGACTTGGCTTGTTGACTCTTCGGAAAGGATAAATATGATGTATAGTTACTGACCTTATCAAGATGGAAGCCCTCTGGCCCCAGCCAGTAGAGAAAGAGGAACAACTCTTACAGTTCTGTGTGCACAAGCCTGGGATTCTCACAGTAACATCCTGTCAGCCTCTGTCTAAAGCCAGGCTTATCTGATTGCTAACGGGTCAGCTGTCGGCCAGTCTCCTGACCATGTTTACTGGAAGTTGTTTTGACAACAGAACACTACTGTAACAGCACCCAGACATGAAAGATCAGTCTGTCAGGATTTAGGACATTTCGAGGTCGGTCTTCCAAGTTTCATAACACGTTAATACATCATAAACCGCAAAGAACATAAAAATAGCCTTCAACATTTTTTTTCTTTTTTCTTTGGACTGTATGGTGTTGTGTTTTAGTGTGATGGTTGTTGACATGTTCCCACAGCCCCCCACGTCCGCACAGCCCTCAGGACGAAGGACAGATCATCTTCGATGTGGACGTGACGAACAGGAGAGACAGCCAGGTAGACCACTGCGTCACCCGCCTGTTTCCATGGAGACAGAAACGGTTGCCCGAGTCAACGTGTGCCTGACGACTGTAGTTTCCATGGCGATGTCAGCCCTCCCCCCCCCCCCCCACCGGCACACACACACACTCCTCTGTCTTGTGGGGTTCTAGCTTTGGGCATGACAGACACTTTGACTGCCTCACACACACACACACACACACCACTCTCTGTTTCCACATGGCAGAGTCAGACTCTGGATTTCTGCTTATTTCTGTCAATGACTAGAGCTTCCTCTGACTGCCTCTGTTTCTGTACCCTTGTTAACCTCTCGCACTGGGCTCTCTCTTTCTGTCTGCTGTGAAAGTCCACATCGTACTGGTTAGTCATCGTACCAGTGTTCCTCATGAGAGGCTAACCAGGCCTGTGTGTGTGTGTGTGTGTGTTTTCTGGGCCCCCACAGTCAGAAGAGGGGAGTCTGGATAAAGAGCGGGACATGGACATCCTGATGAAGGACTCAGATATCCTGATGAAGGACTCAGATATCCTGATGAAGGACTCAGACTGGGTAGCAGACTGGTCCAGTCGACCCGAGAACAACCCTCCCAAGTAGGTGTCAGTGTGTGGGGGAATGTGTGTGTGTGTGTAAGGAGTGTGTGTGTGTGTTAACCCCTCCGTGTCCCCTCCCTCAGGGAGTTCCACTTCCGTCACCCGCGGCGCTCCGACACCCTGAGCATGAGGAAGTCCGGTGTTATGAAGAAGGGAGGAATCTTCTCAGCCGAGTTCCTCAAAGTCTTCATCCCCTCGCTGCTCCTGTCTCACATCCTGGCCCTCGGACTCGGGTAGGACAGCCACGCCTCATTGGCCAATCCCAGGGGCCAATCCCAGGGGCCAATCCCAGGGGCCAATCCCAGGGGCCAATCCCAGGGCCACCCCTATCTCCCCATGCTGAAATATGCCATTTTGTTACATTGTAGTACGTTTAATTTAATGATATTTATATTATCGGGACTATTTTAACTGCGATTTTATGATCATTTATGACGGTATCGGGTCATACTGTTCCTACACACCTCCTTTCCGCCCTGCAACTACCTTTCAAATGTGCAACAGTGTACTGTGGTTGCATCATAATTCATTTTCACATTGTATTTTCGGTGCACAGTCGAAACAGCATCTGCCACACTCCCCCAGCAGTGCCATGCTTTCTCCAGCAGAGGGCGCTTGGTAGCGGTGGACAGGCAGGCAGCTGGGGCTTGTTTGTGTCTGTGTCTGGCTGGCTGAACAGCTGCAGTGCTGGTCAGTCCTGTCCCAGACAGGGAGACCACCTGCCCAGTGTACCGACACAGCTTCTACCCAACTCCCTCTAATTTACGGCACGCAACGGACATTCCTGTTGGACGGACGCCATTCCAAACCCCCGCCATGACTATTCCAGGGACTGCGAGGGCCACTACAGACTAGAGTTGCGTCTTCCTGGAAGAGCTTATCGGATGTCTAACGTTTTTCTCTCGTTCTCCTCAGGGTCTATATTGGGAAGAGGTTGATCACGGCTCCTGCGAGGTCTTTCTGAAGCAAAACCCCCGGAAGAGAAGTCTAAGCTGTGGCCGCCATTTCGTCGAGGAGAAGAAAAAATATATTTTGCGGTTGACAGAAGAATGCCTTTTTTTCTCTCCTCCTAACTTCCCTTCTCACACTTTTTCTCTCGCTTCTTTTTCTTCTCTTTCTCCGTCATCTTAGTCTGAGACGGGTCGTGTTCTCCAAAGAAACACGTTGCTTTTCTTTTTCTTTGTTTTTCCTCGACCACTCCCCCCTCCTCCCCTTACCTCTCAACCCTCTCTAGGTACCAGGCTCTCTCCCTCTCCTATAGAAGGAAAGATTAAGGTTATGACCCCTCTATCCTCCAGATTGAGTCCACTGGTTCAAAACAGGCAGGCTTTTTGGGGGGAGGAGGACACCAAATCAAACTCACCACACCACCCCTGTTATATAAAAGTGGTCTGTCCCACTTGTAGAAGAGACTCTTGACCCCAGATTGTACCACCTTCTGTCCAGGTGTTTTTCTCTTTAGCTCAAACTCCTGAAAGGGGTTGACCAAACAAATCTGAGAGTAACTGACCTAAAAATGGGAGCATGCCTTTGAAAGTTTTGTTGTCGACTATGAATACAATTATTCTAGAAAACGATTCTGAGATTATTTTCACCACCGGTTGTTGCTCGGTGGAAAGATTTAGATTATGGAAAGATGATGATGTGAACTCAGACCCACCTAACCGTGCTGTGAGTCTTGAAGACAGATATGCATGCCAACGTGTGTGCCATTATGTATTACAAATGGATCCCTGACCATTATCATACCCTGCATTTTATTTACGTCATTTTTATTTCTGGTCACAACGGGGTTTGAAAAAGGTTTTAATGATAATGATAGGCATGTAAAACATGCTAATAGTAATATTTCAGAATAGACAGAATATTTATTTTCATTGAGAGTTTGGTAGAAACACTGAGATGTTGGCAGAGACAGAGATGGATGTCTGTCCTCACGCGCGACGTTCCTTTCAGCCACCTGAGGTGTTGGCAACATATCGTAACAGGTTCGGTCCTGGTTTCACCTGGTTAACCTCTTCAAGACGGTTATCCTTCATCTGACACAAGCGTTCACAGTTAGCGGAAGGGACAAACATACTAAGTGTTCAGTTCTGTTTCCTTGGCTGTCAAGACGCTTTTGAACAAGCGGGTGGTTTGTAGGCACAGAGTAGGTTAACGGGCGGTTAACAGGGGACTTGTTCCCCTGCCAACAGTGGCAGATGTTTGGGAGGAGTGTTAGCACATTGGATTTTCCCTGCTCCAACACAACTGATTCAAATGAACGGGTCGTTATCAAGCTGGTGACGACCATTCATTTGAATCAAGTATGACGGAACAGAGAAACATCTCAAACCCGCAGGATAGTCTGGTCCTACATGTCTACGGCTGACAGTCTACGGCTGACATCCCATAATACACACAAACTGCCAACAGGGAACGGGGTCCGGACGGGACCTCAACTCTTCTCAGTAACCATGTGCCTCAGCGCGCACTCTCCGACGTCACCGGAGGCCTGCATTCTCTGAGCAAAATTGTCCGGTTCGCAGGAAGCGCTGTTCTCCTCTTCCTCGTGGAGAGGAAGACATCAAGAGATGGAGGTAAAAACAATCTGTGATCACACTATCGCCCGAGCGGAGAAGCCGATCTCCCAAGGGAATTCATCCCGATAGGTTTCAAAAGATACATGGTGTCACGGCTCACAGTGTCCTTCCCTCTGTCATCGGTTATACAGAGATTCTACGTTTGTGTTTTAGTGCCACAGAGTCGATCGATGCTCCCATTTGTATTTGCAACTTTTGACTGCTAGGTTTTGATTGTTTGTCGGTTTGTTTTGCTTGTGTTTTTGTGAAGTAAGAGTCAGATATGAACGCACCACAGGGACGTGCTGCATCCATACTGAGATAGGCCTACTTAGGGACCTCGATGCAGATCACGATTTCAAACCGGCTGAAATGAAAGTGTAGGAATAACACTGCCTGCATGGGGCCCGACACGAAGAGACAAAGAAAGTGTTCTGAACATAATTTATATAATTGCTATGGTTGTTGTAATGATGCACATATGTATTTGCTTTGATTCCCCCCCTCCCTCCTCCTTCCTCTTTCATTCGCAAAAAAAAAGAAATGAATAAATAAATATTTGTCATATTAAAATTTCCTGATCCAAGCTGAACCGTTGTGAAAGCATTTTTATTGGTTTCTGCTAACAGCGTTCTCTACTCTCATACATCATGAGGCTCCGACACCAGCTGAGGCTGGCCAGAAAGGACTTCAAGTCCCAGAAGTCTCGGCCAATCCCAGGCCCTGACAGGACCACTCCGTGTAACATCTTTCAGTCGTCAGACAGTCGTACGTGAGATGACTGTTCTTCCAGCACGTCCTCATTCCCCAACTCTCCCTGAGCAGCAGTGGCTGCCACATTCCAGAGTGTTCCGGAAACACACACACACACACACAGCTTTTGTCACACACACACACACACAGCTTTTGTCACACACACACACAGCTTTTGTCACACACACACACACACAGCTTTTGTCACACACACACACACACACAACCTTTTGTCACACACTGCAGTGTGTCACGTCTAGTCCCCTGAGTGGCCAGCACTAAGCCCTGTTTTGTTGATTGTGATTTGCAGCTTCTTTCTGAGCATGCACGACCTCTCGGTATTTCTCAGATGGGAAGGGTTATTTTGTCCACGCGCTTCTGTTACGCTTTTTGAAAACACAGGAACTGTTCGTACTTGTGTCCTCGAGTGACTCTTGCGAAGCCTAAAAAAGTCTGCTGCTCCAGGAACTTCTGTCAGTCCCCTCAACATCATTCCAACCTTTGACCCCCCCCCCCCACACACACACACACACACACACCACCACAGTCAGGATTCTCGGCAGTGTGTAACTAGGACTAACGGTTTGGTAGGCCTGTGACCAGGACTGAAATTTGAAACAGCTCACAGGAAAATGTTTGTCGGACTGACCCCTGACACACACACACGTATGTGAAGAGAGAGGAGAGGTGGAGAGGATAACTTTTTCAAAACCTTTTGTTCAAAACGTTTTTTTTTTTTTTTTATATTCTTTCAACCTTTAGAAACTTTTTTTTCACACTTGAAGTGAAAGGAGAGAAGAGGAGAGAGGAGATCTATAATTATTTCCTAAACGGCCCCTAAAACACACACACAAACACACACATGCACACACTTACACACCCGCATGCAGACACACGCACACAAACACACATGCACACACACACACTTTCTGTCTCTCAATGCAGTTTCTCTGTGGTGACAGAAGTCTGATTTATAGTGCTGACCATGCTGGTAGATGGTTGAAATCTCCTTCTGAGGCCTTGAATTATACTCCCCCCTGGTGGAAGCAATGACGATGTGTGCATTGTAAAGGGTGTGGGTGTTTGTATGTGTGTGTGTGTGTGTGTGTGTTTCTGTTTGCATGTGCAGTCAAATGATGCGGGCCACTGAAAGTGCAACCTCACTTTTGGTTTTAGAAAATGTTAATGTAGCAGTGAAGCATGAAGGTGTTGCATGAAGCAACTTGTGGAGTTCGAAGATCTGTCTTTTCTTTAAGGTGATGCAGACAATACTGGCCAACACCCTGTAACCCATGGTAACGCCACAGGCTGCAGTGGGAGGAGCCAGGGGAATTTGCTGCTGCGGGATTGGCTGAAAGCTGATGTTCTGAGATTCCACATGCGTTAGGATGTGGACAAGCTGGGTTGGGAAGCTGTGAATATGTTGCTAATAGCTCTTACTCGCTTTTTCTCTTTGTTTATAACTCACTCTCTCTTACACAGTATCTATGACGCACAATATCTATAATGGGGTGCTTAGGAATGATATGTTGATGGCAAACACATTAACTTCAGTTATTGACTCTGTTGGAATGTTAAATTATTGATAGCGTTATTGATAGTGCAATAAAAATGCACTAAATGTCTATTTAGTTATCTACCATCTGCTTCTATCGCAACCGGCACCTTGGCCTCTATGACAGGCAGTATAATCCTGGAGCGTAGAGAGGGACATGCTTTTGGGCATACCGCCCATGTCTAGGTATGATCTGTTATTTAACTAGGCCTACTCTAGCTGAGCAACGCAATCATTTCTTTTAACGTGTGAGCCCAGATCAGAGTTCTGTAAGTAGGTTTAAAAGTGTATTGCGATTGGCGGGGACGATCATTTGCATCTGGGTTTGTTTGTAGAAGAGCTTTTTACGATTGTCGGGACCACCAGTTGTCTCCCTTCAGCCCGTCCTCCTGCCAGACCACCCTGCCACCCTCCCCGGTCCTGGCCCTGACTGGACCCCGGGTGGCCTACGGATTCACGACCAGGCGATTTGCTGCCATGTTGTTATGGAAACTGGCTCGGTTTGAATCGTGAATCCAATGGCTTTGTGTCCAAGAGTAAGCATTACGTTTGTAACATTTTGAATTACAGCGTCCTTGTTTGATAAAAACATTCTTAAAGATTAAATGAAGGAATAATATTACTTGAATGTAAGCTTTTTAGAATGAAACACTTAATTTATAAGTATTGAAAATGAAATGTAAATACAGTTTGAACGTAATGCGTTTGATTGAAGTGGAATTCGTTAAAATGTAATCCCATTATTCCATAAGTATTCATTAATATCCAGATAGTACACGGATTTTAATGTGTATGCGATCACCGGAGTATCATTACTAGTCACCTATTCAGTCGGCAGTCTGTCAATCCAGACGGTTACCGCATGCTGGTTGGTGGTGCTGAAAGGACAGCGCCCTTCATTGCAAAGCAGGGCGTGACTTGGAGAACCCTCAAAGGTGCTCGAATGCCTTTTTGACCCCATCCCACAGAATAGGGAATTTTGAGTATAGCTGTCACACTAACAAATGGCGATATGACAAATAGTTGAGCAACTGTGTTTTTTGCAAGATGCTATTTCGCTCCTCTGTCAGTAGCCTATAATATGCCCATTGTGTCTATTGCGCTATCGATTAGACGAAGATTCATTTTGACATTAATTTTGGTCCAAGGCAACGCATCATTTCCGGATAAAGCTTGTGTCTCCCGCAGTCTCTAGTACCTCTAAACAGGTCTGCAGATTTCTCCTCAGTTTAGTTGACAGAATAGGGAAGGCTTCACGGTGGTGTTGAATGTATCATATGCAACTGGACCCGACCTGAAACCTGCAGGGTTTTGTCGTATTTAAAGTAAACGTACCCAGCATTCAGCATCAATGAGTAAGCAATTTTAAGCAGCAACTGAAACAGATGTGGTTAGATCTCCACTTTAATACCTGAAGCCTGGTGTACAGTCCGTTTCCCAGTAGATAATTCGTTTTTTGTTTTTCTTTAAACAGGCAAACAGGAAATCTAGATTTTTTTTCTTCCTGTTGTTGAGTTTCCTTACCTTGATTGATTTGTGGTGCCTCAAACTCGAGCTCAACACCGAACAGAGATTTTCATGCAGCGCGAGCACGGTAGATAGTGCGACCACCTGCGCTTGAAACCGGCAAGGCGGTGTCTGTCCAAGAGCGCGCGGGTGCCTAATCAAAGGAGCAGCTGCGCTTCAAAGGATCTTCCGACCGAAACTCCCCCCGATTGGAACCATGTCGACAACCGGGGAAGTACCGGCGTTCTTCAAGTCCATGGGCTCAGGGAGCCCCAAGCCACGCCAGAAATTCTGTGGCATGTTCTGTCCGGTGGAAGGCTCCGCTGATAACAAAACGCTGAATTTCGAGTCACTGCCTGCGGGCAAAGGGAAAACCGAGGGTTGGGTCATTGACAAGCAGACTGACATTTCCCAGCCGAGGAGGGTCGAAATACGACAAAGCACGGGGAAGGAAGCCCTGCAAAACCTGGATGACAAGGTAAGTTTTTGTGCTTTGTCACTCGAAAAAAAAAACATCACTCGTTCTCTGTCTCTTTTTCCATCACATGTATCTTTCTAACTCAGGCATAAAGTACGCAGCTTTGGAAAAATATAGCAATAGTTTAATGTGAATATTTTCGACAGTGTCTCAATTCATGTCGAAACATTGTTGTTTCGCTTTTTGACAAGACGTCAATTTGGCTTTATTGAGTTTTGCCTCCATTTTCCATTAGACGCTAATTTAATAGCTCATTACGTCCTACAGGACGGAGCCCCCTGCTCCATTAGATGGGCTACTTCCTGTTTTGAGGTTGCCTTGGTGAGGTTGCCTTGGTAGGTTGCCTTGGCACTCACATGCTGTCATGTCTGCGAGACCCCATCGTTGTTCAGGATTTGTGTGTGAGAGGCGGTTCCAACACACGCACACACACACACACACACACACACACACACACACACACATGCTGAGCCAGTTCTACGTTCTCCATCAAGGCCCGGTCCCACCCCTGTGCCGCCCTAACAAGGAGTGGTGGGCAGTTGATCGATCCAAGATTGCTGCAGTGTAACTAAAGCACGACCTGTCATAAACCTTTACTCCATTACTTTTATATAGGCCTACGGACCCCGTCATATAAAACTCTGATCACGACTTTGAATAGTTGTACGGTTACTTAGAAAGGTCGTTTGCCCATTCGCAGTGAATGGATACGTTGTCTACCCTGTTGTCTGTGTCGGTTCATGTGCTAACATAGCAGGCCTATATGCGTTTGCGTGTATTCACTTAACGGACGCTTTTATGCAAGTTGACGTACAGGGATTTGAACCGGCGACCTCTTGATCCGCAGTCAGATGTTCTACTTCACCATGAGCTGCACCAATCGCTTTGATTGCCTGTTGCATCATGTTTTCTCTTTATCCACCCCGCTGACCTCCATGTAGGCTACTACTGCAACAATCAATCACAATTTCATATGTATGCAGACATGTTGGCCTCGTGTGACTGACACACCCTTTTATCACACTTTCTCCAGGGTAAGATAAGTTTTTTTTAGGTCACGTTGGGTATGTTTTTTTTTTTTGGGGGGGGGGGGCAGAAAATGACACTGACAGTTTGAACTATTGTGTTATTGTAACAAACTATGGTAACTGAAAGTTCCCGTGTACACTTTTAAACGGTTATAGGAACTGCTTGGGATGCCCTGTACTTTCTGTAATCTAGTACCCAACCAGGGGCAGAGCAACGGAGACAGCACACAACGACTTCTCAATGGATCGGATCGGAGCAGGGCGGGGCATTGCGCATGCACCCTAAGCCTCGTGGAGAGCCAGCCCCTCCCTTCCTCCTTGTCTGAATCCGTCTGGCTCGGTTTGGTGCATCGGCGGAGATCAGGAGGAGAGGACACGGTTTGGAGTTCAGATTCTTTACCCCGATTCTGCGAGCTTAGCCCGCCCCCTCCACCACACACGGACGCTACCGGAATCGTACCCTCTCATCGCTGCTATTTATCTTCTGCTTTTTTAAAGTATTGTTTCTCAACCGGCCTAATCTACCGGGCATATACCGCAATACCGTGAACATCCCATTCTGTTGATACCCGGCAGTGCAGAGCAGCGAAAACTGAACGGCGAAGATGTCTGGCTATCAGGGCAAGAAGAATATCCCTCGCATCACAGTGAGTCGGGAACACGTTATTCCTTTGAGTGAAATGATGAGTGGTCATAGTCTCAGTAACCCTGAGTCAGACTGGGTCGCTGGTCTTGAGATGTGGTCCAGATTAGGGCGTCATAAACTAGTTACAAGCAGAGATGGGCGACCTGTTTGCATCAGCTGTGATAGGTTATGCATCCTGCTCGCATCTCTGAAGGGCCAAATAGGCTCCTGTCATAGCATAATACATATTTGCAAGAGCATTTTGCAATCTGAACGGTCAGAAGATGCATAGCTGTGCATTCAGATTACAATGCTACAAGGAAGACATGGAGGGTTTTCAAAGCATGTATTTCGAGACAAGTGCAGATTTTCGTCGTCAAGATGAATAACTCAGCTGTTATTCGTCTTTGACCAGGTACCATACAGGGCCCGGCTGACGTAAGATTTGCCATAGGACATAAATCATGCATTCATCGTTTGTGGTTTTGCATAAAAAACATTGCCACTGTATGACGTTTTGCCTTGCAAACGACTTCATCCTTTTTCACGCCGATGTTCTTTGTTTAGGCAGTGTGTCTGACTGGCCGGCACCTACTGTTACCGCTTGCCAACGGGTGGCGGAGAAAATGCAATAGATTGTCCTGCATCCGCCCATCCGCTATACCCATGTCGGGTTAGGATTTTTTTTTTTCCGGGAGCGAATGCCACTTTGGAAAACCCGGTTGGATTAATAGGGCACAAAGAGTTCCGTTGGTGTTTTTTGTTCTTTGTTGGACTGCGGGAGAAGCCCTGTCTCTCCCCTGGATAATTGCCCAGACACGGCAGAAATCACTGAAAAGTAGGCTAGGCTAGGAGAGAATAGCGTTAGCAATGGAAACAGGAGAATGGAGAGGAGAAGGGGGGCGGTGGGTCCTATTTCCTTCCTCCTCTCAGCCTAATGAAGGGAGCACGGCCGAAAAGAGACAACCACGGACCCTCGTTGTCTGCCCGTATGCAATATTGTTGTGAACCGAAACGTTCATTGTTTTTTTTTTAATCTCCGTTTTGTTTTTTTGTAGCCCTTAGGGACGGCTAATGTCTGTGTTTTAGGAGAGCGTCCCCATTCATTTTACCTACTCGTTCTATTGCATGTCCTCGAGATTTTTTTTTGAATTGAACTGAATTGAGCCTTTGGCTGGGTTACCCCTGCTGGTTGTCTTGACTGGCCGCCACAACTGGCCCTGGTCTGGCCTAAGCCACTAACTCATTCAGTGCTGTGTAGACTCTGAAACCGAGGAGAAACTGTGTCTGATTGTCACACACACACACGCACTTTCAGTCCAACATGCAAACGGTCTGTCATGTTGCGGTGCTTATGATCCAGCCGTTATTCATCCGTCTCTGGCCTGGTGTTGCTACTGTGTTGTGTTCCATCCCGTGAGGTAGATAAACGACGAGGAGCATTATAATGGATAAAGAAAAGAGAGAGTAAAATAGAAGACAGTTCAACTGTTTGATGCTGTAAATACAGTAGAGTGTCTGTGTGTGTGTGTGTGTGTGTGTGTGTGTGTCTGCGCATGGGTGGGTCCGTGGTTATGTGTGTGTTCGTGCCACACCTCTGTGGCGGAAAGCATCGATCTTTGCCATCTCTCCCACATCAACAGAATCCATGCAGTGTGTGTGTGTGTGTGTGTGTGTGTGTACTCAGGGGGCTTGTAACACACGATGTGCTGCAGTGTAGTACGCAGCCTGTGTAACACACCGTGTAGAACGCACACACGCGTTCTACACGGTGTGTTACACAGGCTGCGTAAGTAGGATCACAAACACACTGAATCCTCAGTGATTCGTTCGTTCGTTTCAATTCTCGCACTTCGGTTCCTGCCAGGTACTGGAGGAAACTGGAGTCGCCAAATCTGTACGGTTCAAATCTGAACCGTACGGTTCAGGTCAAGCAGTGATTACTTAATCACTAAATTGGCTGCAATTTCTATTTTAGTTAAAGTAGCCAATTACAGTACAGAATGATATATAGTGAATAGACGAGATCATTTATTGTATGACCGTGCACATCTTCTATGAGCTAGAAACTCAAAGCCGTGTTCTGCAAGTTAATCCAATTTCTGTCATCCTTTTTGGATGACGACATAATTAGATCCGAATGTTCAGTTTCCTAGACGTTGCTCCGGCAACCCCAGCACACATATACACGCATTCACACACGCATACCCATGCACCCATGCATACTGGGGTTTGGGGCTGAGGCTGGGGGTAGGGGCTGGGGCTGAGGCTGGGGGCTGAGGCTGGAGCTGAGGCTGTGGTTGGGGGCTGAGGCTGGGGGTAGGGGCTGAGACTGGGGGCTGAGACTGGGGGCTGAGGCTGGGGGTAGGGGCTGGGGGCTGAGGCTGGGGGCTGAGGCTGGGGGTAGGGGCTGAGGCTGGGGGCTGAGGCTGGGGGTAGGGTCTGAGGCTGGGGGTAGGGTCTGAGGCTGGGGGTAGGGGCTGAGGCTGGGGGCTGAGGCTGGAGCTGAGGCTGGGGGTAGGGGCTGAGGCTGGGGGCTGAGGCTGGGGGCTGAGGCTGGGGGCTGAGGCTGGGGGTAGGGTCTGAGGCGGTCAGCTGCACAGCCAGGCAGGGGAGCGTGACACCTCAGGAAGCTCTCATCAAATATGAATGTCACCCTGAATCTCACCACCTGGGGCTTTGGTCAGAACATTCAGACCTTCCAGATTCCTCATGAATAAGATCTGACACCACATATTACCTCAGAGTTCAAATGGAGGGTGTTTAAATAGCACCCCCCCCCCCCCCAGCATTGTCACCTATCCCACAATGCAATGGGGCCTCGCACATTCCACCTTCACTCACAACACAAAGCACCTCTACCAAACGCAACGCCTGCCAAGAACGTTCTTTCTTTCAGTTTTCTCTTTCCTCAGAAATAATCTAGGATTTCCCCCCGGTTCAGGAAGCCCGCCGTGTGAACAGGTGTGTGTGAACACACTGTCAGATCCCGCCCACAGGATGACACTATAGTTAGAAAGCAGTTGGTATTCTCAGCCCTGCCTCTGCTCCAGGCAGCTCGCAGACCAACAAGCGAATCTCTAAGAGGATCAGGAGCCACATCTAAGCCAGCTTGTTGTCTCAACAAAATCCATGCTTCTAAATCTGCACGCCTGCCCGGTTAGATTAAGGGAGGTCGTGGTGGATGGGTCTACAGTCGCACATCCACTTCCAGGGTCTGACCCAGGGGTGAGAGGAGGGTCATCCCAGGAGAGGTGACCATGACAGGGGTTGGGGAGAACAGTTGAACCCCTCTCCTGGAAGTCACTGTCCTAATTTTCTGGGAGTTTTTCCTTGTCTTCCTTGAGGGTTTAGGTTGGTTTATGTGCAGTTCTATGGGCGTATGTGGTGCCCTCTTTTTACAAGGAATGCCAAAGCTATACTTCAAATTTGATTTGGATTTGACTCTGGGCTGGGTGGACACTTTCCTACCTAAACTTCACATCCCAGGTAGTTTGTCTCTACGCCCAAATGGCAAAAAGAAGAGACACAAATCGAATTTAAACTTATCAAATGAAGCTTAATACATTTTCATGACATTGATCTTTTTTCCACACAATTGGAAGCGTACTTATTGTAATTGCACTGTTTTGGTATGTTCACATACTCACTAAAAGCTTTAATAAGCAGTATGCTTTGAAGTATACTTTGAGTATAAAATATGTTTTTGCATCTACCTGGTCACCCTCCCTGGTTCCCTCATGCGGAGGTTCAAGTCCTCAGATGGGGGTTGTTCCGCTCTCCACACACCACACCCCCAGCGAGCGTACAGCCCCTGCCTTCTGATTGGACATCGGCAACATGCTGGGTCATCATCGGTAGCTTTTGTCCCCGTTCACTAATGGTTTCGATTTCTCCCTGTGTGACCGAAGATCCGACAGAACACCGAGCATGCTGTCACATGATCCTCTGGATCGATCTGTGAGAGAGAGAGAGAGAGAGAGAGAGAGAGAGAGAGAGAGAGAGAGAGAGAGAGAGAGAGAGAGAGAAGGGGAGAGAGAGGGGGGGGAGAGAGAGAGGAAAAGGGGAGAGAGGGAGGGGGAGAGAGCAAGGGAGAGGAAGGGAGGAAAGATAGAGCAAGGGAGAGAGAGGGGGGGGGGGCGAGAGAGAGCTGATCAATGCCTTCCTCACTCTCTCAGTCTATCATTTTCATATCATTCAATAGTCGTCCGCCTATGGAGAGGCACTTGACAAGGACAGCTTTCATGAATACTAGATGCATCATTGATGTTATCGTGCTCAAATCGATGACGAGTTGAAGAGCTAGTTATATGGAGCATGAGGTGTTAAGGCCGGTGTACTTCCTGTTTGTGTGAGGTTGTCATGGTTCCCATGCAGGAAAGGTCACTGTCATGACTGACCATTCATAACTCCTGAATCCAGTAGACCGCATGTTTGGAGTTAGAGATGCGGTTTCATCTTCAAAGACTGCTGCTATTATTGGCAGCAGTGGATAAGATGCATGTGACAGCGCTTTCATCAAAAAGAGAAACAGTTTCTGAGGCGTTGTGTTTGAACGTTTGACTGCGCAAAGCTAGGCTACCTAGCTACCTAGCTAGGCTACGACCATGCCATGAGGTCATAACTTCTGCAGATGACCTAGGCTACCTAGCTACGTAGCTAGGCTACGACCATGCCATGAGGTCATAGCTTCTGCAGATGACCTAGGCTACCTAGCTACGTAGCTAGGCTACGACCATGCCATGAGGTCATAGCTTCTGCAGATGACGTGGTTGCTAGAAGATGAACCCAAGCCAGACTCTTGATGCGAGGGCCAAGTCCCCATAGATGTGTGATAACATCATGTTCCATTTGTAGCGGTTTCATCGCCGCTGTTCAAATCAGGCCTCGAACAGGACAGCTGCATGCGTGCTATGTGCCAGACTCTTCTCTAACACTGTGTGTGTGTGTGTCTGTGTGTGTCTCTGTGTGTGTCCGATGGGTTGTGTCTCTGCACATATGCCATCACCGGCCGACTGAGATTCCAGGCCAGCCGGGGCGTTTGGGGAAAAAGAAACACATGGAAGTATGACAGGGACAGGGGGAAGACAGGGTGTCTGTAGTGCGTGCTGGGTGGGGTGCTGGGTGGGGTGCTGGGTGGGGTGCTGGGTGGGGTGCTGGGTGGGGTGCTGGGTGGGGTGTCGAGCCCCTTTTGGGAGCGTTGCCGGGGCCAGGCTGGCTGGCTGGCTAGGAGGCACGCTACAGGCAGGACCTCGAACAGAGAGCTCTTTGTTTGTGGAGGATGCCCGGGGCCCCGTGACCAGGGTCGCGCCCGTCCCCTTTCAGAGGGCCGACCAGGGCCACGGTGGGAGGGAGGGGTAGGGTGGAGGGGAGGTGTGTGGGTAGTCAGGAGAACAAGGACCCGCCCCCCCCCACCCCCCCCATCCCAGTCCCACACGGAGGCAGCATCCAGGGGGTGTGTGGATGATTGATTGTAAGCTCTGTCTGCATGCTGATTGCTTCTTTATTATGACCTGTATCCCGTCAGCCAGTCAGGATCAGGGATACTGTCGGGGGCGTGTCCGTGGGCGGACTCTCCCGCGAGTCATTGTCTCTCCAGTTCTCTCCCCCCCCCCCCCCCCCCCCTCATCATTTGTGCAAGGCTAGAATTAGCTAGCGAGTTGAGTATCCTTTTGTAAAATGCCCTTCATTCTGCTGCTGAGATATAATCCTGTTCTGTTCGCCAGTCTGAAACGAGGCATGGTGCTTAGCAGCGAAACACAATTTTGTGTGTTACTGTTAAGGAAAGGCCAAACTCCTTCAATCCTGCTTCATCAGTGTCCTTTGTTCCTGTCTACTCCTCTCCTCCTCTTCTCTTCCTCTACTCCTCCTCTCCTCCTCCTCTCCTCTCGTCCTCTCCTCCTCTCCTCCTCCTCCTCTCCTCTCCTCTTCTCCTCCTCCTCTCCTCCTCTTCTCTTCCTCTACTCCTCCTCCTCCTCCTCTCCTCTCCTCCTCTTCTCTTCCTCTACTCCTCCTCCTCTCCTCCTCTCCTCCTCTCCTCCCTCCTCCTCTCCTCCTCTCTGCTCCTCCTCCTCTCCACTCCTTCACACATGCGTTCCTCCCTGTTGATCCTGCCTCAGGAACCTGGTGTCGGGCCAACGGCTCTGTTCTTTGTCTGTGTTGTGTGTGTGTTTGTGAGTGTGTGTGTGTGTGTGTGTTTGTGAGTGTGTGTGTGTGTGTGTGAGTGCCTCTGCGTGTGTGAAAGAGAGAAGGAGAATGGCAAATGAAATGCACACAAATCATGGCCACCCCTCACCCTCCCTGCCCGCACTCCCCCCCCCCCCCATTCATCAGCAGCCAGCAGAACAGAGTCCAGTTTGGTGCAGCCATAAAACACAGAGGGAGGACTCACTGTTCAGTGTGCTGCTCACTGTAGGCAGGGGGAGCGAGGCTGCATGACACAGCACATCCCAGGGCAGCCCCGCCCACCACAGGAGGCCCTGGGACCAGCCTGGGCCTCTACTGACCAGGGTGTGTGGGAGGAAGGTGTGGAGGGAGGAGGAGAGGGGGGAGGGGGGAGGAAGGTGTGGAGGGGGGAGGAGAAGAGAGGAGAGGAGGGAGGAGGGGGAGGAGAGGGGAGGAGAGGGGGGAGTAGAGGGGGGAGGAGGAGGGGGGAGGGGGGAAGAGGAGAGGGAGGAAGAGAGGGGGGAGAGGAGGGGGAGGAGGAGGGGGGGAGGAGGGGGAGGGGGGAGGAGAGGGGAGGAGAGGGAGGGGGAAGGAGGAGGGGGGAGGAGGAGAGGGAGGGGGGAGGAGAGGGAGGAAGAGGGGGAGGGGGGAGGAGAGGGAGGGGGAGGAGAGGGAGGAGGAGGGGGGAACAGGGGGGAGGAGGGTTCCAAAGGGACTGGGAACCCTAGGATATTCACAGGAATATTTCAGGGTTTTATAATATAAGCAACGAGTGGCAAGTCCGTTGACGTTTCCGCTCCACACAGAAACACAACACTCTCCCGTCTGGGCTCCCTCACAAGGAGCCGTCCTGAGCTAGTGTCATCTCTCTGTCTGGGTCTGATTCCCCCTGGGGGTCATCAAGGGCTTCATCAGAAGGAGCTGGTTCGTGTTGCTCACAAAGTTGATGTTATTACGAGAGGGTGTGTGTGTGTGTGTGTGTGTGTTTGGAGCCTGATCTTGGTCTTCCTTGTCGTCCCTCAGAGCGAGCGCCTGCTGGTTAAGGGGGCGAAGATCGTGAACGATGACCAGTCCTTCTGCGCCGACGTGTATATGGAGGACGGGCTCATCAAGTGAGTTTACTCTCTGGGAGTCGAGGGCACTCCAGACGCACTTACAGTCCAGAATGTAAACACTGCTCCTCCATCTGTCACTCAGAGGACGGCTCGGTCTCACTCACACACCCTCTTTTATGCTCCTCCATCCCTCTCTCTCTTCCTCTTTCTCTTTCCCTCCGTCCCCCTTGCTTGTCTCCCTCTTCCTCTCTCTTTTTCTCTCTCTCTCTCTCTCTCTCTCTCTCTCTCTCTCTCTCTCTCTCTCTCTCTCTCTCTCTCTCTCTCTCTCTCTCTCTCTCTCTCTCTCTCTCTCTCTCTCTCACTCCCTCTCTCTTCCTCTCACTCTTTCCCTCCCTCTCTCCTCCTCTCAGACAAATCGGTGAGAACCTGATTGTGCCAGGCGGGGTGAAGACCATCGATGCCCACGGTCGCATGCTGATGCCAGGGGGCATCGACGTGCACACTCGCTTCCAGATGCCCGACCGGGGCATGGTCGCCGCCGACGACTTCTACCAGGGGACCCGGGCCGCCCTGGCAGGGGGCACCACCATGATCCGTGAGTCACACGTCTCACACGGCTCGGTGGTTAGAGCGTCAGACTCTGGGTCAATAGGACACAGGTTCAGATCCCCTCAGTACTCCAATTAAAATATCTGTTTGTTTTTTTTGTTTTGTTTTTTAAGCGTCTTGTAAATGATTACATTTTCATTATTAGATGCACACACACAGACTTAGATGATATTAAAGTATGTCTCCCACGAGTACTTTTTGAAGTACATTCACAGGCCCTGCGGTCCTTTAAAAGATCTGCAGCCGTCAGACATACCAGCGTGCCACAATGTGCTGAGCGTGGAGAAGCGAGCAGGAGGGAGGCATTCTGCACAGCCTCCTCTCTCTGTCTCTCTCTGTCCCTCTAATCACATCACCATACCACAGCCATGTCACTCCTAGATGAGTCAGCAGAGTGTTTCCAAGTAGCCCCTGTTCCCCGTGTCTCTCAGTGTGTGTGTGTGTGTGTGTGTCCACAGCACCAGGACAGGAAGTGGGTCTCAACTAGGGGGATGACAGACAGGAAGTGGGTCTCAACTAGGGGGGTGTTCAGCTAACGAGAAATAGTATTACTGAGGGTTGATGTTCTACTAATACACTGTGTGTGTGTGTGTGTGTGTGTGTGTGTGTGTGTGTGTGTAGTGGACCACGTCGTCCCGGAGCCAGGGACCAGCCTAATTTCTGCCTTTGAGCAGTGGCTGGACTGGGCCAGCAGCAAGTCCTGCTGTGACTTCTCCCTCCACGTGGACGTGACCGAGTGGCACAAGGGCGTCCAGGAGGAGATGGAGACGCTGGTGAAGGACCACGGTAGGACGACCTCGCCGACCTGCCCTCCCCCGGAGAAGACCTCAGACTAGGGCCTGAGTCAGTTAGGATGACCTCCCCTACCCCGGAGGAGACCTCAGACATTTACATTTAGTCATTTAGCAGACGCTCTTATCCAGACTGACTTACAGTAAGTACAGGGACATTCCCCTCGAGGCAAGTAGGGCGAAGTGCCTTACCCAGAATAAAACCGCATTTTGCACACACGGGAATTGAACCGGCAGCCTTCTGATTAATAGCCCGACTCCCTAACCGCTCAGGCATCTGAACACCCGACCAGACTAGGGCCTGAGTCAGTGACAGCCTCTGGGCTGGACCCTGACCAGGATTAGTGATTTCCTCCTCATCTCTGTCTATATTTAGATTTGTTAGGCCTGTTTTTTGTTTTTTCTCTTTCTCTCTCTCTCTCTGTCTCTCTCCAGACCTCTATCCCTCTCTTTGACTCATCCCTTATTTTCTCAGGTGTCAACTCTTTCCTTGTCTACCTGGCTTATAAGGATGTTTTCCAGCTTACTGACTCTCAGGTAGGACTTCCTGTGTCATTTGTTTTCTTTTTGTTGCCCTGGACTTCCTGTCCACTGTAGAACCTCCCTGTAGAACTTCAACGTAGAACCTCACTGTAGAACCTCACTGTAGAACCACACGTATAACCTCACTGTAGAACCTCCCTGTAGAACCACACCGTAGAACCTCACTGTAGAACCTCCCTGTACAACCTCACTGTAGAACCTCCCTGTAGAACCTCACTGTAGAACCTCACTGTAGAACCTCACTGTAGAAAGTCTCCTGTAGAACCTCACTGTAGAAAGTCTCCTGTAGAACCTCACTGTAGAAAGTCTCCTGTAGAACCTCACTGTAGAAAGTCTCCTGTAGAACCTCACTGTAGAAGGTCTCCTGTAGAACCTCACTGTAGAAGGTCTCCTGTAGAACCTCACTGTAGAACCTCACTGTAGAAAGTCTCCTGTAGAACCTCACTGTAGAACCTCACTGTAGAACCTCACTGTAGAACCTCACTGTAGAAGGTCTCCTGTAGAACCTCACTGTAGAACCTCACTGTAGAACCTCACTGTAGAACCTCACTGTAGAAGGTCTCCTGTAGAACCTCACTGTAGAACCTCACTGTAGAAGGTCTCCTGTAGAACCTCACTGTAGAAGGTCTCCTGTAGAACCTCACTGTAGAACCTCACTGTAGAAGGTCTCCTGTAGAACCTCCCTGTAGAATGTCTCCTGTAGAACCTCACTGTAGAAGGTCTCCTGTAGAACCTCACTGTAGAAGGTCTCCTGTAGAACCTCACTGTAGAAGGTCTCCTGTAGAACCTCCCTGTAGAAGGTCTCCTGTAGAACCTCACTGTAAAAGGTCTCCTGTAGAACCTCACTGTAGAAGGTCTCCTGTAGAACCTCACTGTAGAAGGTCTCCTGTAAAACCTCCCTGTAGAAGGTCTCCTGTAGAACCTCACTGTAGAAGGTCTCCTGTAGAACCTCACTGTAGAAGGTCTCCTGTAGAACCTCACTGTAGAAGGTCTCCTGTAGAACCTCACTGTAGAAGGTCTCCTGTAGAACCTCACTGTAGAAGGTCTCCTGTAAAACCTCACTGTAGAACCTCACTGTAGAAAGTCTCCTGTAGAACCTCACTGTAGAACCTCACTGTAGAACCTCACTGTAGAACCTCACTGTAGAACCTCACTGTAGAAGGTCTCCTGTAGAACCTCACTGTAGAACCTCACTGTAGAAGGTCTCCTGTAGAACCTCACTGTAGAAGGTCTCCTGTAGAACCTCACTGTAGAACCTCACTGTAGAAGGTCTCCTGTAGAACCTCACTGTAGAAGGTCTCCTGTAGAACCTCACTGTAGAACCTCACTGTAGAAGGTCTCCTGTAGAACCTCCCTGTAGAAGGTCTCCTGTAGAACCTCACTGTAGAAGGTCTCCTGTAGAACCTCACTGTAGAAGGTCTCCTGTAGAACCTCACTGTAGAAGGTCTCCTGTAGAACCTCCCTGTAGAAGGTCTCCTGTAGAACCTCACTGTAGAAGGTCTCCTGTAGAACCTCACTGTAGAAGGTCTCCTGTAGAACCTCACTGTAGAAGGTCTCCTGTAGAACCTCACTGTAGAAGGTCTCCTGTAGAACCTCACTGTAGAAGGTCTCCTGTAGAACCTCACTGTAGAAGGTCTCCTGTGCTGGGTGCTGCAGCTGAAGCCCCTCTGATGTGTTCCTCAGGTGTACGAGGTGTTCAGCGTCATCAGAGACCTGGGAGCCGTTGCTCAGGTCCACGCAGAGAACGGAGACATCGTGGCTGAGGTGAGATGCTCCTCACTGGTCACTGACACACTCAGATGGTGGTGCTGTATGGATGTATGGACATGGGGGGAGAGGGGGTATATACAGAGTTATTGGTGAACAGAAGCTGATGAATATTCATCAAGGTTAGTGGTGTAATTTGGCCAGTCGGAACTTCTTTACACATGACTCCCTCCCCTTCTCCTCCTCCCCTCCCCCTCTCCTCCTCTCCTCCTCCCCTCCCCCTCTCCTCTTCCCCTCCCCTCCTCCCCTCCTCCCCTCCCCCCTCCTCCTCTCCTCCCTCCCCCCTCCCCCTCCCCCCTTCCCCCTCCCCCCTCCCCCCTCCCCCCTCCCCCCTCCCCCCTCCCCCCTCCTCCTCTCCTCCCTCCCCCCTCCCCCTCTCCTCCTCCTCCCCTCCCCCTCTCCTCCTCCCCTCTCCCCCTCTCCTCCTCCCCTCTCCCCCTCTCCTCCTCCCCTCTCCCTCTCCTCCTCCCCTCCCCTCTCCCCCTCCACCCCTACAGGAGCAGCATCGTATTCTGGAGCAGGGCATCACAGGGCCCGAGGGTCACGTCCTGAGCCGTCCTGAGGAGGTAAGACCACCGTCTCTCCTCAGCTCTACCCAGAATCCTCTCTGACCCCGCCCCCACCCCCCCCCCCCTCGTCACGCCTGCCCGCTGACACGCCCCCTCTCTCTCTCCAGGTGGAGGCAGAGGCTGTGAACCGCTCCGTCACGGTGGCCAATCAGACCAACTGTCCCCTCTACATCACCAAGGTGATGAGCAAGAGCGCCGCCGATGTCATCGCTCAGGCCCGGAAGAAGGGTGAGACGCCTTGGAACATTCTAGAACAGCGTTCCTCTAACATGGTCCTGGGAAACCCACTGTTAATGTTCTAGATGTTTCCCTACTCCAGCACATCTGGTTCAAACGAACGGGTGTTTGACAGGCTTCTACTGAGCTTGATGATGACTCAGTGATCCATGATGACTTGAGCAGGGAAACATCTAGAACATGCAGGGAAGGGGGGGTCTCCTGAGGACCAGGGTTGAGAAAGGCTGGTATGCGCATGACCGTACTGTCTTGTGTCGTGTGTGCTGATTGGCCGTACAGTCTTGGGTCATGTGTGCTGATTGGCTCTCTGTAGGCACCGTGGTGTACGGGGAGCCAATCACGGCCAGCCTGGGCACAGACGGCTCACACTATTGGAGCAAGAACTGGGCGAAGGCCGCCGCTTACGTCACCTCCCCGCCCCTCAGCCCCGACCCCACCACGCCCGACTACCTCAACTCCCTGCTCTCCTGGTAAGACTGGGACTCCTTCAGCCTCCTCCGGGATGCAGGGGGCGACTAGGGGGACGTGGATGACTACGAGGGGACGAGCTCAGATGGATGAGCACAGGAAAGAGCTGTCATAGCTTCACTCTCCTCGTCTTACCTGATACACAAACGCCTCAAACACTGGAGTCAAGTCATACTTCCTTCTTTTAGATTGATTTCTTGGTCCTTTTTCATACTGAGAGAGAGAGAAAGAGAGAGAGAGAGAGAGAGAGAGAGAGAGAGAGAGAGAGAGAAAGAGAGAGAGACCCTGTCCTGACCCCTGACCCTGTGCTCTGTTCTCCAGTGGGGACCTGCAGGTGACAGGAAGCGCCCACTGCCCCTTCAACACCGCCCAGCGCGCCGTGGGCAAGGACGACTTCACCCTGATCCCCGAGGGCACCAACGGCACCGAGGAGAGGATGTCTCTGATCTGGGACAAGTGTGTGGTGGGTGTCTGTGCCAGCCTGTCGGCCTGCCACAACAGGGATACGGTACCTGGTGTGTGGCTTACGGGAGGACTGCGTTACGTGACGTCCTTCCTGTTTTCGGGTCCTCTCCAGGTGACCGGTAAGATGGACGAGAACCAGTTTGTGGCGGTGACGAGCACCAACGCGGCCAAGATCTTCAACCTGTACCCCCGCAAGGGCCGCATCGCCGTGGGCTCGGACGCAGACCTGGTGCTGTGGGACCCCGACGTCACCAAGATCATCTCAGCCAAGAGCCACAACTCTGTAGGTCACGCTCTGCAGACAACACACCCTGACAGAACACATCTACATCAACAAAAAACGTGTTTCTAGTTTCTAGTTCACCAGAAGAGTACAAAGTGTTACGACAGACACTCTAAGCTGTAACAACACTACCCAGTTATGTCATCGATAGTTCCAGTTAAAACAAGAAGTGTCCAAAGTCAACACTGGGGAGTATAGTGAGAGGTAAATATGTTTTTTAATGACCTTCCATATTGGGCTATTTATGGTCATATGACTGGTGAGTGCGTCTGATTGGTTGAGAACACCAGTGGGAGGGTGTGGTCTTCTCGGGGAGTGATGTCATGCTGGATTTCTGCCAGAGTTCTGGAACATGTAATTGTGGTTTGTTAACAGGGAAATTACTGTAGGTGTGATAGACAGAGAGAGGGAGAGAGAGAGAGAGAGAGAGAGAGAGAGAGAGGGAAAATTAGAGAGAGACAGTGAGTGAGAGAGTGTGTGTGTGTGAGCAATTAGACACACTGCTGTCCTCATTCTATGGTTCCTGTCTTTCCGCTTGGTCAGGAAATGGACTAATGCATGAGGGGAAAACTGGTCATTTACTGTGTGTGTGTGTGTGTGTGTGTGTGTGTGTGTGGGAGCGGCTTGTGACCTCATGCTGTTCTGAGGACTGGAGAAGCAGCCAGCTTACCATGACCACACAGTCAGTAGCTTTTAGGAGGGCGGTCACTCAGATTCACACACACACACACACACACCCACACACACACACACACACACACACTCACACACACACACTCACACACACACACACACACACACTCACACACACACACACACACACACACACACACACACCCACACACACCCACACACACCCACACACACACACACACACACACACACTCACACACACACTCACTGGCTCCCATCAAAAAGTCACGAGGTGATTAGATTAAATGTTGTGTCTTTTATTCACATAAATGTTTCTTTTTTTACAACAAGGACATCTTTGCAAAGAAGGGCAAGACATCATTTAGGCAGCTGTATATATGACGTATCACGCGCATATCTGACCCCTCCTCATATGAACCCTCCCACCCCCTCCCCCCTCCCCCCCCAGGCAGTGGAGTACAACATCTTTGAGGGCATGGAGGTGCGCGGTGCCCCCCTGGTGGTGATCAGCCAGGGCAGGATCGTCCTGGAGGAGGGGACCCTGCACACCACCGAGGGCTCCGGACGCTTCGTGGCCCGCAAGCCCTTCCCCGACTATGTGTACAAGAGGATAAAGGCCCGCAGCAGGGTAAGAGCTCGGTGTTTAACACCTGAACCAGGACTCAGTGTAGCAGGGTACGAGTTCTCTCTCTCTCTGCTATCTTCAGGGTCAAATCGACCCCTCAGACAGTGTGAGGTGTGAAGGATTCCAACGTGAATTCTGCTTTCCCTGTCCACCATCCACTCGTGTCACAAAATACCAGCATGTTCTGTGTGATGTCGAGTCGCTGATGTCATTTCCTGTCCTCCCCAGCTGGCTGAGTTGAGGGGGGTCCCTCGGGGTCTCTACGACGGGCCAGTCTGCGAGGTGTCCGTCACTCCCAAGACCATGACCCCTGCCTCCTCTGCCAAGACCTCACCTGCCAAACAGGCAGCCGGTCAGCCGGTCCGCAACCTGCACCAGTCTGGCTTCAGTCTGTCTGGTCAGTAACACTCTCATCTAGGGCTGACAACCTGCACCAGTCTGGCTTCAGTCTGTCTGGTCAGTAACACTCTCATCTAGGGCTGACAACCTGCACCAGTCTGGCTTCAGTCTGTCTGGTCAGTAACACTCTCATCTAGGGCTGACAACCTGCACCAGTCTGGCTTCAGTCTGTCTGGTCAGTAACACTCTCATCTAGGGCTGACAACCTGCACCAGTCTGGCTTCAGTCTGTCTGGTCAGTAACACTCTCATCTAGGGCTGACAACCTCGGCGTACCAATCGGAATCGTCCCGTTAGAATATGGAATTGTTCCGTAAAAAAATATTGAATTTTGTAAGTAAGTTCCTTACAAACCCTTAAATAAGGTTCACAACGACCCATCGTTGTGCTGCGACAACTTTACCGTCGGGTTGTGGGGGGTGTGAGACAGCCCGACGGTTAAAAGAAAATGCTTTTTTTGTCTTGGGTAAAGTTGTTTAAAAGAAAAAGCTTTTAAATTCAGTGCGAATCTACGGGAATGAAACTGAGCGGAACAATATCTTACGGGTAAAGCTTCCTATTTCAGGAAGATTGATATTTCACTGTCAATGCTGAGAGATGAGGTTGGCATGGAAACACGGTAGTCAGATTGTGACTGGATGATGTTGGCATGGAAACACGGTAGTCAGATTGACTGTCTTGTGTCTCCAGGTGCCCAAGTCGATGACAACATCCCCCGTCGAAACACCCAGCGCATCGTGGCTCCGCCCGGGGGCAGAGCCAACATCACCAGCCTGGGTTAAAGCTCTCCCATTGGCTGGGAGGGGGGGTGGGTAAAGAGGAGGGGCTTCAGGAACTGGGGGAGGGGGGGAGACCAGAAACCACCTCTACATCTAGAGCCACGCCCTCCACAGTGCCTGAAGAACCGCCCCCTCCTCTACCTCCACTTCTACCCTCACCCCCTCTTTTACCCCCCCCCCCCATCTCTTCCCCCTGTTCAATCCAATCCCCCCTGTCCCGACGAAGACCCCTAGAGAAGAGTTGCCTCATACGAAGAACAACAACAAGCAGAAAACTACAACAACACACCTTTATTTGAGCACTTTTGACTGTATTATTTAGTGTTTTATACTGTACTTTCTACCTGCCATGATTCTTTTGATTGTTTGTCTTTATTTTTATGTCGTAAACAGATGGGGTTCAGTCAGGCTGGACTGGGCAGATTTAACACAGGGAGGAATCGACGTCACATGACTGGCATGCTTTCCGTTTCCGTCCTCCATCTTTGTAGTTTTTAGACGCACGGTAAACAAATTGAGATGGTGTAATGGGTATGTTGTCATGATGTTTCAAACAGTAGGCATGGTTCACAACACTGTGCTGTGGATTTGGAAAGGGATAAGGCTTTGATCATTCACCAGTAGCTGGCGTCCTGTTTTAAATTCTCCAGTGTCATCAGTTAGCGTAGATTTAATCAGTTCAACACTGGCTATGATGGAGTGTATTTATCCAAGAAAGGTTTTGAGGCTGCACAACAGCCTTGTGTTCTAGGTCGAAGAACTCGGTACAGCCTTGTATGGTGCTGTACAGCGCGATGTTTGGGGGAGATAGAGGGACTTTCTAGGGACATTCCCTCCGTCCTGCCAAACCACTTGAATTCTTTGGAAGCTGCAGTGGGTCTTCCGTAGCGGTGGGACGTTCTGGAACGCCAGCGGAATCAGAACCCTCAACCGGCTCCGAGTAGAACGCCGTGTTCCATCGTGTTCCACAGCAGGGCCTTCTCAGGACCTACGTGTGACCTGAACAACTGGTAGAACTTGGAGAGTCGCTAGGAAGGAATAGGAGTGGATTACAACACCACCGCCACAATATCACCCGCCTTAAACTGGTGCTGCCCCACCCCTAACCATTAGAGGGAAGAATATTCAAAGATCCTTGCAGTGTTTTAAAGATAGCAGTGGGTAGGAAGATGCATGTTCATGCGCCTCCATTTTCTCGCATCTCGCATTCAGCCCTTCCCTCTCTCCTCTTCAGGTGCCTGAACCCACCGACGTTGTACTGGTAGTTTGATTATTTGTATTATTCTTATTGTGGTAAGAGAAGGATGTAACATATATGTGTAAGGTAGCCAGGTTTAACCGATGCAAAGGTGCCAGTTTTTGCTCTTGCGTGATCCACGAGTGGTGTTCCTGTAGAGAGAAAAACCGTGTGATATATTTTAGAGACGTAGAGTTTGTTCGCCGTTGTCGATATCTCGGTATTTTAGTGTCACGATTCTGTCGTTAGGTGCCAAAGGGCTGAACACTACTAATGTTTGGAGGGAGATGTGAGGTTCTGTGTTAGCTGGTGTGCTGTGTTAGTGCGTGAGGCCCGGGCTACACCTGTTTGCCTGGCTGGTCCCTGACATGGCCTGGATCGATGCCAACGACTGTTCGCTCCGACCGTGCGTCTGGTTTTCATTGCGCGAGGCGGTTCCTCCCAGTGTGTTCATCTTCCCCCGTCGGTGAGATGTTGCTCCGCAGAGCCTGTCCCCTCTCTCCGGATGACTTCAGACGGAGCAACGCTCCATCGCCGGCTCTCTCTTTCACACTGACACCAACACACAAACACACGCACTAACACACACACTCACGCATACAAGTTTGCACACACACACACGTCACACGACACACACTGCGACTCCTGGGTCATCTCACCCTGCCCAGGGAGGGAGCCATCTCACAGATCTCAGAACCACTCGCGTTGGCGATTGTGATTTATGATTCACGTTTTTTGACGGTCGTTAACGTTAATTTCAGTGCTTGAATCGCGTCAGGTGGTTTTCCCGCTCTCTTCTTCCTCCCTGTCCTGGGACGGCATTGTGGCATCTCTTCAGCATGAGTCCGTTTCGCTTGCTTGGTGTTTTCAAATGCATATTTCTCAAACGGAGGGGATGCGAGAGTTTACCCTCCCGTCCTGATTTTCTGGCTTTTCCCCACTCTGGACTCTGTGGTTGAGGAGGCAGTCTGCTCAAGCACAAATACGATTTGGCAGGGAGGAGAATTCTCCTGAGACTTAAAGTATGTCTCTGCTAGTCCCCCCATCCACCCTCTCTCCCCCGCCCTCCCTTCCTCCTCACTCCTTCTCTGGCTTTTCCACTGTTGCCGTCTGTTGTCGTGACTACGGGGCCCTTGTGTCACCCTGGGCTTACTTTTTTTGTTTGTCATGGCAACCCTGTGTCAGATCGGAAGTTGCCCGTGGCAACCACTCCAGACCCGGTGCTATTAGAACAACAGTCTTACGTCTGGAATGGCTGCAGTGATTCTATCCAACACTCCCTTACCCTGCCCTGCTTCTCTGGAACAAGGGGATATCACCCTGTAACAGCCTCGGTATATATATAGAATGGTATTGGTATATACCAATTGGTATTGATATCCGTATTTTATATAGTACCAGTCAAAAGTTTGGACACATTTTCCCATGTGTCCAAACTTTTGACTGGTACTATATATATATAGGAACAGGCTGTTGGTCTAGATGTCACAGTCAGACCCAGAGCCCATTGGCCCTAAGTGACATCATTCAGAAGGTTCGGGCTTCAGGTGTTCTAGAATCCTCCAAGGGCTCCAGAGTGCCATTTCCTCCCCCCCCCCCCCCTGTCTGGGGAAGCCTGAAGTATTCACCCACTCCTCCACGTTAACCACCGGCCGCCGTCGCCACGGCAGCGTCCCCTCCGCGTCCACACACACACACGCGAGCACACACACACACGCGAGCACACACACACACACATTCCTTTTGCGCTCTGTCACCCTAGGTGTTTTTTCTATGCCGCGCTAATACTGTACGTGATGTAAGCAAACCGCCGAGGGAGGAGAGAGAAGCTTGTAGGTCTGAGGTTGCTAACGCTGTTTAACCCCACCCCCCTCCCCACCCCCGCACCCCGCCCCCGTGCTCTCCTTAACACCCCGCACCCCCCTGCCCGCCCTATCGTGAAAGTGAAAACTGTGTGATTGTGTTTGTCTTGATGGCCGTGGGGCATTTGGGCTGCTTCCAGTCTGTGGAGCGTCCGGCCCCATGGACAGTTATGTAAAAACAAATGATTTCAAAGGATTAAACATGAAAAATAATCGAGGCTCCGAGTCTTGATTGTTTGTTTTTTTGTTGTCGTTCTTTTCAAATTTCACACCCAGAGGAGAGCATCCACACAGAAGGTAACATAATGAACACGATTTCTGAAGCCTGTAGACTTAAAGCAAGAAACATCGCTACGCTATCAGCATAGCTTACTTTTTTATGTTCTATTGACTGAGAACTTGAGCTAATAATCTTCCTCGGGTCGGGGACGGCTGGAACACGATGGACACAAGAAAGTTTGTGTGTAATTCTCTTTTCTGACACAAGGAGGCGGCATAGCCAAAGGCCTGCTAGGTAAAATCTTCCATTTGCTGGACACTGTTCTCTACAAGCAACTACTAAGACAGTAACTGACTGAACATGTTCATGACTGCACTGGTTTAGTAATGACTCACGGTTTCTTAACTAGACCAATCAGTAATTAGCTAATATCAACTCGTAATGGAGATAAGTTCACTTTCACCAATGGGGGATTAGCCAAGAGAGGGTGATGAGGGCTACATATTGTAACAACAGATGAGACATTTAAAACGTTTCATAACGATCTTTGATTCCAGATTCCCCCCCACAACATCCTATACAGCTTACATTTACATTTAGCAGACGCTCTTATCCAGAGCGATTTACATTAAGTACAGGGACATTCCCCCGGAGGCAAGTAAGGTGAAGTGCCTTGCCCAAGGACACAACGTCATTTTTTTTTGCACCTGACTCCCAGAGCTTGCAAAATTACAGTAAGCAAATCTGACGTCCAGCAGTTGTAAATGTTAAAACCTGTCACCCTGCAAAGCAGACTTCTACACATCAACAATCCGCCATGGAGCACGGTGTGAGGAAGCAGGGAGTTTGGTGTGTCTTTGGATGTTTTCAATCCTCACGAGGTGGAACTTGTTGCCACAGAGCACAGAAAGACCTCTGCCACGTGCACAACACGGTTGCCGGTCTGACAGCGAGCACGTAGGCTACATTGATTAACATACACACTGCACACCTAGTCCCTTAAAGACGGCTTGTCATAAATATTGTGTCCTTCACAAGCTGAGGGCTGGTGTCTGGCGATCTCAGAAAACAAACATTGTCATTTACTTTGTCGTTTACGTGACCGGGGTTAGAAAACCATGAGTCACTGTTGTCTAGTTTCCCATTGAGACAGAATACAACCTCATGTAATGCAATGTTCCCCCCGAAGCTAGAGCGCCTCATTCCTCCAGTCTAGCCGCAAATGTAATCACCCAGTCTGAGCCGCTCGCTCTAGGTTAGGGAGAGGGCCTCACCCCTCGTCAATTTCACTCTCGCTTCCCCGCTCGTAAAACGTCGCCGGGGACTTTTATTGTGAAATGTCAGAGCCATACTTCCGTGTTAGACCCCGCCTCCGCCCCGCCTCCCAGTGACAGTAGGTGACAGGAGGTGGTTTGAGCCCCGGAGACTGAGGGGTCTGGGCGCGGGTTCTCCGGCGAAGAACCGGAACGTTCCCCCGCCGCGAAGCACCACGCCTTCAGAAGGCTCTTGCTGTGGACGCGGGCGCTTTGGGAACGAGGCGGGGCCAGGGAACCGGAGGAACCAGAGGAGCCGGAGGGGGCCCTCCAACAGCAGGGCAGGCAGGCCGGGGAGGGAGCCCCGGGGTGGGGGGTGGAGGAGGCAGAGGGGCTGGGGGAGGGTGGAGGAGGGGACCGGTGGAGGGTCAAGGGGCCGGGGCTGGAGGTGTGGGAGGGGCTCCTGCCCACTCTGCGGAGGCAGTGACCGCGGAGAACGTTCTGGAAGGCCTTCTTGAACTCCTGGCTGAAGCAGGGGTATATTATGGGGTTGATACAGCTGTTGAGGTAACCCAGCCAGAAGGTAATCTTAAAGATGGTGTCAGAAGGTCTGTAGTCAGGGAAGATAGAGCCTGGATACACACACACGCACATACACACACACAGTTACACCACTTCTAGAGCATCCTAAATCTTTCAAAGCAAAATACGTTGATTTGTGCGTGCCTGGCTGTGCGTAGTGTAAATGCCAGTACTGAAAACTGCATTAAACTATTTCAAGGTTTCATAAACAAAAAACGTTTTGAAAGAACTGAGCACAAAAATCTGAATTTCAAGGTACTCAGTATGTTTTACTGCGTGTTCTGAATGTCTGTATGACTGGATGCTGTTTAATATTGTTCTCCTGTTGCTTTGCTGCAAGTTGTAAGGAGTGATGGACCGTCAAGGCTAAGGTTACCGCCCATCAAGCCCTGTATGTTTGCTGTCTGTAATGGGTTTTTAGAATAAAGGAATGAGTCGCGGTTGGCTCATTCCATTTTCTCCCTGAGCATTAGCCTGTTATTCCTACCAATGCTTTGTTTTGTTTCCAGGAATTGAATTGCTGGTGTACCATAGAAGAAGAAAAACACACTACATAGTTAATAGCATTGGGTGTACGTGTTTGTGTGTGTGTCTGAATATACATTTCCTGGTGTGTAGACCAACATAGCTAAAGTATATTACAGACATTTGAAATCACCTAGAACGTGCCAAAGAAATGAATCCAGTCCTTCTCTGGAGCCTAATTTCATGAATGGCCGCATTTTCACCTCCTGGAACAAAGTACAGAACCACACACGATGTGGAGACTAATCAACGCTAATCTTCAGATGATGAGTTTGACCTTCATCTCCATAACTCGCATTTCAGATTAGTCTCATCCTTCATCAAGGAAATTACAGTCTCCGCAACCATTCTGCCCCTGTAACCATTGTCCCGCTCGACCATTAATCACTTCCTCAGACGTGAAGGGACCCTCACGGCCCAGAGATCGCAACCTCGGTGACCCAGAATCCGTTATCGTCCAATTCCAAAATACGACATGATCGCTTACGATTCTAAGAGCCGGTACTTCTCGTACAGAAGCGTGATCTGTGTGATGCCATAGTGTTTTTACTATCGCTCCTGAGGTCGTTTTGAAACCGAAACCAGTCGATGGTATTTCATGAAGAATTCTTTCCTAAATCGGTGGCCTCTGACATTGTTGCATTGTTCACTGTGGCAGAAAGAACTTAAGCAAATAGGTTGCAAATGGAACCAAGCAACTTCCCTCCTCTCTGCCTTTCCATCAATACTCTAATTTCTATTCGATTTTGCCTCAGCTCAGAAGATGGGATTTACATTTAACGCTTCAGTGGAGTTGAGGGGCAGGGGTATATTTTTAGACACTTGGATAGAGAATCTTCTATTAAGATTGTTGATTGTTCTTCTACAGTCTTGCACTTTTTGGGGTTCATGTTGTTTTAATTTGTAACTTGTATAACTGCATGCTCTTATGGGTCTTCCTTTTGGCACTTGTTTAGTTTTTCACAATGTATGCTTCATGTTTTGGCTGCTTGCAGTGTTGTGTAACAACCTCAGTGTTATGATCAGTGAACTCTGCTCTTTTGTAATGCATAAATGTACGTGTAAATGTAAGAAAAAAACCAGACCAAAAACAACACATCGCCAATCAATCCTGAAGAGCCATGACAGATAGACATGCTGTTACTACGCAGAAAGTTTGAACTTGTTTACACTTTGAGCTACACGTTAGAAGGTCTACTCTCAGTCTAGTTGCTCGCACTCTCTTCCCTTCAAGCCTTGTCTAGCCACAAGCCACACTTCCTTCGGTATGATGAATGATGCATTGTGGGATACCCACCGATGGGTAGAACCAGGAAGAAGGGCAACCAGCAGAGGACAAAGCACCCCACCACGATACCCAGCGTCTTGGCCGCCTTCTTCTCCCGCGAGAACCTCAGCAGCTTCACCAGCGAGGACGTCCACCGGCGCCCTCCGGCCCCCCCCTCCTCCTCCTGCCCCTCCTCCCGCGAAGCCTTCCCCCGGTGGACCCTGAGCGCCACCCCCTCCGCCTGCATCCCCTCCTTCTTCCCGCCCTGCCGCCGGGCGACCACGTACACCCGGCAGTACATGACGAGGATGACGGCCAGCGGGACGTAGAAGGAGCCCAGGGCGGAGAACAGGGCGTAGCCGGGTTCCTCCGTGATCCGACACACCGTCTCGTCCTCGGGATCCGGTTCCTTCCAGCCGAAGAGCGGCCCCACGGATATGGCGGCGGACACCCCCCACAGGGCCGCCACGGCGGCCAGGCCTCGCCCCCTGGTGGACATGGAGCGGTAGTGCAGCGGGTAGCTGACGGCCAGGCAGCGGTCCACGGAGATGACGCACAGGCTGAGGATGGAGGCGGTGCAGCACAGCACGTCCAGGGCAGCCCAGACGCCGCAGAAGGTCCGGCCGAACACCCAGCGGCCCAGCGCCTCCGAGGCTGCTGAGAAGGGCAGCACGGCAGAGCTGAGGAGGAGGTCGGCGGCCGCCAGGTTGGCGATGAAGTAGTGCGTGACGGAGCGCAGGTGGCTGTGGCACACCACCGACAGGATGACCAGGATGTTGCCCAGGACGCCGAACACCACAAACACCCCCAGCACCAGCCCCAGGGTGATCGCCTTGGCAACGCGGATCTCGGAGAAGACGGAGGCGGAGCTGCAGTTGGGGCAGCCTTCGGAGGCGGAGCTCGCGTTCTCTCCCCAAGGAACCATTGTCGGAGGGTTCTCGAAGGCTCGGTCGGTGCGTTAAGCCGTCTTCCGGTTCAGCGTGGATGCTATGTGGCCATCTTGTGTCTTCAAAACTCACGGCAAGGTTACCCTCCTTGCTTATCACCCCCAGATCTTCAACACCAGGAGGTTACGCCCGAGAGTTGACGCCATGATGTCACCGACGGAGGAATGTTGTCAAAGGTACGACCAGCGAGACGGATCCACGTGCCTGAGGAGAAGAATTCAGATGGAGGTTGAAGAGACGGGATCAAACAGACAAGTCACCATCCAAGGCTCAGATCTTTCAGATGAAAAACACTGTGCATGCACTTCTTGATTACAAAAGACACTTGAATAGAAAACCGAGGCCTTTGTACAAAGTCCTCCCGTCTGCCAAAAAAACATCTGTGGGGAAACATAAAACAATCTTACAGATGAGGATATTGGCGATGTTGGAAATACATCACGGCATACATCTTCATATCCTGTGTTCTACCAGATAACAGTTGTGCCGGAATGTTCTTCACATCAACAGGAGGGATCGCTAACCCGGGCTTGGTTCAGTGAACACCCTTCTCTGTGTTCCCTTGTCATCACAGCCACCTCCACGCTCCCTCTCTCTCTCTCTCTCTCTCTCTCTCTCTCTCTCTCTCTCTCTCTCTCTCTCTGCCAGTTGGTTTTCTTTCCAGATCTATAACTTATTATATCAGGCCCCAAGAACACTGGCAAAGAACCACCCGTCGCCGGGATGTAATTCATGAGCTGCTAAGTAAAGCACCCCGCTAAAGAAATAAATAAAAATATACGAAAACAAAAAAGCTAATTTTCACACGGGCGCCGTGGCATAAATCCAGAAAGAGCACGTGCTGGGATTCTTTAACGGGCTACGTCTGCAAGCCGGGCTACAACTCTACCGGTTAGATGACAGGCCAGGAATTGAAGAGAGGGCAGTGTATAAGAGTTGTGAAGGGCAGAGGACAGATAATTCCACTGAGTAGCACTCCCGGCTCCTACGTGTTGGAGATTTGGGTTGTCACAGGATGAGATAAATGTAGAGGAGCATGGAAATGATTGGTGATAGGGCCGTAGCAGAGCAGAAACCCTACCCTGGTCACATGAATGAAGACACTGTTCGTCTGCGGTGAGATAATGGAATAATGGAATCTCTACTTTGTATAAATGCTCACTGTTGGGATTTGGTTATGATGTTCAGAGGGGGTGTAGATAAGGGGTACTTGCTACGAATCTAAAACTGTTTGAGCATCAGATGGTCTTGTACTATGCTATAATATAGTCTTTGGCTGCAGAAAATTCAGACATCAGCCTGAGGGAGGATTGAGAAGACGACAGCCCTAAAACACTGGAGATATTTCAGTCTATAGTTGTTTTCTTTTGAGTTTGCCAAGCGTTTAGTCACTGTTGTGAACCATATGTAAATCCCAGCTTGTGCAAAGGAAACTTATCTACTGGCTGCAGTGGAAGCCTGATTCCAGAGAAATATGGAATGCAATTCTTCACTGTTATGATGGCATGTGCTTTGCAATCGAATAACAATGTGCAGTCGATAACGTCACACCAGGGCTGACACAGACGACCTTCTTCACGACATCATCATTTGAAGTCTTTTATCCATTTTCTGTCAGACATGGTTCCTTCTCCCTTCATCTGTCACTTTTCCTCCCTCTTCTTCTTTCTATTACCTCAATCTCTTTCTCGCTCTGTTATCCCTTCTCCCTCTCTTTACTTCGAAACAGCCCTCTTTTCCTTCATCTTTCATCTCTAATAGTCACCCAACAACCTTTCATATAAGTCCTGCAGGCAAGCTGTGGGGAAGCCTAAATAAACAGAGAAAAGCAGAATTTGGGAGTTTGACAGTTTGATCAAATCTGGACAATTACGCTTCACGATGGGATACGTTGATGAGAATAATGCTGATAATCATGCATAATAATAATAATTCATGTTTGAGCTGCCAGATGTTTAGCACTTAGGATACTGTTCTTCATGTCAAACGCTAGTACTCAACAGGTGGTCGGCATCGGCAAGACAGGATCGTTCCTCTTGGTTCTTCAATCGTATGAACACAAATCTAATTAGAAAGTAGTTCCACACATATGTCACAACACTCACATAGTCTGGCAATAACATTATTGCATTAGAAGAATGTGTGATTCATAGCAGTCAGAGTGTAGAATGTCAGCAAGCCATATCTGTGAGATTAGAATCGTAATTATTGCTGGTCTTTGTTAAGAGGGATTTCCAGCCCTCTGCCTCAGATGAGCATGACAACCGACCACACGCCTTAATCAGTCTCAACATAGATTATGTAGTTATGGTTCACCAAAGCGACCCAGACTGGAGCAGCACAAGGAGAATCAGCTCTCTGTTGTGTATTAGCACAAATAAAGCTTAGTCTGAAAGCTCAGTTTGAAAGTATATCTGCGATGTTCAAAGGAACTAATCTCCCAGATGTCCTCTTTCTGCAGCAATAGAAATCAACCTCACATGCTATTGGGACACATACTTTTGTCCGTTGTTTTTTTTCCTAGCCAAGGACAGACATGATAAATGAACGTTACTCATGTGAAGAAGAAAAAAAACTGCAAATCGGCAGTGTGGATTTCCACTGTAAGCTACAGATGCAGCATCGCTCTTTGAAAAGACTTGGTGGGTTTTCAATCTGCTGTATCATTCCTTTGCTGACTGTCCATTGTTCTGCCTCACTTATTTTCTGGGGATGAAAGGTGGAACGATTAAACTGGAGCTAAACTGACCATTTTGATAACAATGGTCACGTTATCAAAATCAACAATATGAGCATGCAAACATTTAATAAAAACAGGTGTTCATCAATAAGGGACTTTCTAGATAAACCTCTGGGACGACATCAAATGAGACCATGTTTAATTTATGAAACATAACGCAATGAAAACGTGGTTTAAAACAAATCTGTGATCGAGTGACCATTTGGGAGAAACCGCCATGAATACAATTACATTGTGGAAACTCAAGGCGTAAGTGATTTCTTAAAGTAAGCTAACTGTTCGACACGTGTCAAATGTACATTCCATACATTCAGTCAACTAAACTCGACTAAAATAAACCGTGCAACAGACCAATAAAAGGAGTAGGTGTTGTTAGTCTAAATAATCGTTTGTCTACAAGAAATAAATACAATTCTTACCTTTTTTGTCTCCTCAACGGGTCGATAACGACATTTATCAGTAGGCTATTAACGAAAAAGATGTAATCGCAACAATGTAAATAAATATGAATTATTGTTATTACATACGTGCCAGTTGAGCTCCTGATAAAACTATAGTTCAGTGATGTCAGTGATGTCCTATAAGGCTTGGACTGGGACGCACTCTACCTGATATTCGAGAAAACGCCCCCCCTCCCCCTTTCTGTTTTACCCCTGCAGTGTAGTGAAGAGGTTCGAAAGAGGTTAATCTACACAAAACGTATTTTCATCATCATCATCGCCATTCCCATGATGCCCCCAATCAATAGAATGACGCATTGGCCAACACACTATATGGTCGTATTCTAGATGACAGGATTGTCTGAAACTGCAGTGACAGTTTTTTTGTTTGGGCTGGAGTACCTTTTTCGCATCTGGTAACAAACACATTGAGAAACAGATTGTCGGAAAATAGAGTTTGCCTACTCCTACACTCAGCAATTTCCATTTTACTTGCCACGACCATTCAGGATAATTGACTCAAAGTTATTACTGTGATTGATTTGCTGAACAAACACACAAATAGTGTTCAGACAGCTATCTATTTTTTGCGTGTTTCCCAGATGAGCAGTAATGGAACACACACGGCACAGCTGTCACCCATCGCGTGACAGGTTAACTTGTTGCTGGTCAGTAAGATTCAAGTTTATGGTTTAGTCACAACGTTGAGGTTGCTTGATGATTGCACTCACGCTCTGTGAAAATATCGTGACGTGGCATGAATACATTATCACAAGAGATCGCACTTATCTCCAATTAGAGAAGGCATTTTTAAGCTAATGCCACCAGAAAGCAACAGTATAGCACACGCTGAGGATAAAAGCCGTGTCAAAAGGTTCATTCCTCATTGAATCTGCTATTGCCTTAAAGAGAAATACACCCTGTGACAGATCTATAAAAAAGCACAATTGTACACATTGTATTTCGCGGACAGCCGTGAGAACACTGTTGGCGTCAGGGCATGTGTGAAAGCAGTTATGGGTGTAGGATATTTAATGTATTAGATCGTAACATTAAGGTCTGGAGGAAAACAAATAAATACGTTGTGCTACAGTTTGAATATTAATAGTTTTCTTGTTGTGGAAACTAAGCTTCAGTCATGGTGTTCCACACGAAACTTACTAACGATTTTATTGACACAAGCACATCATTTTCTACACTTGGCATTCAGACAGGATCAAGACTCCACTCATAGCCAGGACTTCACTTGTAAACAATGTGAGTCACAAGAAATGAACACACAGCTAAGTCTTTCTTTCTTTAGCTCTCCTGGGATTGAAAGGTCTTGCCAGAGATAGATAGACAGATAGATGAGAATAGTTACGTTTTAATGGTTAGTAATAGTTAATTTATGGTTAACTATGGTTAGTTAATAGTTACTTTAATGTAAAAGATTCAGGATCTAACCTTCAACATGGTTAGACCCAGATTAAATATTCATGAAAAGAAAGTGACCAAAGTCTCTCCAGTTTGCGAGTACAGTACAGTGTGTAAGAAAGAAATGAGTTGCAATTCAGATGTAGAAACACCATCTATTCTATTATCTAGTAAATGTGGAATTTGATTAAAGCAGCCCTAGTGGACCATATACTAGGCCACACTGAAGAACTCAAGAGAATTGTAATTTCTACTTCTAATCAGCAATCGTATGAATAATTGACACTGCTTAGATGCCAGGTTAAGGTTACACACACATTTTCAGTCTTGGTCTGTAGACCCCCTGAAGTAGCCCTGGCCCCCCCTTGGCCACCCCATATATAAAAGCCTTGTTCCACCACTGCTTTGGTCCAAACTGAGTCATCGCACTGGAGATTGAAATGGACCAAAAGTCAACAGTCTTCCAGACGCTCGCTGCTTGTTGACTGGATGTAGGCCCAAACACAGGATCATTAAGTTAAAGTAGGCTACTTAATAATTCCGAGATTGAGTCGGATTAGGAACCCTTCTTTCAACAGCTGCTGATGGTCTTGCTTGCCTGTTATTTTGCATCGCGGTTTTACTAGTCAGAGAAAAAAAGCCAAATTATTCAGTTTGGGTGGGTGGCAGGAAAAGATAGGACGCTAGGTTTCTGTGCTATACTGACTTTAGTGCTACTGATCATATAAAAATGTATACTTTTCACTGTGAAATAAGGACCCTTAGCCTTGTGTCCAGACAGCCATTGTGAGAAGCATAGCAACAAGTGATAGAATTGCAGTGTGTGGTAGTCAAACAGAATAATAAGGGTCTTACACGGCTGCCCTGTGTGTTATTTGTTTAGTGCAAGGCCAGGGGCTGTGAAGGGCATATTAAATCATTTCTTTCTCTTCCAACAAGCCACTGTATAGTTCGTTTACTTCGTCTTGGCTCAACTCCACAAAGATCCCATGTCAGTGCTTGCATTATACACTTCTGCAAAAAGTGGGAAGGTCAATTGGCCAAGCTACTGTTCCATATGGGTCAAGTTACACAATATCGAACTGCCTATCCAAATATTGTGACTGCTGCCAACTGTCGCAGGTCCATAATTTACGTTGTAATAAAGTATTCAGTGTCTAAACAGACATTCTCACACTTCCTGCCTGCCATTTTTATGAAACAATACCTAATGATTTAATGTCCATGCCACTTTTCTAATGCCACAGAGATGAAATGGAGACTCCCTCATTGAAGGAAAGGTCATGTTTTAAACCCCCAGGCAAACCCATCTCAGGAAGAAATGATTACTTTGAGCTTGGCACCCTCTTACAACCGAATTCCCCCAACAATTCCCGACTTCTAAGCTGATTACATTTTGGTAAAACTAAATCTCCTTTGCCAGGGGAATGCAAACACCGTTATTCCCACTTGGCAGAAAAAAAAAATCTTATCTGCTTCAGGTGGATAAATGTTAAGTTATTCATAGAACGGAGAAGACTGGTCCTGTAAGATTAGTGTGTCTAATTGTTCACGCATTTCCAAGCAGAGACAAGCCTCACTGAGCACATGTCCTGGATACATCCCATAAAAAGCAGAGCCATAATCAGAAACCAAAGACAAAGTCATAAAACTTTTAAAACATAAATGCAATAGTGACTTCTCATGACCTGGGGTGAAGTTGAGAAACTGCGACCGAGATATATATTGGATGGGAGGAAAAAAGTCATTTTGATTTTGCTGTCTTAAGCATCTTAGAAATGTTGGACTTGTTTTGTATTCGCGTCATGATCCCAGTCATACTACCACATCTCGCACCATGGTCCGTTATTAGAAAGTCTGTAAACTCCATGGTGCTAAAGTCCTACTTCAAAACTCTCCTGTCAGTTATGCTCACCCACACACACAGCCACACACATCAACGGTTTGACACGATACTTACGCACACGCAATCTCCCCAGCTTGTTAAAGCACTTACAACCACAGCACGTCAATATTGAACCTCTCAGAGTTCCTCCATTAATATGCAGCACACACTACCTTTCTCTCAGTCTGCTTGATAGCCTGTAACCCCCCCCCCCCCCTCCCTCCCCTCTGAAGCAAAGTGATAGACTCTGATAGTTCACCCGAGAAATTGATCACTCCCTTCAGCCACTGTGCAACAGATTGGATCTGGAGCAGAGGAAAGACCAGGGGGGTTCATGATACGACACAGTCAAGACAACTAGATACATCACCTGAAAGATGCTTCTTCATCTTGTAGCCCGACGCTGAGAGGTATGCCCTCCAAGGATTCCATCACTGCTAATTGAATTTCCCCAAGTTGGATTTAACACCTGAGAGGCCTCTTCGTTGGGTTAAAAGACTCGGTCATCGTACAATGGGACTGTAGCCTACTGGACGTGTTCAGAATGAAATGGTGGATTAAATTCATTAAAACTTGGGTGTGGAAATTAAGCTTTGAATGTGCATGTGCACACTGAGTGTAATTAAATTGTACTGCTGGGGGGCAGAGACACAAAGATAGACCAAAAGAGAACGAGCGAAGTTGGAGAACGTTTATTAAAAGGCCACCCTAGGACAAACGGCTTGCTCTAACCATCACTTTCAGCATACTGGAATATCGCCCTAACATTATGAAAATACGAACTGTTTCTTCAGATGGATGAAAGTAACAACCTATTATTGTCTAATGGTCCGGGTAGAATTTGATTGGTGTTATTTAAATAAGGTAGCCAAAGTTGCTGAAATACTTGCAGAAATCATGTCTTGCCACGACCATATTTGAGGTCTATGGAAGTGGTTTTGGGATGAATAAATAAAAATCTGTGCGGACTCGATCTACCAAAGCCAATCACAGTCCAGTGAAAGTATTATGGAATTGAAATTAGGTTTAGGAAGAGCCATTTTTCTATGGCTATGGGGTTAGGTAAACTAAAAAGACCATGCGCCTGCGCAGTGGGTGTATTCAGAAGAGGAACGTAGTCGACACAAACATGTTAGCTAGCCTACCTAGCTAGCAGGATCTAGCCTCTTATCGTCGTCTGACGCTCACTTTGTATTTGTTTGTCACTGCAATGGTCAAACAATCAGTTTGAGGGATTTGAGCACTTGGGTCAATGCTATTTGCAACAAAGTAGTATTCAGGTGAGGTCTTGTTTATTTAGCTTACGTGGCCACGGCAGATCACTTGTGAATCATGTGATTTGGCGAAGCTGTCTAGCCAGCATGCTAGCGAAACCTGTTGAAACGAATGACATATTGATAGCTTAGCAAACCCAAGGTACTTGGGAGCATGCAACGGGTATGACGTAGTTTGTGTTGGAAGTTGGCGATAGAAAGTCTTGCTCTTACGTTGTCCTTTTGTACAGCATTTCTACAACTGTTAGCACTAGATGGCAACCTGAAACGTTCCCGACGAGTCGCTCTATCTCTAATAATGTCATATTACCAGCTGAGTCATTATGCACAACGTGGCATATGTAAACACAGGGTAAAAACTTACTAGTACGTGTAAACTTAAGTGTAGAGTCATCAACCTATGCTGAATATCGTAGTGCAAGGTACGGCTTGACTGTCTTTTCAGTCAACACAGTACACAAGGCCGTTTTCATGTGACACACATGCCGTTTCTTTTGCTTTTATTAGCTGCTTTTTTTGTTATGATGCCTGCACGCCTCAATGTGTCCGTTGGTGGGTTACCCAGCAACAAAGTCAAGTACTCCAGATTGGCCGACAGTGAGGATGGCTATATTGACTTGCAGGTAAAAAAAAAAAAAAATCCCTCACAATCACCGCAATTCATGTCATTCCTCGCAGAGAAGAAGACTTGACAGTCTTTTTGTGACCTGCAGGGCACCAAAATGACACATATTTAATAAAAAAAAGATTACGTTTAGCCAACAATACTGTTAACAATCACGCATATATGCTTGGGTCATTCTCTACAAGTGTCACCGTTGGACACCCACTTTGATAATTTTATAATGGTAAATTGTCAATTATTTTCCAACAGTTCAAGAAAAGCCCTCCGAAAGTACCATACAAGGCCATCGCCCTGGCAACGTTTCTCTTCCTGATTGGCTCCTTCCTGATCATAATTGGCTCGCTACTTTTGTCCGGGTCTATAAAAGTTGAGGTGAGTCCATATTTAAAGAGGCTCTGCCCTCTAGTGGACAGAGTGAATCATCGCCTTGTCAACTGAAATTAAACTGTATGCCAAAGAAATAGCAAGCAGACAAACATACGTGTATGTTCTAGCTCAGAGAATAATAATAATAACTCTACTAGCTTTGTCTTGTGCAAACAATGTACTGAAATATCACTCACTACCTTGCCCAATGGAACTATAGGCCAAGCAATCCAGATAAACGTCTTGTTTGCTGAATGACTTACTGCTGTTTGATCCCATCCCATGCAGAAGCGACAATGTGTTGTATGTTATTGTGAAATATTGTGAAATACCCTGGGCGTACCCTTGCTAGCATAGTGTTGGCTCTCTCTCTCTCCGGAAGAGATCGATACGCTTCAACTCCCAAACCCCGGACACTAATCCTCAGTAAGGCTCTCGGTTTGAGATAAATCCTAAGCGGGGCTTTCACCTTCGGCTCAGCCGTACATTACAGTTCATCTCAGACCGTGTCCTAATCAAATCTAGGGTTTATATCTACAGCTTTTTATTTTTTTAAAACATTTTTACAAGCAGTGTCCCAGAGGGCTTCTCAGATGCCCCTCAGTCTGGCCCCTGAAAGCAGCCCATATGGGTTAGTGCTGCCCTGATGTGTACGATATCGGTTTGAGTAGGTCCCCTTGTCGCTCTTATCCGAGAAGGTTGCCGAGGTAAGCAAGGAAGAAGACTTTGAAGGTCTGTGACTTACAGTAAGTACAGGGCCATTCCCCCCGAGGCATGTAGGGTGAAGTGCCTTGCCCAAGGACACCATCATTTTTCAAGGCCAGGAATTGAACCGGCAACCTTCTGATTAATAGCCTGTCTCCCTAACCGCTCAGCCACCTGACACCCCATCTTATCTGAGAAGGTTGCAGAGGTAAGCAAGGAAGAAGATTTTGAAGGCTCAACTGTATTTTTCTTCCTCTACTTCTAGTACCCGGACCGCACAATCCCAGTTCTGATCATCGGAGTTCTCGTCTTCCTGCCTGGGTTCTACCACCTGCGAATCGCGTACTACGCCTCCAAGGGTTACCGAGGTTACTCCTATGATGACATCCCGGATTTTGATGACTGAGCCAATCATAAGTCGGTATGGGTCAGATCGCCGGCCAATCAGACGGTCGCCGGGCGGGTCGATTCGCCCCGTTGCATGAGACTGTCCTGTGCTGTTTACAGTCAATGTTTCCTGGAGTGGGAAACTGCATCACAAAGTGGCTTAAACTGACTAGCTCATGGTTTTATTGCTGAGTCAAAACATGGAACCTTATCTTTGGCTTTAAAGGTGCACTATACAGCCCTATGCTAATATTTTCTTTATTTTCATGAAAGTAACTGAAAAATGCCTGCTGTATCTTGCTGCTACTTTACATTTTTACCTCATCATAATTATCCACAAGTGTCATGAATATGATTAACTCATATGGTGGTTACAAGCTTCAAGGAGCTATAGTATAGGCTAAGGAAGAGGTAAAAGTTAGTATAATATGACATTGTGCTATCTATTTATGTTATGACATTGTAGTATGCAACGCCTTTCAAGTGTACACTAAAAACTCAAGATGGTTTGCACTCACTTTATCGGCTTCATGCAAACCAAGTGTTGGGTTTTGCTTTAGAATAACTATTTGGTGCAGTTGAGAGTATGACATCATACTCCAGAATTGAACACAGCATTCATTAGAATGCACACTCAATCAATAGTATTTTGAGACTGACAGAATATATGGTATGGTAGGGTTACAGTATATATTTCCAAATATATTTATCAAATGTGCAATGCTTGTTATTGACCAGATTTATTTTAAGTGATTGTTCTAGGCCAAACATCCTCCGAAGAGTTATGTGGAGAGCGTAACTATTAGCAGGATTTTACAGTATACATTCATGTACAGAAATTAGATGATGTGCTTTCTTGTATTTTTTTATTTTACCTTGAACAATAATAAAAACATAAAGGTACAACGTTGTAAATTTGCGCGTTTGTTCCATTATCTTCAGTCCAAGTACGTCCCCTAGTGGTTTCAACGGGGAACGAAAATCCTCAAAAACGGCCTCATCAAAGATCAAGATATTTCTTGAGGACAGCCCAAAGTGATCGAGAGTAAGTCAAAATGCTTACCCTGGTCAATGATTTAGGAACCAACAACATTTCACACAGAAGTATGGAAATGAGAGTGTAAGACAGAGGAATAGAGAGAGATGATTGGTCACCCAGGAGTGGAATTGAGAGGAGTGAAGTGCGCGAGCAGGAAGCCTCGAGGCATCAAGTGCGTCGCGAGCGGTTTTGTTACGACCGTGAAGAAAACCCAACGAATCCTAAAGGAGTAACTTGTTGATACAAAGATAAACTACATAGACGTCAAAATACAAAAGGGCTTCAATTTACTATTAACACTCATTCGAAACTTTTTTAAATCGAGTGGTCAGATAAAATAAAATAAAACGACACCATTCAAATATTGGATATTGCAACGGGAGTTTCGCCGTTCAACTTGCAGAGTGGATGCTCTTTAAATGGACAGACCTGCGACTCTTGTTCTCTGAAGTGTAAACAACAATCGGTAAGAGCAAAACGGACTGCAACTTCAAATCGACTTCAAAGTCTGTTTCAAGTCTTTATTAACTTTTCCAAATTATTTTGATGTTATTGAAATACAAGTACATGCCTTCAATACTGTCTGCTTTTGACCTGGTTATATCTGAATAAATAGTGGATGGACAGTGCTTGTTTTGAAGTAATTGTTTTACCATCAACTTCCACAAACTTTAAAGGTAAAGTAACAGTCGTAAGCTATACTGCCTATAATATGAACGAGCATATGGGGTTTTCATATGACAGACATGAAGATCCAAGGTCCACAGTATATTTGTTTTTTTTGTGGGTGTCGGGTTCAGTGCACTAAGGGTCTATGTATTTAACCGGACTTTGTGAAGTCATTTCTAAACTCAAATCCTACTCCATAGTCTCCCATATTGTAACCCTTTTCAGTGGATAGACTTTACCCTCGCTTCCTTGAAGTAGTTTCATCCACTGGGTCAAAAGCGACTGTATGCAATGTAAGTCCCCTACCAAGTGTGTGTTGACCAAATGAAATTGACACACAGGGTAGAGATACCGTATTTGAATGCAGGTTTTATCTCAGACTTTTGAATACTATTTTCTGATAAGGAGTTTATCCAACTGTCAACTTATGAGGTTTTAATTTTTTCTTTAGTGCAATTTGTGTGGAGGCGACCGGCATGACAGTATAACTTTTCTGCAGTGCCTTGTGATTCCAAACAGGTGTAAATCTAAATTGTAGACCGGCGGATTTCATGATTGTACAATGATTATGTAAATTACATGAGTAATGAGATGTTAGTTGTGATAATTGCTTGTGTTATTGACAGTCTATTTGTGGGTTGAATGTTACATTCCACCAACAATTTCAACTGTGGCTTCAAAGAAGGCTGTCAGCCTTAAAACACACACACACATACATTCACCACCCTCCTGGCACACACACACACACACACACACACACACACACACACACACACACACACACACACACACACACACACACACACACACACACACACACATACACCACCCTCCTGGCACACACACACACACACACACACACACACACACACACACCACCCTCCTGGCACACACACACACACACACACACACACACACACACACACACACATACACCACCCTCCTGGCACACACACACACACACACACACACACACATACACCACCCTCCTGGCACACACACACACACACACACACACACATACACCACCCTCCTGGCACACACACACACACACACGGCATTGGAGGACAAATCCTTGTATGTCTACTAAATATGACGTCGATCCGATTGATCTCTTTTTGATGTCATGATCTGTTATTAGATGTGTCTGGAAGAGTTCCAGTTCTCTCGTAATGACAGCTGGATTATTCCCATCTCTTAACAGCACATCTGGCTGCAGCATCTGCTGCAGCAGCACCCCAACCTACACTGCCGTGGGTCAGAGGGAGCTAAATAGGTTAGTATTCTAAATCGATAGCTGGGCCCATTTGGCTGAGGAGACTTAAAAACCTGCTGAAAGGATCTCGCCATCAGTGACCCTGTCGCAGTCTGTTGACAAATCTCAGTGAGCCACCGCCCTGATGGTGAAGGCTGTTCAAACAGAGAGAGAGAGGGAGAGAGAGAGCTGGGTGTTTTTTATGTCCTCAGTGTTTGTCAGTTGCCGCGGTGTCAGGAAACAGGATGAGGGCCGTGCCGAGGGAGTGTTACCATGGCTGGTTTGTGTCCTCTTGCTCACCTGGCTCTCTCTCTCTCTCTCTCTCTCTCTCTCTCTCTCTCTCTCTCTGTCTCTCTCTCTCTCTCTCTCTCTCTCTCTCTCTCTCTCTCTCTCTCTCTCTCTCTCTCTCTCACTGTCTCTCTCTCTCTCTCTCTCTCTCTCTCTCTCTCTCTCTCTCTCTCTCTCTCTCTCTCTCTCACTGTCTCTCTCTCTCTCTCTCTCTCTCTCTCTCTCTCTCTCTCTCTCTCTTCTCTCTAACACTTTGTTAATGAGCAGGTTTGTCAGGGCCTTTTGTTGAATGCTTGAACAAACAGGGAGATAAAGCATTTGGCTCTTTTATTGTGTGTTATTGTGTTTGCCTCAGTCCTTTGAAGACGCTCAAGAACACATTCCCCTCCCCCACATTCTCTCACTCTGGCTCTCTCTCTCTCTTTTCTTTCTCTCCCCCAAACCCCTTCTCCTGAACTCATTGCTTAAGATCGATAATCTGACTGGTGCATACTCAGCATGATTCTGTTCAAGTCATTATTTGTGCATTTGTATCTGCACGAAGTACAGGCTTTTCCTGTTATTCACTCTCTCCCTCAAACGCTGTTTTCTTCTCTTTGTCTTGGACTTTGGCCGGCGCCCCACTACCTACAACTTCCTTAACTCTGTCATCCTCCCATCCCGTCATCCTTTATTGCTTTATTGCGGCACGTTCGTAATCAAGCCTCGTCTGGTGCAAATTAGCAGTTTTACAACCATACACATCCCACAGTCCTGTCTAAGAGCTGTGTTCACAGTCCTGTCTAAGAGCTGTGTTCACAGTCCTGTCTAAGAGCTGTGTTCACAGTCCTGTCTAAGAGCTGTGTTCACAGTCCTGTCTAAGAGCTGTGTTCACAGTCCTGTCTAAGAGCTGTGTTCACAGTCCTGTCTAAGAGCTGTGTTCACAGTCCTGTCTAAGAGCTGTGTTCACAGTCCTGTCTAAGAGCTGTGTTCACAGTCCTGTCTAAGAGCTGTGTTCACAGCCCTGTCTAAGAGCTGTGTTCACAGTCCTGTCTAAGAGCTGTGTTCACAGTCCTGTCTAAGAGCTGTGTTCACAGTCCTGTCTAAGAGCTGTGTTCACAGTCCTGTCTAAGAGCTGTGTTCACAGTCCTGTCTAAGAGCTGTGTTCACAGTCCTGTCTAAGAGCTGTGTTCACAGTCCTGTCTCTAAGAGCTGTGTTCACAGTCCTGTCTAAGAGCTGTGTTCACAGTCTTGTCTAAGAGCTGTGTTCACAGTCCTGTCTAAGAGCTGTGTTCACAGTCCTGTCTAAGAGCTGTGTTCACAGCCCTGTCTAAGAGCTGTGTTCACAGTCCTGTCTAAGAGCTGTGTTCACAGTACTGTCTAAGAGCTGTGTTCACAGTCCTGTCTAAGAGCTGTGTTCACAGTCTCAGTTCCCCGTTCCCAGAAAATCGTCCTTTGTCGAGAACTGAATGAACCCAAACGTCTCCGGGGTATTGATCTGTGTTCAGATAGCAGGAGAGAAAAGCTTGAGACACGGACACAGCGAGTCGTTCTCACAGTGAGCCGAGCTCCCTACCTACCCCGTACCTTAGCCTGCGCAACGATGACCAGCCCAGCTTACCCCACTGCAGGCCTCGTCTGTGTGTGACTCACTTTGCACTCGAAAAGGCCTTCCCTGCTGTACACCTGAGAAAGAGACAACCAACCCAACTGTCATGTCTTTCCACATGACGGCAGCTTAAGAAAACTTTTTGAAAACAGCGCCTGTTGTCAGGCGACATTAGGAGAGATGAAAACCAGCAAGCGCAGCCCCACTTCACCATTCTGACAGTCGCTTGAATTCTTGCCAAGCTTGGTTTGCTACGGTGCGTCTTGTAGCATTACGGTGTGTTGACAAGCCCTTTTATAAGGCCCTGCTCTTGAGGGCTAGTTTAATTGTGTTTCTCCTTCAGACTTTGCTCCTGCCATGACAGGGTCGTAAAGCTTTATGACAAGGGGGAACAGAGATGACCTGTTTTCAACTGTTACCTGAGCTGGACTGCTTTGCAGCCTGCCTGGCTGGATTCACAAGGATATTCAGCAAGCACAGAGGTCATGTGGAACGACCCGCAAACAAGTCACAGCGAACACAGGGATGCATTGTATGACAGACAAAAAGCCTTACGTCTGTGAATAACATGATGCCTTTTTAGAATCACTACGTTACTTTTTAATTGAATTGTTTAGGTCTCTCTGTGGGTTCAGCTAGTGGTAGGAACTACGTAGCTTTGTTGTTGGTGCGTAGCTAGGGAAAGTGACGTGTGCATAGGCCACAGTTTCTGTGTGAGTGTGTGTGTGTGTGTGTGCATAGGCCACAGTTTCTGAGTGTGTGAGTGTGTGTGCAGGCCATAGTTGTGTGTTTGTGTGTAGGCACACAGTCTGTGTGTGTGTGTGTGTAGGCTACAGCACTTAGCACAGCACTTGGCACTTATTTTTGTTTGTTCACAATATGTTTTGGCTACCCACAATGTTTTTGGGGCTATGTTGTTGTTATTGTCAGTGACCCATGCACAGTGACCTCTGCACTTTGTAAAGCTCTCTCTTGGAAGTCGCTTTGGATAAAATTGGCTAAATGAATACATGTAAATGTACAGCATGTGGTGAGTGTGTGTGTGTGTGTGCGTGTACAGGCTACATCATGTGGTGTGTGTGTATGTGTGTGTGTGTGTGTACAGGCTACATCATGTGGTGTGTGTGTGTGTGTGTGTGTGTGTACAGGCTACATCATGTGGTGAGTGTGTGTGTGTGGGACAGAACAAGTGTGTGGGATTTGGCAGGGAGCGAAGGCCCTGCTGTCTAAGAATAGCTGGTTCCTCCTGCCGTGGGTGTAATGAACTGAGCTGACAAGCTGGCATTAGGGGAGTGAGGTCAATCGTGTGGGGGACAGTATGGGTGGGAGGCTGAGTGGTATTAACCTGTCCCCTGTTAAACCTCTCCCTCATATTCCAATAACCACTCACGTCTGCAGCTTCTCTGGTCTGCAGCTTTTCTGGTCTGCAGATCTTCTGTTCTGAAGCTACTGGGGTCTGCAGCTTTTGTGGTCTGCAGATCTTCTGGTCTGCAGCTACTCTGGTTTGCAGCCACTGTGGTCTGCAGCTACTGTGGTCTGCAGCTACTGTGGTCTGCAGCTCTGATGTTGAAGGGAGAAACAGGGGTCATGTCTGCACAGGGGAACCTTCTGATTCCAGGTGGCCGGTGCCCAAGCTGTCACCCGTCAGTAGGATACAGGCACCAGGTTTGGTCATTTCATTGTGTCTGCTGTTGAAGCCTGCACAGTTTGAAGTGCAGACAGGGCTGGTTGCCTCAGCGGTAATCCCGTGTCACGGCGTGGTGTTAGTGTGTGTGTTGGAGTGTGTGTTGGTCTGTCTGCGTGCATCAGCTAATCTCTCCTACCCTTGATGGCTAGTTAGTGCTTAGTGCTGCGGATGCTGCCAACAAGTTTATCCTTGTAAACAAAACAAAGGATTCCTGCTTTGGATGTGGCTTTGCACCCGACTCCTGAAGGATCCAAGAGACGTTTGAAGCGTTCGTGTGGTGAGAAGTCTGCAGAGCGTTGGAGTGGTTAGTAGAATGGAGGGCGCCGTTTGCATCTATTAAATGGTAGGGGATGAATTCCAACCTTGGCAAAGCGCTGCGGGCTTTCCTCTCCAGTACCTATAATTCTGGTCTAAATAGCGAGGAGTCTTTTTTTGTGTCTGCCTGTTTGAAGGCCGATGTCAGCAGGCGAACTCAGTGTGCGTGTGACAAGGTTCCGGGTTGGTGACAAGTGTATCTCTGCTGTCTACAGGTGGGAGATGCTGTCGGATGCATGAGTGACAGCGATGGGACCGAAGCCATCGCTACCCTGCGTTACCGTGGCAGCGGTGCTGTGCCTGCTGTCGCGTAAGTAGCACTGAACATTCCTCCGGGTTGAACCCCTTTCTCATTCGTTAAATACAGGCCATTGTGTCTTTGCGTAGATGTTTGTCACACGCATAATGTTTGACCTGTGTGTGTGTGTGTGTAGCTGCCAGCCTGGGGGCTAGACCCGAGGTGCGGGGCAAGGTGGGGGGTGTGGTGGAGCTGGAGTGTGGCAGCTCCTTCCCCTCCCTCCACGTGGTGGAGTGGCTCCGTCAGGGCGTGGACACCCCCATCCTCATCAAGTTTGGAGTCTACGGGCCTCGGGTGAATCCTGCCTACGAAGGTGAGTCTGGGGCTCGGTCACATCGGGCCACTCCAAAAAGCCTCACCCTACATGGTGCAGGTTGATATGGTCAGATCAGGTTCTTGTTATAGTTCATCTCTCCCGGAAGGTCAGTCACAATATCCCCTTCTCCGGGGCAGTATTCATCCTTTCCAACCCCTGACCAAACCCCCACACTGCACCACAAGGGAGAAAAATGTTAAAAATCAACAGGATCTGGTATCCATGTCCTCCTCAGTCCTAACCCAGCCACACCCTGGTCTCCTGGCCTTTCTATCCCAGCTCTAGCACCCTGGCTGAGGAGAGAGAGACGGGGATGTTTTTTGGAGAAGCTATCTCTCTGGGATTGCATCACCCTGCATTGTCTCCCCTCTCCGCCCCCAGGGTTTAAGAACAAAACCAGTGTCTGGGGAAAAGGAGATCTTCAATAGACCCCAAATCCCTTTTGTCACTGCTGCGGTCCTTTTAAAGACTCGCACAAAGGGCCCTGGGGCGCGGACGCAGTGGAAGCTGGTCTGGTGATTTCAGCCCTGCGGTCAGGAGGCAAATCTCCTCCACAGAGAAGGCTGGGAGAGACAGGTCTGACCTCTGACCTCGGCCAGCCGCTGTGAGAGACAGGTCTGACCTCTGACCTCGGCCAGCATCTGGGAGAGACAGGTCTGACCTCTGACCTCGGCCAGCCGCTGGGAGAGACAGGTCTGACCTCTGACCTCGGCCAGCCTCGTCGGAATCCAAGCTTGAGCGCAGAGCGTGAAAGTGTGTGTTTGGCTGACGATCACAGAAAGCTGCACCCGGTGAGATCGCTCTCGTTTGGGTGCCAGGCAGGAAATTTGCACACCCGTACCTACCCACCAGACAGGGAAATATGACCCACACATTTCCATAGCAATCGGGTCAGTCAGTAGCCTGTGTTGTGGAGCTATAGCGGCCACTAGCCAGCCTTTCAATTTAGAAACAGGTCAGCAAGAGAAACAGTAGTTCTTTTGTTGACTTATTTGAAGAGATTCTTTCAAAGGTTCAAAATGTCCTAGACGACTTCACACCAAGTTGTGGCTTCATTGCAAAGATAATCATCAAGACATATTCTATAATGTTCTTATTTGTTGCGTGTTTTGTCTGAAATAAGGGTATTCTTTGCGACGTGTTGGCTGAAGTATCTTAAGTCGACCACAAACACAGGTTTCACATATCTGTTGATGACACACATCTCCAGTAACAGACTGGCTCCTCTTTGAGCTGAGGTTTCACAAAAGGACTGAATGAAGATGCATTATCTGGGCTCAGTCCAGCTTTCTCACAGCTACACTGGTGGGACAGGCAGGTGACACTGGGGAACCACGGGGTCTGGCTGGAGGGGGGGGGTGGGGGCTGGTGCTGTTTGATTGTGTGTGTGTGTGTGTGTGGCGGTGGGGAGGGGGGGTGAACATAGACAGTGGTGTGGATATCACCTCTCCAGGCCCTAGCTGGTGTCCGGTGTCTGCTGTTTGACAAGCTGACAGCCTCTTCCCTTCCCTGTGCCTGGCCCAGTGTCCACCTGTCTCACCTGGACCCCTCCCGCTCTGCAGGCTCCACCTGCCCCCCGCCCCCTGCCCCCCGCCCCCCGCCCCTTGCCCCCCGCCCCACGCGGGCGATGAGATCCAGCCGTCCTCTGAGGTGCTCTGTCTGTTTCCAGAAGCTCTTCTCTCCGTTAGAGTCTCTGCAGAGTTAAGAGCAAAATATACTGAAACACTGTCCTAATTAGAGTATCGCGCCTGCCCTTTAAAAGTTTATTTTTGAGTTAATTTATCTGGAGAGAAAACTAGGATCTCCTTTGCTCAATGCTCGTTATGTGGGTAAAGACCGACAGTGGGGGAGAGAGAGAGAGGGGGGAGGGAGAGAGGGGGGGAGGTAGAGGGAAGGGGGGAGGGAGAGAGGAGGGTGGGAGGGAGGGAGAGAGGGGGGAGGGAGAGAGAGGGGGGGTCATTAGAGGAGATCGGAACAGGTCGTTAACGGTTCCCACACAGCTCTGCTGACTGGGCAGGCAGAGGGTAAATCCAGCTGAATAAATGATGTCTAACATCTTGTTAGTTTGGCTTTGACACCGGGGCCACAGTGACTACAAGCCCAGTGGACACATGTCGTAGAGAGCTCACACAGTCCCCAGTCCCCGGGAGACGAGCGTCCCAGCTGAAAACAAGCCCTGCCGTCTCACTACACCCACACCTCCCTCTCCGTCAACGGCGCTTGGAACCGTCTAGGCCGCTCTGAGCCCGACTGTGATGATTCAAATTTCAAACGATCACAGTGGCCTTCCAGAGACTAAGTCCTTAACATCAGGAGAAACCCAACGCTGCACTGTTCCCTCGAGGAAACCTGAACCGCCGGGCATGCTGGGAACCGTTGCCAAGGGATGACATCATGCCTAAGCGAGGGGGCGTGGCCTTGGATGCTTGATATGGCTTCAACATTCATACCCCGAGGGCCTTGATTCCCACAGCTCTAATAATCTCATTTTATACAAATGCCAGGCTGAGGTAATACGTCGACAATGCAGTGGGCAGGCATTAGCATTTTGTGCGAATGCCGACACTCAACATTTATGTTTTAGTTGTTATGTTGTAATGTTATCCTTAACATTGTGTGTGGAAGTGTAGTAGCTGTGAAATAGGATCTGCGATCTTTCTTTTGAACAGTTCTTTCGAATGTGGCTATACTGTTACTGAACAGACACGGCAGTTGACTGTTATTTGAGAGCCGAAACTCAGATCAACTCTGCAGTCCGAGCGCCTGTTATTCTTTTCGGGTTTTGAAGGAAAGTAATGATGGTTCAACTCAGCTGTCTGGGTCCTGGAAAGAGATGTAGACAAAGAACCTTTCAAAAGGGTGAGAGAGAAAGGCGGTGATGTGGCTATACAGTTGTGCCCAGAGGAGAGAGGACGTCTTGTGATTGTATTTACATCCACAATGCCTTCAGTGAAACTGGTGCTAAGCCCTTCTCTAAACCCATTACTTACAAGCACTGAGCTGAGTGTCGGCTCGTTATCGTAAGCAAATCATGCCTTGTTGTTTGTGTTTGCAATGTAATACACTGCTTTACCTATCACTCTCTCTCTGTCTCACTCTCTCTCTGTCTCACTCTCTCTATGTCTCACTCTCTCTCTGTCTCACTCTCTCTCTGTCTCACTCTCTCTATGTCTCACTCTCTCTCTGTCTCACTCTCTCTCTGTCTCACTCTCTCTCTCTGTCTCACTCTCTCTCTGTCTCACTCTCTCTCTGCCTCACTCTCTCTCTGCCTCTCCCTCGCTCTCTCAATATCTTTGTTTCTCCCATTTCTCTCTCTTTTTGTCACTCCATCCTTTTCCATGTCCATCCTCTCAACTACCCCCCCCACCCCCCTCCCCCCTCCTGATGGGAGTACCTGTCACGTTTCCGTAGTAACCTGTTCACCCTCTAAACATTAACCCAGAGGCCCTATGGGCACCGTTATTACATTACTGTGATTGGGAGAGAGAGAGAGAGGTCAGAGGTGACCAAGGTTTTGAAGTGAGCAAATCCCCTGTGTGTGAGTTTGCATGTGAATGTGGATTTGGTCTGACCCTCGACCCCGTTGTGGATTCAGCCGCCTCCGCCTCCAGGAAAAATAAGCAGGATGTGATGTCATTAGCAGCTCTTCACCTGCTATCACTGCCACCATCCCCAAACTAGCTTCCTGGATCTGACTGTGCCCATAGTGACTCCCTCCCTCCCTCCCTCCCTCCCTCCCTCCCTCCCTCCCTCCCTCCCTCCCTCCCTCCCTCCCTCCCTCCCTCCCTCCCTCCCTCCCTCCCTCCCTCCCTCCCTCCCTCCCTCCCTCCCTCCCTCCCTCCCTCCCTCCCTCCCTCCCTCCCTCCCTCCCTCCCTCCCTCCCTCCCTCCCTCCCTCCCTCCCTCCCTCCCTCCCTGACACCCTCCCTGACACCCACCCACCAGGAACCACAAGTTAATGATCAACACCGCAGACCTCCTGTGTCAATAATGTATCATGTTGACAGTGTGAAGCTGGCTGAAAGAGCTCTGTGCGGCTGGGTTTTGTGTGCTGGAGCTGGTGTGTGTGTGTGTGTGTGTGTGTGTGTGTGGGTGGTAGAGAGAGAAAGAGAGCAGCAAGAAAAGAATGAGAATGCTCTCAACACTGATGCAGCTTTCTATGCACGTCATTGTACTGCATTTCTGGAAACCCTCCCAAGAAGCTTCTGAGTAGATGCCACAGAGCTATTTCAAAACGTTTGAGTCCAGGCCTTTGGAAATCCGTTTCTCTCTAAATGTGTTTTTAGCGACAGCTGTTTTCAGAATGGATAAGTGTAGAGGATGGATTGATTGAGGGCTGGTGAGAACAGAGAGGCGAACCACGAGATAAATATACATGGAAATCAGTGAGGACTGAGTCAGAGAACAGCCAGCCTTAGTCGCAGTCACCTGGCAACCAGGAGATCACATTTCACAGCTCACCATCTAGCCGATTGTATGTGTGTGCGTTTGTATGCGTTTGTGTTTAATTGCGTTTGTCTGTGTGTGTGTGTTTGTCTGTGTGTGTGCGTGCGTGCATTTGAAAACATTCTTGTTTGATCTAGCAATCTGGAAGCTGCAAATGTGTATACTTGATGACATTTCAAAGTATGTAAATAGGCAGGTGAGGTAAACAAGACAGGAACGTAAGCTTGCCTACCAATGAAGACGTGTATTATGTGCACAGCCCGGTGGTGACGTTCTGAATATGTATCTGTCCATCTGACGTTCCCCTCCTCTTGTTTATGTGTGTCCCATGTGTGTGTGTGTGTGTGTGTGTCTTGTGTATCTCTGTCCTGTGTGTGTGTGTGTGTGTCTGTCCTGTGTGTGTGTTGTGTGTCTGTCCTGTGTGTGTGTGTGTGTGTGTGTGTGTCTTGTGTATCTCTGTCCTGTGTGTGTGTGTGTGTGTTGTGTGTCTGTCCTGTGTGTGTTGTGTGTCTGTCCTGTGTGTGTGTGTGTGTGTCTGTCCTGCCTGTCCTCAGGTCGAGTGTCTCTGGTCAGGAACACGGCCCTCAGGGTGAAGGACCTGGCTGTGGACGACCAGGGCTGGTATGAGTGTCGTATCCTGCTGCTGGACACGCCCACCGATGAGCTCCACAACGGCACCTGGACCCTGCTCACTGTCACAGGTCAGCTGGGGGAGGGGCTTAGAGCCGGGGGCGGGGCCTGCACCTTGCAAGGAGTCGGCTTTGGGATGGCGTATGAGGAGGCAGGCAGACAGGCAGACAGACAGGCAGAGAGACAGACAGGCAGACAGACAGGCAGACAGACAGGCAGACAGGCAAAGAGACAGACTGGCAGGCAGACAGCAGGCAGACAGGCTGGCAGAGAGACAGGCAGACAGACAGACAGGCAGACAGACAGACAGGCTGGCAGAGAGACAGGCTGGCAGGCAGGTAGCAGACAGACAGACGGGCAGGCAGGCAGGCAGACAGGCAGAGAGACAGACAGACAGGCTGGCAGACAGGCTGGCAGACAGGCAGAGAGACAGACAGGCAGACAGGCAGGCAGGCAGAGAGACAGACAGACAGACAGACAGACAGACAGGCAGGCAGGCAGGCAGGCAGGCAGGCAGGCAGGCAGGCAGGCAGGCAGGCAGGCAGGCATGCGGGCCAGCTTTAGGACAGCTTAGCCTGGCTATTTGTGGCGTGCGGCGTGAGGTGTTAGATGGTACGCATGGGGTCACAGCTCCATCCTATTGTCTGGTGGTGAGCCAGTATCCTGCCCTGACTCCTGACGTAAAGAACATCCTGTTTTCTGGACCAAGTCTCCGCACAAAGCGCCTGTCTCTGCCTGCTCCTACCTGCTCCTACCCTTCTTGTCAGCTGACCCCAAATTGTCGACACTTCCTGTGCTTGCTCTGTAGCTCCTCCCACATTCGCCAAGACCCCGCCCCCTGCCGTGGAGGCTCTGGTGGGGAGTCCCCTGTCCCTGGTCTGCGTTGCCGACGGCAACCCGCCCCCCACCATCGCCTGGACCAAAGATGGCGGTGAGCTTAGGAGAGGCGATGAGGAGGTGAGGAATCACAGTCTCCCTTCGGAACCTTGCTTGTAGTTCTAGAGTCAGGAACCGAGCAGTCCTCTACTCCAGAGACGTAGAAAAAACAATGTCCCCCTTTCTGTCCCTGTGACATGACCTTGCTCTGTGTCCACCTGCCTGTCCCAGTTACAGAGTGGGTCCTTGTCTCTGAGAGAGGTGACCAGAGAGGCTGCTGGACGGTACTCGTGCCACGCGTCCAACACTGACGGAAACCTCACTCACACCACCACCCTCACGGTCAAAGGTAGGTCTGGCTCTCGTCCTGCCTCTCAGGTTTTCATCCGGAACGTTCCCAAACTTGTGAAATGTATTCCCACTTTGTACACTTTTCAGTTTTACATTTACATGTATTCATTTAGCAGACGCTTTTATCCAAAGCGACTTCCAAGAGAGAGCTTTACAAAGTGCATAGGTCACTGATAATAACAACAAGATACCCCCAAAAACATTGCGGCAAGCACGTTTTATTACCATATTGTTTTTTTTATTATTTTCGAGCATGTTGTAACCTTCTGGCACAAGAATTTCCTTCAAGATTAATAAAGTTTGATCTTAAGTCGTCGGACTTCTTCTCAAACTTTCCGAGGCATTAGCACTCTCTAGTGGTTGTAGTGTGTACTCCCCAGTCGTATTTTTATGTTTTTCAATAACAGCATGACTCCATGATGAGAGGGTTATGGTGCCCACTTGTGTTACGCAACGGCCGTACCCCTCGTAGATGTACTGGCTTAGTTACGTTCCTATAAGCAAGATGAGACACAGAACAGCTTCTCTGATGTGTTACTGGCACTGCAACCCCACTAGATTAGAACGGACTCATGGAAACTCTGGCTGGTCTTTGATAGCCTTACGTAAACCCCTAGGAAGCCTCTTCAGATTGATGGACCATTCAACACAAGCCTGAGCATGGGATCATTATGTAAGGGTTCTCTCTCTTGCTCTTTTAAAAATGATATATATTTTGGCCTTTTATGGCTGTATTGGACAGAGATGGTTGCAGAGAGACAGGAAATGAAGGGGAGAGCGAGAGGGGAAGACACATAGATTTATATAAACACTAGATTACTAAAAATGACATAAATATTCATAATCATGCAGTGGCATAGCTGCATCTCTGACGTTGATAACAAACCAAACTGTTTAAAAATCGGTTGAAAATTGAGCAAGTTATGGTTATTTAAAAAGTACATGTAGCATCAACCCAATGTTCTGGGTGAGCGAGTTGACTGAAGCAAGATGGCCGCCACGTGCGGAAGTTGTAGATTCCGCTGTAAGACATCTAGCCTTTATACATATCTATGGGAAGACATGCAGACAGGGCCCGAGCGGGAATCGAACCAGGGCCGCTGCATTCAGACCGAATGGTACACACCTACCCTGTTTAGCCATCGGGAACGCCCCTGTGATTGCGTTGTTCTAACATAACCTCTGTTTGTGGTTTTCAAAATGCACTTTTTCCACATTCCGCGATTGTGACACAGGTCCTCCTGTCATCGTCATCCCCCCCAAGGACGCCACCCTCAACATGTCCCAGAATGCTTTGCTGCGCTGCCAGGCAGTCGCCGACCCGCCCAACATGACCTACGTCTGGCGGAAAGGTCTGGAAAATGTCCACCATATAGAGTGAGTCCTCGCTCCGCTCAGAACCACTCACAACAACAGCTCCTCAACACCTCCGTCTGACGTCTTCAACGTCTTCCGAGAGGCAGTTTGTGCTACGACATGGAATATGTTGACACGCATTATAGAAACACATCAAAGTAAGAAAACGAGACAACCTAACAACAATAATCTGAAGACCATCTACAGCAGCCATCATAAATATCATCCCAGTCCAGGCAGACACTTAACAGCGCGTTCAAGGAAATGAAGCTTTGCTTTGTATGTTTTGTCATTTTCGTGATCTTTTTGTCTGCGTTGGTCCTGTGTGTGTCGTCAGGTCTCTGAAGTCCCGGGTCAAGATCATGGTAGACGGAACCCTCCTCATCTCCACCCTCCTGCCCGAGGATTCTGGGAACTACACCTGCACGGCGACCAATGGGCTGCTGACTCCGCCCACGGCGTCTGCCAAACTCACCGTCGAACGTACGTCTGTGTTTGAGTGTGTGCATGTGCATGTTTTAAACTGTGGATGTATGTTCACTTAGAGCTTTTTATTATTCTTAAGAGCGAATGTTCATTTATTCAAAGTGCTTCGACTTTTTTGTGCGGCCCGCTCATTGATTACCTGTTCAACTGTTCAGAATGGCCTTGGTATTGTCCTTTCAAGTTAGCCAGCGATTTACCAGTCGTAACGTTGAAAACATCTATTTTTATCTAGTAATCGTTTAAATGAAAAAATGACTAAATGTAAATGAGCTGAGAATATACACAAAATAAGATTAAATCTATTAATTAGTACCCAAGAGAGGATAAAGGTCTCCCCATCGCTCCTCCAGTGCTTTTATGATAAACACGCTGTTACGGATTGAAACTGAATGGATATAATTAGAATGATATGGTGTGAATATTGTCGTCCACCTGTGGTGTTTCATCCAGACCCTGCCCAGGCCCTCCCCATGCCCAGGGAGACCCACCTCCCTACAGGCATGGCCGGCCTCCTCACCTGCCCAGTCCGCTCCCACCCCCCCCTGCTCCATGTGGACTGGACCAAGGATGGGCAGCCGCTTGATCTAGCTATGGTGAGACCTGTTATGTATCGGTGTGAGATGTAGCTGTGGTGAGACCTGTTATGTATCGGTGTGAGATGTAGCTGTGGTGAGCGATGGTGAGATGTCATGTATCTGTGCTGCTGATGCCTCTCACAAACACACTAAAACATGAACCCCTTTTCTCTGGCACTCAACTCTAAGTATGTTCTCGTTCGTCTGAACCTCTCTAACTAACAATAAAGAGAGCATCCATGCCACAACAAGACATGAAAAGCTTTATAATCATTTGTTTTCGTCGTTTGCCCTTCGTGATCATTTTCCTTTTAAATCATTACCAATACCTGGTTGTAATGTTCCGCCTCTGATAAGAGAGTTGTGGTCGACATACGCTAAGAACACACTTATCACACTTATCCCACTTATCTTGCGTCTCGCTCCAGCGTGTTAGACCACAACGCAGGATCATTCCACTATGTCTCCTTTTTGTTTTGGGAAATGAACCCGTCGTCCTTTGTGACTCCTCCAGTACCCAGGATGGACCCAGACACCGGAAGGTTCCGTCTCCATGGCGACGGTAAACGATGACGTAACAGGCGTGTACGCCTGTACACCTCACAACAGCTACGGGACCATGGGCCAATCAGAGACCACCACTGTGATCCTACAGGTAAGGTCATGGCCCCCACCTTGAGACCCAACAAGAAGTTGCCACAAACGAAAGGCGTCTTATTCTGTATTAAATTCATACATGTCAGCGAATGTCTCATAGTCTTACCACAATAGATTCTTTTGGAGAGTTAATTGTGTCGCTAATCCCTTATTTGATCGGGATAATCTTGTCTTAAATTAGCTAAGTAGCTAAGCTCAGTTTTGCTGTTGCTCTGACTGAGGTAACGTTTTTGACTGAGTCGTAAATCAACTGTTATGTTGTTTTGGGCAGGACCCCCCCTCCCTGCTACTGAGGCCTGAGCAAGACTACAAGGAGGAGGTGGGGAGAGACCTTGCTATCCCCTGCCAGGCCACCGGGGGCGCTGACACCAGCCTCACCTGGAGGAAGGTCAGACACCCACACTGCCCTCCAGCAGCCTGGCCCTCTGCCTCCCCCACGCACACACACACCCACACACACACACTGTCTGCTCTCTCCGAACTGGGGAGAACCTCCGGAGAGGAGGAGCGAAACGGCATACACACCGAGAGATAAACACATGCAGATGCACACACACAGATACACACACACACACACTCACGCCTCTAATAGATCAATGATGTCCGGCTTTTTGCCATCAACAGAAGTGGTTAGTGTGACCCTGTTTCCTCCCTCCCTCCCTCCCTCCCTCCCTCCCTCCCTCCCTCCCTCCCTCCCTCCCTCCCTCCCTCCCTCCCTCCCTCCCTCCCTCCCTCCCTCCCTCCCTCCCTCCCTCCCTCCCTCCCTCCCTCCCTCCCTCCCTCCCTCCCTCCAGGTCGGCTCCGCTCCGCGCTCCCCTTTCTCCGTCGCTGCCAACGGCTCCCTGCTCCTGCTGCCGCTCAGCAAGGACCACCAGGGGGCGTGGGAGTGCAGCGCTGCCAACCGCGTGGCCTCCGCCAACGCCACCACCTTCATCAGCGTGCTGGGTGAGAGCCCGTGCCCAGGAAAGGGGCCTTCTGGCTGGGTAGAGACACAGACATGCACGGCTACAGGATGTGTGTGTGTTGCATTAACCACTCCTTCCTCTCTCCCTCCCATCCCTCCCTCTCCTTCTCTCTCTCTCTCTCTGTCTCTCTCTCTCTCTCTCTCTCTCTCTCTCTCCCTCCCTCTCTCTCTCCCCCCCAGGGACCACGCCCCATGCTGCCTCGTCCCTGGCCGTGGTTCCAGGGGTGACGGGGGCCCACGTTTCCTGGCAGGCAGGCTTCGACGGTGGCCACGCTCAGACCTTCTCAGTCTGGTAGGTGCTTAGCCCCGCTCCCCGCCCCCCTCTCGCCGTAACCATAGCAGCCGCTTTGGGAGAGTGGATGTTTATTGATCTCGAGGGGAGAGACTGATATGGGCAGCCGGGGCAAACACCTACTGTACCAGCCAGACACTCTCAGCCTGTCATGAGAGGGATATTGACCTGGATATTGATGCTGGATGCAACACAAAGTCCCCCAAATGAACGCATTGAGCTGGACATTTACAGGCAGTCTTGACAGGATCTGGAATCATCTATTCTGAGATGGCTTCAGATTTTGAAAATGTTGACTTTTGAGATTCCGAAGCCAACTGTCAAAGAATCCGTGATGTCGACGAACACAGCTTCGATGACTAGCTCGGCTCGTTAGCTTTACCTTCTCCTTTGACGTCATATTCAGCGTACTTACGGTTACAAAATATCGTTCCAACAGTCAGTTTTGTTGTTTTAACTTCAGTTTTGTCTGGATATACGATTTTCCACAGAAAGACTTTTCTTCTACTTTCTGTGACGGACGTTTTGATATGTGGATTCACTAGACCCCCGAAGCAGCTTAGATAACAAATACAGACACACTTCTCTGTCGACCCTCACACTAAAGCTCCCTCTCTGACCTGTGACCTCTGTGCGCCTGTCCATCTTCTTTCAACCAGTCGCTTTATCCAAAGGGAAGTATTGCTGCCCCAAGTGAGAAACGTTCGTCAAAAAACCCTTGTGCCTCAACACTGGTGACAGTTTGTACAGTTTATGTGCATCGACACACACGCTGTACAGTATATAGTTCACACTACACTGTATTTTGAGCTAACACAACTAGCTAGCTGACAGTTGCCTGACATATAAACACCAACCTTCCCAATTCAAAACTGCACTGATTAATTCAGGTTATGCAAATGTCTAAACTATATTTAGAAACTGTAAAATCCAAACGTTGACAGAAGGAGTCAGGACAATAAACTCGAAGCAGCGAGCTATACATCAATGACAGCCTAACTACAAAGTGTTGGATAGATGAATGATTAATATAGTCTAGTGCCAGACCAAGGAATCACAGTAACAGATGATTCAAACTCTCCATCTCTTCCAACTGTCTCTCCCTTCACTCACTCGCTCACTCACTCACTCGCTCACTCACTCGCTCACTCTCTCTCTCTGTCCCACCCACTCTCTTACTCATTCTCTCTCCCATCCTTCTCCTCCTCTCTCTCTCTCTTCTCTCTGTCCCACCCACCCTTTCTCTCTCACACACTCCATTTCTTTCTCCATTCTGTCTCTCTCTCTCTCTCTCTCACCCACCCACTCTCTCCCTCCCCCCTCTCCCTCCCTCCCCCCTCTCCCTCTTCCACCCACTCTCCCCCCCCCCCCCTCTCTCTCTGCAGGGTGAAGCAGCTGTCCGGGGCTGACCCTGAGCCTCTTCAGCAGGACTGGTTCTCCCTGGCCGTGCCCCCCTCCTCCGGCTGCAGCCTGCAGGTGCCCGGCCTGGCCCCCTCCTCCCACTACCAGTTCAGCATCCTGGCCCAGAACGAGATGGGCACAGGACCCTTCAGCCAGATCTCCAGCGCCCGGACCCTGGGTTTGTAGCTCGTGTTATCTCTCTCTCTGTCCCTGTCCATGTCTCTGTTCAGCTGATAATATGCCACTGTCACGGGCAGGTTGCCAAGGTGACCGGCCAATGACAATTTTCTCAGACTCTTAATTAGATTTCCTGTAGCTATCTCGTCAATAGATCCGATGTTTATTCCTAGATCCGGCCCCAAGGAGAACCACACTACAACCTCCTTCAAGGCTCTCGGCCAATCAGAGCTCAGCGGGTGTCGTCCTGAGTTGGTTACGTCCCGCGGCGCAGTTCCCTCCCATCTCCGCCTTCGTCCTCCAATCACGCGCCGAGCAAGGGGAGTGGTCAGATCTGGACGAAGCCATCGACGCTAACCGGAGCGAGGTCATCGTTCCGGGGTTGCGCAAGGTAACCCAGCCTATCCCGGCCTTCCAGGAAGTGGAGCGCGAGACTTCCCACAGTGCCTCTCTCTTGTCCCGCTGCTATTAGACCCTGTTGTTGCACTCGCAGTGGACACATCACAAACACCGTTCTCTTCCCATCTTCTTTCAATCCATATCCCTCCCCAACCACTCTCTCGCACCTCTGTCTTCTGCAAAACGTGAATTGAGATGAGCCCCATTAGCATCGCAGACGCGTCCCCACGGTGACAAAGTGTGTTTTCTTCCCCCGCCTTCGTCTGTGTGCGTGCATGCATTTGTGCGTTTTGTACATGTATGAATGCGTGTGCATATTTGCTTGTGTGTGCGTGCTTGCGTGTGTGTGCGTGCGTGTGTGTGCATGTGTATGTGCGTGCGTGTGCTTGTGTGTGTGTGTGTGTGTGCAGGACTGTGTGTACCAGCTGAGGCTGCTGTCTCGCAGAGGGGACTTGCTGAGCGAGCCCAGTCCATCCGTCAGCGTCTCCACCATGGGTAGGTGTCACACCAGGGCCCCTGCAGACCTCCAGGGAACACTCCTCACCTCATTCTGACTGAAACATCCCTGCAAACACCTCCCCCCTCTCCCCCACCCTCAGCTCCAGGACAGCTGAAGAGGAGAGAGGCTGGCTAAGGAGGCGTCTGATCTCTCTCTCTCTCCGTGTTGATGTTCCAGGTATGGACATGTACCCCGATAGCTCCCGCCTCCTGGAGTTTGTCCCCGAGCCGCTATTGGCTGGCGTGATGGGCGGGGTGGGCTTCCTGTGCCTCGTCCTCCTCCTCCTATTGGGCGTGGCCTGCGTCATCAGCCTCAAGCGGGAACGGCGTCGCAGGAAGAGACAGGGAGGTGAGACGACACGGGATCCCACACCACCTGAGCGCGCGGCGCTCCGACCCCCGGGGGGGACGTTCACCAAGAAGAACATCACGTTCGCTTCTCAGTTCCGTTAATGAATCCTGGCTCCGTGCGCATGCTACGGCCTTCTGTGCCTGTCATATCTCCTTGTCCTTTTAGCCGGTGGAGATATTAATTCCGTTCACATTTGCAGCTAATTAGGGTCATTTCTCATTTGGAGTTGATTAATGAGAGTGTTATTAACCTGGGCTGCGAGCCCCAGGTCACTATGATTTCCTGTCTGATGGGTTTGATTTGGTTCTTGGCGATGTTGTCTTCGTCCGACTCACTGTGATTGGGCGTTGTGTGTCCCCCTCCCCTCCGCCCCCCCCCCTCCACCTCTCCTCCAATGTCCGTTTTTCAGATCTCCCTCCCGCCATTTTCAACTGCTCTCCCACTCTGTAAGTGCCTGTCATCACACTTTCCCCTAGAAACTGACATTTCTACTGACTAGGAAAGGGCTTTAGACTGAAATAGACATCTCTCTCTCTCTCTCTCTCTCTCTCTCTCTCTCTCTCTCTCTCTCTCTCTCTCTCTCTCTCTCTCTCTCTCTCTCTCTCTCTCTCTCTCTCTCTCTCTCTCTCTCTCTCTCTCTCTCTCTGTCTCTCTCTCTCTCTCTCTCTCTCTGTCTCTCTCTCTCTCTCACTCTCTCTCTCTCTCTCTCTCTCTCTCTCTCTCTCTCTCTCTCTCTCTCTCTCTCTCTCTCTCTCTCTCTCTCTCTCTCTCTCTCTCTCTGTCTCTCTCTCTCTCTCTCTGTCTCTCTCTCTCTCTCTCTGTCTCAGGAGGAGGTCGTCGGGCGACAGTCCAGACAGTCTGTTGAAGAAGAGCCTTCTACCCCGCCACCCTCTGTACCCCGGCTCCACCACCTCCTCCTACTCCTCCTCCCAGTCCTCCCAGCCCCCCTACCGCGACCAGCAGCTCCTCTCCACCCCCCCTCAGGCCTCCCCCTACACCCAGCACAGGAGCTACCTCCCCTGGGCACATTCCTCTCTGACGCCCCCTCCCCTGGAGCTCATCTCCAGAGGCCCCGACGGCCGCTTCATCGTCCAGCCCTACGAGCACACCTCCACCCTCACGTCCCAAACCAAGAGAAGCCTCCGCAAGGACTTCCCGCAGTCCTCGGGCGTCCAGAGGTCCGCGTCTTGCCGGTCGGAGAGGGCCGACAGGAAGGAGCCCCCGTTTGTGCTGTCGGTGGACCTGCCCCCCTGCGGGGAGGACCCTGGCTCCTCCAGCCCCGAGGGAAGGGTACGCGCCATGGCCAAACACCTCTCCTTGCACGGACGCTTCTACCTGGACGAGAAGCAGGCCGTCTGTGAGGGACCTCCGGACCACAGCAGCCTGTATTCCACCTCCACCAGCAGCACCTCCGCGACCCAGGAAGCTCCAAGCCAGGACGAGGGAGATGCCGGCCCGGGGTACCCCAGCCTGAAGAGAGCGGGCCAGCCGCCCAGCAGCGCCAGCACCCTGGTCCTGCAGATGGAGCACGAGAGAGAGAGGGGGAACCTGAGCAAGTGTCTGAAGCTGGCCCGGGAGAGAGAGGAGATGGAGAGAGAGCTCCGCAAGTACACCCTGGAGAGGAACGCAGGGGCGGGGGGGAGGAGGGACAAGCCAGGGGCAGGGGGAGGAGAGGGGAGGAGAGAGAACGCACGCAGGGGAGGAGACGAGAGCAGAGGTTCGGAAGACACTGAGCCCATCTGGAAGCCGAAACACAAGGCCTCCCCACAGTGTCCTCTCCGGACCAACAGGGGGCGCTGCAGCACACCAGGGACACCTTCCTCCCTCTCTTCCATCCACTGGGAGTCCGGCCCTCTGATCTCCCCCACAAGACAGGTGCCAGCGCTCACCATCTGCTCTCCACTGAAGATGCCTCCTGATGCAGCATCAGTCAAACAGACACGTCTCACATCTGCAGCAACAGGGAGGCACCCTGAAGGAAGGGCGATCCACCTCCACACAAAGCCTCCGCTTCAAAGGAAGGTTCTGGAGAGGGAGAAGCTCCTGGGACGGGATGATAATCTCACCCCGGACCGGGAGCTTCTGAGGGAAGACTCTGTGTTTCCGTCGCAGTGGCAGAACGACAAACGCCGTTTCCGCGAAGTGGAGCCGTTTGAGTTGAGACCAGACGAAGCACCGTCTTCTCCAGACAGGGGGCGCTGTGTCCAGCTGGACCTGACAGCCTGCTCAGAGATGAGCGTCGACGATCCAGAGGAGGACAAGGGCTTGGTGTGCTCTCCTACAACTCCCATGCTGCACCAGAGGATCGCCTCCCATTTGGCCTACGGAGCCCACTCTGAGAAACAGCGAGCACCGGGCGCGCGATGTGGAAATACTGAGGCCAGGCTCTCCTCCACCCTCCAGGCCTCCAGGCTCTCCTCCACCCTCCAGGCCTCCAGGCCTGCCCTGAGGAAAGCCCTCAGTCTGGGCTCTCCCAACTGGGCCTGCAGCCAGAGCCTCGACTCCCGTGGCCAGAAGCAGACCAACTTCCTGACCCCCGACGCCTGGGTCGACTCTCTGAGCCAGGACAGCTTCTCCACCCCCTTCTCTTTCCGGCCCGGCTCCCTCTCCCTCTCCCCGGGGCCGCAGCTCAGCAGCAGTCCCGCCCTGGAGACCCCCAGACCCCCTCCTCCTCCGCCCCCCTCCTCCCCTCTCCCCGCCCCGGCGCCTCTGAGCAGGGCTCCATCCAGGCTCCCCTCGCCCTCCTCCGCCCCCGCCGTGCCTTCCAGCCCCCCTCAGGACCCCCGACGGCAGGCCTCCATCTTCCCTGACGCCTCCCGCTGGCCCATCACCTACCAGGAGGCCATGAGGTCCGTGCAGCGTATGGAGGCCCTGAAGCAGGCCCCCGGGAACTCGCTTCCCCACAGGGGCCGGGCGGCCTGGCTCAGGGAGGCCTCCCTGCACAGGGGCTACAGCTGGCCCGCACCCCAACACCACGATCCCCCCGGGCCCGCTTCGGAGAGGACGGAGGAGAGACAGGAGGAGAGACAGGAGGAGGGAGAAGAGGAGAGACAGGAGGAGAGAGAGGAGGAGAGAGAGGAGGAGAGAGAGGAGGAGAAACAGGAGGAGAGACAGGAGGAGAGAGAGGAGGAGAGAGAGGAAAAGAGACAGGAGGAGAGAAAGGAGGGCTGGCCCTCAACACAACACCACAACCCTCCTCAACCTGCCTCGGAGAGAGAAGAAAAGGAGACAGAGGAGGAGAGGGAGGAGGAGAGAGAGGAGGAGAGAGAGGAGGAGAGGTGTCGGGAAGCGGAGGTCGGGGGCTACCGGTGTGTGGGGGAGTCTGGCGGGAGCTACAGCAGCTACGCTAGCAGTGGGCGAGGGAGCATGGAGCCGGCTGGTGGACGCCTCTCTCTCTGCCTCTCTCCAACTCTAGCCAGCTCACCTGAGACCGTGGAGGAGACAGAGCTGTCACAGAGAGACCTCATCAAGAGAGACCTCACAGAGAGAGACCACACAGACGCCTTGATAGGGTACGTGTCTGTCGTGATGGATATCATTTTTAACATTATTAAAGTTCTTATACAAATTGAATTTGACAAGACTGGCCATTATACATTACAATGATTGAGGCCTGTGTGTGTGTGTGTGTGTGTGTGTGTATGTGTGTGTGTAGGAGGAAAGCGTCAGTGGATGAGAACTATGAGTGGGACTCAACTGAAGTCTCCACGCCGTCAACAGACACAGACGTCAGAGTCAAAGGTCAGCTTGACACCTGAAGCACCGCTGTGTGTTTGTGTATCTACAGCATGTTTACAGTGTCTGCTTGTGTGTGTGTGTGTGTGTGTACACACACTGTCCCCTCACTGTCCCTCCCCTCCCCCCCAGGCCTCTTCTCTTCCATCAGCCTAGCGAGCTCCACCCCCCGCTGTGCCCTTCCCAGCATGCACGGCTCCCTCGCCCTCCTCAAATCGTCGTCCCGGTTCCCGGTGCTCCAGACGTCCGTCCGGCGCTCCGAGCCCGAGCCCGTCCTCTTCTGAGCGGGTCGACGTCGCGCTCCGCTCCGCTCACATCACCGCCGGTGAGGAACATGCCCTGGGATTGATCTCAGGGCAATTATCCCTGTTCGTCCCTGCATGCCCCGCTCACACGTGTCAGGCCTTTGAGGTTTGATGCGTTAACAAGGCGTGTTTTATAACGCCTGTTTTGTGTGTTTGTCTGTACAGGACGTCGGGGAGGCCTTGCATCTTGTTTTTCAGGGGACTGATCAAAAGACTGGTTGGTGTCCTTTGGTCGCCTGTTATGTGCCCTAATCATAGGACCATGTCCACGTTCAGCTGGTGGACAAGCAAGCACTCGCATGAGCTGTCTTGAGCTCTCATTGATCAAGCAGGGTGGTTTCAGTTCATGGTATTGGCTAACGCAGCCGGGATTGTATCTGCTCTCTGATTTCATCCACCGAGCTGCCGCGCCATTGGTCGGATCTTCGGAGTGACATGCTAGAAAGCCAATGAGAACATGAGGGAAATGGTTAGTCGACTTCTATACCGTATAATGCACTGTGAAGAGAGTGGAGGAGATTACTTTTATTCAAACTAGTAAACTGTATTTTGTTCCCTTTCTATAAACTGTTGTATAGATCATGCTAGTTTAAATGGAATGGCTTAACTGTTTGTTTCATGTCACGTTAACAACAATTAGCTGGTTATATAAACTCTATTTTACCACAGATAAATACTAATAGCAGATTTTAAAATATATTTCACTGTGAAATAGGGTTCTCAAATTCCCAAGATGATATTTGACATACATCACAAAGATGTTTAAAATGATGTACTGTATGTCAATATTCAATAACAGACCAAAGGCATTCTCATTTATCGTGAAAATATGTTGTTTGCTCCATATGTCTGTGCTTTGAACCTGGTTAGAATAGCGAAGACCGAAGCACAATGATTGCCTAGAAATGGAGTTAGGCTATATTGTTTTCACACGTAGCAAGAAGAATGTTTGGGTGGCAGTTGGCTCCTGTTGTTCTGGATAAGCCCTGGCCATTTTATCACCCACCAAGTGTAAAATGAGTGTGATTATCATCAAAAAATACCGCAGAGATGCTGTAGCCCGTGTCTAATTTGGAGATTGAAATGTAATGGGACTTTTTCAATCAGTCCATCTCAGACTAAGACAAGTCGGAAAGGGAAGATGTGAATTCACAGCATGTCACAGGAGTTAATTACCTGACAGGAAGTCCCACTGCACAACGTCAGAGACACGGGAAGAGAATGGGCTTTTTAACATCCTTGTGTTATCAGTTTACAGTACCACAGCACCCCACTTAACCTCCATTTTCATTTCAAACAGTCTCTTGATGAGACCTTTTCTGTGTTGCATTACGCTCCAAGAACTGCCAACATTTAATCTCTTAATAATTTATTCCCTCTCTTTTGGCAAATCACCAATTAAATAGTTATAATAAATAAATAAAATATATTACATTTACATGTCGAACTATTAATTTTCAGAGATCATGAGCTTGTACAATTAATTTTCGTTTTTTTACAGATTTTTTTTTGTATGGATTTGATTTGGCCCTTTATATGTCTGTGTTTTATTTTCTGAATATTTTTGTGACAAGGGTCCTATTCAAAGCAATGGTTATCAAATAAATATAGCGTAGACCATTGCTCTCAATTCACTTGTGTATTTCTTTCGGAACCCAAATGAACTCAGTTTCTCATCACAACTACTTAAAGAGAATATTTCCCCCAAGCAGAGAATTTCCAGTCTCTCTTCCTTCAGATGCATGGCATCACTACGGGATTTTAAAGCTCAATACATGAATACATTGCAACATGGAAGGGAAGTGATAAAGAATTCTCCAGTTAATGCATTTGCAGATTATACCAGTCAAGCTTGTACAAAGGCAGTCTTCCCTGTATTTTCGAGATTCGCCTGGGGTTGTCATGACAAAGACCATCGGTGCCAAGTGCACCACAACCACGTGGTGTACTGGGTTGAGAACGAAGGCTTAAACCACAACAACCTGGGTTCAAAACCAGCACAGAGCATAGTACCAAACACATCCGTGGGCTCAGATCCCTGTAAACGCAGCGCACTCCCCGACTGTCCAGATCCCAACTGTCCCACCAAGAGTCTAAAAAGAAATGTACCTTCTATCAGTTTGATTTATGTTAAAGAGCAAAAATGTAGCTGTAACAAGATCCTTCAGCCAGATTTGAACACAAGACCCCTCACACAGTAGCCACACATCCTTAACCACTAAGCTATCAGGGATCATAACAATCTCCACTCAACATTTACATTTGACATTGAACTATCTAGCTGTAACAGCCTGCAGAGTTAGGGTGTCAAAAAACCTGAAGAAAGCAGGACTCCACTGTTAACTCACTGGGTTAGTGTACATGCTCTGAAAGCTGGGGCACTACAGCCTGGGTTCAAATCCAGCCTTCACCCTTTTCTGTATGTCTTCCTCCCTCTCCATTCCTTTCCTGTCACACTTCAGTTAACTGTCCAATACAGCAAAACAGTCAAACACAACCCACAAATCAATTAACTGAGGGAAATAGCCACACAAAAACTTGAGTCTTTTGAAGATGTTTTTGTTTTGTTTTGTGAATTTGTTTTCTTTATTAAGTAAAAGCATAATTACTACAATTTTCAAATAACAATAGCGAATCACATCAGCCTACAAAGCAGATATTATGAATATTAAATGTTATAAATCTCATTCAAGTATTTTCAATTTTTCCATAACCCCCCAAAAAATGTATAGGGTATTTCACAATGACAAAGACTATTAAACTGTCCATCTCCTTCAGAGACAACACAGTACTAGTGTAAGGCTGCATCTCACATTCTGCTCACTAGCTAGGTCATAGTTTTGTCCACAAGCAACCAGAACTCGGTAGGAACATCTACACACGTCTAATTGCAAAGCAATCAGTCTTCCAACCATCACACTCCAGTCTCAAACTCGAGATCTCCCTTTTCACGTCTCTCTCCCCCCTCTCTTTCTCTCTCTCTCTCTCTCTCTCTCTCTCTCTCTCTCTCTCTCTCTCTCTCTCTCTCTCTCTCTCTCTCTCTCTCTCTCTCTCTCTCTCTCTCTCTCTCTCTCTCTCTCTCTCTCTCTCTCTCTCGTCTCTCTCTCTCTCTCTCTCTCTCTCTCTCTCTCTCTCTCTCTCTCTCTCTCTCTCTCTCTCTCTCTCTCTCTCTCTCTCTCTCTCTCTCTCTCGTCTCTCTCTCTCTTTCTCTCTCTCTCTCTCTCTCTCTCTCTCTCTCTCGTCTCTCTCTCTCTCTCTCTCTCTCTCTCTCTCTCTCTCTCTCTCTCTCTCTCTCTCTCTCTCTCTCTCTCTCTCTCTCTCTCTCTCTCTCTCTCTCTCTCTCTCGTCTCTCTCTCTCTCTCTCTCTCTCTCTCTCTCTCTCTCGTCTCTCTCTCTCTCTCTCTCTCTCTCTCTCTCTCTCTCTCTCTCTCTCGTCTCTCTCTCTCTCTCTCTCTCTCTCTCTCTCTCTCTCTCTCTCTCTCTCTCTCGTCTCTCTCTCTCTCGTCTCTCCACGCTCTCCCCTCGTCCTCTTCTTCTGTCTTGTGATTCCCTCAGACAGTTCTGGGAGGACTCCTGCTGTTTTGACCTTGGGGCCGAGCTGTCCCCGAGCGCAGTGTCACTCAGGGGCTCGTTAGCCATCTGTCCCCCCCAGGTCCTGTCCCCCCCAGGTCCTGTCCCCCCCCCCAGGTCCTGTCCCCCCCCCCAGGTCCTGTCCCCCCCAGGTCCTGTCCCCCCCCCAGGTCCTGTCCCCCCCAGGTCCTGTCCCCCCCAGGTCCTGTCCCCCCCCCAGGTCCTGTCCCCCCCCCCAGGTCCTGTCCCCCCCAGGTCCTGTCCCCCCCCCCAGGTCCTGTCCCCCCCAGGTCCTGTCCCCCCCAGGTCCTGTCCCCCCCCCAGGTCCTGTCCCCCCCCCAGGTCCTGTCCCCTCCCCAGGTCCTGTCCCCCCCCCAGGTCCTGTCCCCCCCCCAGGTCCTGTCCCCCCCAGGTCCTGTCCCCCCCCCAGGTCCTGTCCCCCCCAGGTCCTGTCCCCCCCAGGTCCTGACCCCCCCCAGGTCCTGTCCCCCCCCCAGGTCCTGTCCCCCCCAGGTCCTGTCCCCCCCAGGTCCTGTCCCCCCCCCAGGTCCTGTCCCCCCCAGGTCCTGTCCCCCATGCAGTTCCACCTTCCGGAGTCCTGGGATAGTTTCCCATCAGCCACCCTGGCCCTATCTGAGAGCACATCCCTCAGCGCCTGCTGGTAATTGGTTCAAGAAAAGGCTTGGCGGCTTGTATCTCGGTGACACATACACTCTTGGGCTGCTCTCTCTCTCTCTCTCTCTCTCTCTCTCTCTCTCTCTCTCTCTCTCTCTCGCTCTCTCTACCTCACTATCTCTCGATCTCTCTCTCACTCTCTTTGACTCATCTCTCACACTACCTCTCTAATTATCCTCCTCTTCCTCTCTTTCACATCACCTTGTCCCCCTTTTTTGCCCTCTACATCCTTCTCTCCTCCTGTTTACTTCTCGGCCTATCTTCTCTCCCTCCCAGTCCTGCCCTCTCTCCTCTCTCTCTCTCTCCCTCTCCTCTCCTCCCGCCCTCCCCTCTCCTCTCCCCCTCCCTCCCCTCTCCTCTTCCTCCCTCCCTTCTCTCCCTCTCTCTCCTCCATGGTTACCCTGTCTTCCAGCCAGTAGACCACCTCACGCCTCCTTTCACATATTGTTCAGAAGCATCAGGAGGCAGCACTCAGTTGTGATCTGGGCACATCTCTCAGCCTCTAATCACTGTAGGTGTCTCCTCTTCTAACGCTGCCACATTCATACTTCGGCTTCCCGCAGAGCTTTTCTCCTGGGTCCTAGTGGGAGTCTGGTTCCGGCTGTGTAGGGACAGAGAAGAAGATGAGGTGTTGGAGCTCCTCACTAATGACTAGATGTTGTTCAGCTGTAATCGGGCTCCTGTGCTATTTTTCCCCTCGGCTCACGAAACAAATCTGTCCTCGTTCCTCGCTGCTGACTGGTCTAGAGCCCACGATGACAGGGTTTGATGCATGTGAGCTGTGCTGGTCCTCGGAAAATTAATCGCTACTTGTGATGTGTTTTCTAATGGGCATTAATCACCAGTAGCAGGGGAGGAACTTAAAAGCTAACCTGAAGGATTGATTAGTGATGGTTTATCAGCACAGACCTGGAACATTGGTTCATCACAGCCTAGTGCTGGTTGGTACAATGAATAACATGGGAAGGTTACAGAGTGACTCATTGACATGGAGTAAACAGGAGCAAATATAGCTTCATTAAATCCCCTCCTTCTGCGGCACAGCAGGAGGTAGTCATGTCTCCCCATAGGAGGCAACAGTGTCACCTGGCTTTATACAGACTGCAACGACAAAATCCTAATTCATTAGACGCTCTGTCTCTGTAATGCCTTGCGCTGGATTTATAGATCTACGATTACATTGATCATCCCTTTGACCTTGGGGCGACAGGTGCCAAAACGTCTTCAAACGCCAAAATGTCACCACAGTGTGACACTCTGCTCCTTCCATTCTTACTCTGCTGCATTTTCAATTTCACTTGTATTCCTTGGATTTCAAAACACACACACACACACACGCTCTGTGGTGTCCTTGCGTCAAATTGGCTTGCTGCAGACTTTCACAGACCCACCGACAGGCTGCTTAGAGACGCCGACAAATGCTGCTAAACGTCAGAAAATCCTCCCTTCGAGCCAGTTATCCCAGCTATGGAGGTCTTACATTTACATTTTAGTCATTTAGCAGACGCTCTTATCCAGAGCGACTTACAGTAAGTACAGGGACAGTCCCCCTGAGGCAAGTAGGGTGAAGTGCCTTGCCCAAGGACACAACGTCATGTGGCACAGCCGGGAATCGAACTGGCAACCTTCTGATTACTAGCCCGACTCCCTCACCGTTCAGCCACCTGACTGCTTATCTGAGGTCTTCACACACAGGAGAACTGGAGACAAAGAGAGAACCAGCTCATTATAGGACATAACAAAACCGAAGAATGTACAGTAATCAGACGACATTGCAATCAGTTGTCATTGTCTAGCACCAATTAGCATTGTTTTGTTTACCAAATGTGTACTGTACAGTAGTGTTGTTTCCCCAGTGGACTAAATGGCGTGGTCATGTTCACAGCTGTAGATGTGTATTGTACCTGTAGTGATAAGTAAGGTATCTACATAAAGGAAATCTGCTAGCCCATATGCTGATGATTAATATTAATATTCCCTGCTGGTTAATATTCCCTCCTTGCTTTAATGCTTTCACAAACAGAGCTGTTAGGAAGGTAATTAAGCAAGCTGTCATCATAAAACATAGTCTCTATTATTCATGAAAAACAATCTATAGTAATGGCCCATGCATGTTAATGGTATGGATTTCATGTTAATGTAAATATTATAGATTCTTATTGAATTGGCTGTCCTGAGTTGCGAGGTGTTTGTGTGTCACATGGACAAGTTTGCCAGTGCTGCCAAAAGATAATAACGCGTGAAGTGAAAGTCAACTGGAAGGAAGATCATTAGTATTGACTGTTTTAAGTCGTTGTTTGATTCAAGGAAACACGCTTACTCTCCAGTTTCCTGAGAAGAAAAAGAAAGAGAGAAGAAAAATGCTTGTTTTCAAACAAAAACAAGTCTTATCAAACCATCCTTTTATAAATAAATAAAAAAGATTGGTCTTTTTTGCTACTGGTTTGACATACAGGTGAGTGGTTTCTTCTAACCTTTACACAGAGGTTGTTTGTAGGAAATCATTTCATTCATACTGTTATTCCGTTTTTGGGAAGGTCCAAATACACCTGGCCTTTAGACATCCTTTGTTGGAAGCTGTCTGATTCGTTCTGACAGACTGACATCTCTCCCGTCCAAAGGTGAGGAAAGTCCCATAAGCTTTCTAGGCTTTCACCTGCGCACAGAATTACTTCTGACTGAGTACTCAGGGACAGCAAAACGATTTGTGAGAGTCTGTTAGAGAGTGTCTGTGAGAGAGTGTGTGAGAGAGAGTGCTTGTGTGTGAGAGAATGTGTGTGTGGGTGTGTTGGACACACACAGGTGTTTATCGGATTTGTACTTGTGTGCGAGAGATTGTGTGTGTCTGTGTGTGTTTGTGAGACAGTGTGCATGTGTGTTTAAGACTGTGTGTGCGTGTGTGTGAGAGAGTGTGTGAGTGTGTGTGTTAGACACACAAAGGTGTTTATCGGATATGTACCGGTGTGTGAGAGAATGTGTGTGTCTGTGTGTGTGAATGTGTGTGTGTCTAAGTGTGTAAGTGTGTGTGTGTGTGCTGACTGCCAGGGTGACAGCTCGGACCAGGTGGGAGGGGCCGTTGTGTGACACTGAACCATCCTGCTCCTGTGAGCGGAGGAGATCCAGGGAGGGCTGGAGGCAGAGGTGTGACAAGCAGGTGTGCTGCTCTGGAGACCTGTCTGAGAGAGCTCCCCTGCTCCCACACCAGCCTGGATGCTACAGCACAGCTCTCTGGCAGAGTGACACCAACTGCTGCTTGTTGCCAGGGCTGGCTGACTGACAGTTGAGTATGAGAGCTTTGTTTCTGTCTTCACAGGCTGAATGTTGACGTTGTAGACATAATCCTCAAGAGTGACAATGTGAAACATTGAGCAAAGATAGGATATTGTGGCCTACTTTTACTCGGTCTGTGTGGTTTGGCTGGTTAACACCAATGTTAGGCAGCTTGACTCAGCAAAGCAGCAGTAGTCCAGAAATCATCTGATTACTTGTGTTTCCTGCTCTTTGGGCAGAACATAGTACTGTATTCCTTGAACATCTGAAACTGATGTATTGATACACGCGAAATAAAAGCTATTTTCAAGTCATGGAAATATGTTTTGGCGCGGGGGAGAAAATGGAAAATCATAATGTTATGTCTGCACTCTAAAGGTAGTTTAACGGAATGCAAATGTATTTGACTGTGCTGTCTTTTCCCATGGGGCCTTTGAATTTACACAGTAATTAGTGGTGTAGAATTAACTCTCTAATTTACCCCTAGCTCTCCTGGCTTCTCCCGAGGGCATATTTTAAATTCTGCAATGAATTAAACAGCCTTGTGCTATTAAAATAGGCTTTTGCTGACATCTACAGTAGTATAGCCTAAGATAAGCAGTATCAGAGAAAATGCAGTGAAAGCTAGTTAGAAAAGCAAGCAGGTGAAGTGTATTAACTCATTTTTGCTCATGAACGGTCAAAAAGCAGAACATGATCTGTTTTTTGAATGGGTGTCTAGGTTACTTTTTCAAACAGGTTTTGACACGTGTTCGTTCAGTGAGAGAACAGAAAGGGAAAGAGTTGAGAATTGAAGATATATCGAGAAGAAGTTGACTGGTGTTTATTCTCAAGCTTGAGAATGGTTCGATACAGTGTTGGATAGCTCGCTCAGCAAACTGCCCAAACCCAACTCATAGACGTTTCCCAGAATCCACCACCACTTTCGAAAAACGTTCAACCCTCCATTATTTTCCTTTGGAACACAGTGTGTTTGAAGCGGAAGAGAAACTACCACTTCCAGGCCTCATCAAGTCATCCAGAACCAGGAGCGCTGATGTTGCCAGATGACTGCCGGAGGATAAGATATGCCTCTGTCGTTTACTTCTCAGTTTTCTTATGCACAAGCCGCCGAAAGCCCACACTTCTACGAGTAACGTGGGAGAGGAGCGAAGTCCTCAAAGCCAAGTAAACAGCCTGCGAACAAAACAGAACGTTGTGCGGTAGGGCAACCTGTTTCATCCTCCCGTAACTCTGCAGTCCTGGTTTGTGACAGCTGCTGCGAAGCACGCTTGTGTTGTCACCTTAACACCCCACACACACACACACACACACACACACACTCCCCTCAACTGCTGTCCTGTTTCCGTGGCGAGAGGGCTGATCTGTTACGTAAGCAGCCAGCCGTCCTTCTTCCTCCACGCCACATGGTGCGCCGGCTTTGACCCACAGGGGGCGCTGGCAGCGGACTCCCGTGGGTGGTGTATCCGCTCCATGACTCCTGCTGCCTCCATCCACCCCTCCATCCCTCTCTCCTTTTCTCTCTCCCTCCATCCCTCTCCCTCCCTCTCTCCTTTTCTCTCTCCCTCCATCCTTCTCTATCCCTTCCCCTCTCTCTCTCTCTCTCTCTCTCTCTCTCTCTCTCTCTCTTTCTTCCCATCTTTCACTTTCTCTCTCCCTCTCTCTCTCTGAAAATGAGTTGCCATGTTTGAAAGCATATTGGTATGCTACGCGCTAGCTCAACATCAGATCATGCAGTGATTTGATTCGGTAGACCACGATTCTCTCCCCAGGGGAACGACTTTGATGTGCACACAGATGGAATGTAACTTAACGAAGCAACCGTTCGGCCTCCTCTTGTCCTGCTCTGTTCATGGCACTCTGCCAGGAGTGAAACATGTCTACTTTCGTTTTTCGTCCTTCAAATGTTGACAATATGAGAACAGTCACGTCTCTCGTGCATGGATGGATGTATGGCAATGCGCAGTGCGACGCTGGCCATCTTAGCTACGATGCTTTCCGTGCGAACGCATTCATGTTTGTTCAAGTCGCTGCTACTTCAGATCAAAATCAGCCGTTTACCCTCAGTCTCGTAGTCTTTCTAGAGGCCCGTGCTGAGACCCTTAGTCTCGGGCAGAGTTTTACACTGCCTGCGTCGAATGGACAAAGGATTAGGAGTTCAACAGGCCTTTGAGGCCGTTTCAATAGGCTATTCCCTGCTTCAACAGTCATTAAGTGTGTTATGCAGTCGTGAAGCGGAAGGGATATGAAGGAGTTGGCCTCCCGAATATACCTGTCCCATGTTCACACGGTACATATCTGTTAACTGATGTCATTTCCTCAAACACAATTAGAGTAGAGGGATCTATACCACTGAGTTACAGCTGTCAACAAGCTGAGTTATCTTTCACAGGTCCACATACACTACCATCTGTTAACTTGGAATAGCGAATATAAAAATACATATTTAAATAGTGAGATGGAAAAAAAAAAGGAGAAAAATGTTGGCATCACCAGGTTGAAGATACAAAATCAATCACATTGTTGAAATAATTCCTTCCATCTGCGGTAACTTGTGGCCATCTTTCTATCCTGTACTTGTTCGTTGGCCCGCCTGGGGTCTTCTAAAATGAAATCCGTAGCACTGCCACTGTTATTTCATCTGTGTAGCCATGAAAAGGGCACTGCCTTTGTGGAGTACATTTTCTACAGTAAACTGGAAATGTCTCTGGAGGTTTACCGGGAGTGGTTTTCATTTACTCTGAAATAACGAATTCCGGTTCTCAGACATCTCCGTAATTTCCCAACGTGGTGTTTCTTCCGCGACCCACTGAGCCGGTAGACTACCTTTTCTTGTATAAACATTTCTAAGCCAGCAACAGGCAAATGCCAAGGCCAAACATTTTTCAACACAGTCGCATATTTTCGACACACTGTAGCCTTCTTGTAGCCTGGCATTGTCTTTTTCATTTCCCAAATGCGTATTTTTCTTTGGAACCATTAGATTCATATTCAATTTCCAGGCAGTGTTACCAATGTGAGCAGACGAATATGCCTGTGGACGAAATTGGACAGAAGCCGATACAACCAATCAGAGCAGCAAAAGGTAATCTTGGTCATTAACAAAAAATGCCTTACTCATCGAATGAAACCCGCCCCTAAACGGCTGTCATTGACCAGCCCAGATTCTGGTCAGAGGAAAGACTGAAAGTCTGAATGGGAGGGTGACCAGACCAATCTGCGAGACGCAAAAAAATGATAAGCTGACACATTCGTTTGGTTCCCAGGGCAACATTCTTACATTTGCTTGCTTGTTTTTCTTCCAGTTCTTACAAGATAATAATTTCTGCACAACAACAACTACAACCTCTTTGACTCTCCCAACACTTCATTGTATTGTGTTTGTAACCTTAGGCAGTTATGCTAATTTTGAAAGCATTAAAATGTAATTACTCTGTCCTCATGCAAGGTCCATGTACAGTACAGCTCTCCTGGATCCCAGGGAGAGCAGTCAAGATTTCTGTCGCTGTAAGACAAGAATTGTTTACCGAAAAGAATTCCTCAGCAACATTTGTGTTATCCGTTTGTCATCTGCACATTTAGCCATGCATATTTCATGGGAATTGAACCAAGAACCTGACGGTACATGACATGTGCACCTTCCCTCATCCCCCAGAGTGGTAGCATAGTCACGAGGGGCCCTGGGGGGGCCCAGCAAAATTGAAATTTTACACTGTAGTACAAATACAGAAGACTATATATATATATATATAATTTGTGTTCCCTTCATTTTAAGTTAATGAGCTCATTCTGACACAAAACTATTCACAACAATTCAAGTGATTTCATTTTTCCTACCTAGCTTGGCCTGGGTCGGCCATCAAAAACGAAAAACAAGACCAGATTTGTCATTTGTGACATGCTGTGGTAAGCAAATAGGTTGTAAGAAATGCATTTGGCTGATGTTGAAATAAAGGACTTGGCCTTAGAGAGGTTGAAGCTAACTATGTTTTGACACACACACACACACACACACACACTAATTCATGAGCAGGGATTGCGAGTTGGCTTGATGGTTTCACAACACAGTTCCCCTGGCCTTGTTTGGCAGGAAGTTGGGATTCCCAGCCAAGATTCTCTATGTAAGATGTCCTTTTTTGACTGTGCCTACTATACCATCTTCCGCAGACCGCTGGGAACTTCTTAGTAATGTTTGAAATAGTTTCTCAACCGTGGTTGAACTTTGAGCAGTCATCTGTCTACTTCCTGTGTGTGGATGTTTGTTTGTTTTGTGCATCTGTGCGAGTGTGTACTCATGGCTGCATCTGAGATATGTAGGAGGCTGGAGATGACAGCGATTCGAGTCCTTTAAAGCTACTGTAACACTTTAGGACACCTTCAAAAACATATATATATATACACACACTAGTGTATATAGAGTGTGGTTTGTTCCTCAAACCGTTCCTGAAATGTTTTTGCTTGTTAGCAGGGCACATTATCCTGCTGAAAATGCCACTGTCATCAGGGAATACCGTTTATCTGCAAGGGTGTACACGGTCTGCAACAAGGCTTAAGTAGGTGTTACGCGTCAAAGTAACATCCACATGAATGGCAGGACCCAATGTTCCCCAGCATTAGATTGTGCAAAGCCTCTCACATAGTTTATGAAGGTCAGATGGCTCCCAGATGTGGGGGTGAGATGGCTGAGCAGTTGGGGAATCGTTACGTTGTGTCCTTGGGCAAGGCACTTCACCCTATTTGCCTTGGGGGGGAATGTCCCTGTACTTACTGTAAGTTGCTCTGGATAAAAGCGTCTGCTAAATGACTAAATGTCAGAAAGTTAGATGCCCCCGATCGGTTATATTGTTTTGGGTGTATACGAGTGTATGTTAAAAATGTATTTGTTTTTAGAACATTTATGAACCCCCATTCAGATGCTTCATTAGTTTAGTCTGCCTGGTGTCACATACATTCAATCTGTTCACGTTTTAAACTTGCAGGCACAGTATTCCTGCGTCTTCTCCAACGGCTGTTCTCGTTGCCTGAGGGGTCTCAAACAAGCCGTCACTTTACCCCCATGTTCCTCAGAGCAACTGGGAAACAAAGCTTCCAGCCGTCAATTACACATGACTCTGGGCAAACAGCATGTGATATGGATTTACTCCATACTTCCATGAACAGTATATTTTGATGTTAAGACGGTAATGATTTATTAAATGACTAGAAATTAAAAAGTTATGGCCATAGGCAGGCTACGTTCTCGCAACCGCAGCACAGCACATTGTTCAAGGCCACTGCGGAGTGATGGTGCTGTTTCGCTTTTGTCATGGAAACCATTGTGGTGTCATTGTCGAACTCCCACTATGCGAACGTCAGTGTTTTTCCTCGTCCAATTTGAAATGACCTTTGAGTTAATTGCGACGATCGTTTCTCTGACTGTGAAATGTTCCACGTATCGATTGATGAAATGTTCTTGAAACAGTGGCTTTCCACTTATGACACTCATGCTCTTGCAGGGAAATCTGAGCACACCATTTACAAGATCATGATCGAGATGAGAATTTTCGATTTTATTCAGAAGGCAATTAAGACGCTTAATCTGACCTATCAATCTCAGACGAAATGAAAACTGGCAGAGGGAAAGCTTTTTCGATCGTGTTTGTGCACTCACTGAATAAATGAAGTACCTCTGTTGGTTCTTAAAACATAATCACAGGACATATTAATGAAGAGTTTATTAAAGGGTGAGTACACTCTAATCTTACCGTTTGTTTCTCACTGACTGCTAACGATGAAATCTAAGTACACAATCATTTGCAGACTGCTTCTTGATGAGGGAGATTCAGAGAGGAACGGAGAGACGATTGGCACACTTCAAATGTTGTTGTTTGTCTTAGGGGGGAAAGGAAGAGAAAGAGAAAGGCTGGCTTGGGCTTTGTTCCAAACAGCCCGGTGTACCACGGAGCACCAGCTCACAGCATGCACAACAAGACAATGCACTCAGACCTCATTACTTTTTGAGCACCTGTGAGAACCTGGTTCTGTGATCGAAGCCCGGAGAGACCTGGTGTGTCACATTATCGTCACACTGCTCCTGAGACACTGGTGCTCACCTGTCTGAGACTCACTGCTGTCCCCGACCGGTGACAACGCCACAGCGGAGTGGATTGGCTCGCCACGGGTATTAACCTACATCCAGATGACTCCTTGTTGACTGTTGCCTAGACAACAGTCACTGGGGCCCTCACCACATGGCGTTTCACGTTCTCGAAGACAAACGAGAAGAGCAGGGGGCTGGGTTTCAGACCAGGGATTATCAAAAGCGAAACGTCTGGGCATAAGTGATGTGTGTGTGTGTGTGTGTGCCGTCAGGCTTGCAGCGTCTTTACACGAATACAGGTCAGCCTGGTTAGGCTTCCTTTAAAACATGACTTGTGCTTGGCGCAGCACTGACTGTGCCCTGCTAAAGACAGCCACGTTCTCTCTCCCTCTCTCCCTCCCCCTCCCTCTCCCTCTCCCTCTCCCTCTCCCTCTCCCTCTCCCTCTCCCTCTCCCCCTCCCCCTCCCCCTCCCCCTCCCCCTCTCCCTCTCTCTCTCTCTCTCCCTCTCCATCTCTCTCTCTCCCTCTCCCTCTCCCTCTCTCGGCTGCTTGAATATCTGTCCCGTCCCTTGAGCGATGCTCTGCAGACAGGAGTGCCTCCAAAAGTCACACAAGGTCTCCGACCGTTCCAAATAAATTGCAGTTGCAATCCCACCACCCTGCCAAAATGTTCGCTATTTGCGGTCACAGATTTGCAGTATTTTGCTGAAAGACGTGTGGCCTGGAATCATACTTTTTATTGAAGAAACCTAAGAGAAATCTCTCAACTTCTCCCTGGGTATTCAGAAGTCAGTCATTGTGCCAGCTCAAGGTCTTTCTGCCAGAGTAACTCACAAGGGAGATTGTGTCGAGTTCTTAGAGGTGACGTATTTTGTTTGTGTGTCCGCACGGACAAAGCACAACTGCTGTTGTAATGCAAAGTGTGTCTGCAAAGCCTTGAGCATGTACAATGGCAACAACTCAAAAATCCGCACAAGTTAAGTCATTACCCAAAGGCACTTTCGGCTGAGGTTGCAAAGGCCCAGGTTGGAGTCCAGCTCGGGTCATTTCGGCATGTCTTCCCCTCTCTCTCTTCCCTCTATGTCCTGTTCATGTTTTCCCAGCAAGGCCAACATGTATAACAATAACAAAAACATTGATAAGAACTTTGCTTTGTCTTTTATGAACAATAAATCAGTTGATTATGCTTTCATTGTACTCTCGTTCTGCAAGCACATCACCGCAGGCAGGCTACTGTCCACAGTCCTAATGTGAAAAGCCAAAAGCCCCAGGCGTCCTACCCTGTAGAAGAGCCTGTTACGCTGAGGATGAGTGATGCAACTTCCTGTCCTGTTTGACCAGAAAGCAAGGCGTGCAGCTAATGTAGGTCACTGTCACGCAGAAAGCTTTCTGAAGTACCCGAAACACCCAAGGCTTGAATGTTTACACGTGCCAGATAAATACTTTGTCTACGGAATACTGGAGGTTTGGTTTGAACCTGTCGCGGCTGTGCCACAAACCTTTGTCATTCTACCTTAGAAAAATGTACTTTTTGTAAATTTTACATTTAGCAGACGCACTGGAGCGACTTACAGTAAGTACAGGGACATTCCCCCCCCGATGTAAGTAGGGTGAAGTGCCTTGGCCAAGCACACAACGTCATTTTGCACAGCCGGGAATCGAACTGGCAACCTTCTGATTACTAGCCCGATTCCCTCACCGTTCAGCCACCTGACTGGTAATGTCGGCAGTTAAACTCACAGGACAATTCAAAGGAGAAACCACTTATATCTACTTATAACACAGCACCCACACCTGCTCAGTGAAAGCTTACGCCACAAACTCCATGAGTCAAACCAAAATCGAACTTCACAAAAGTCGAGCTGCTCTACCAACTGGGATAGCAAAGTAAAAGCACTTAGCCACCCGTCAGTTGTGGAACATTTAACAGGCACATATGAAATGTTAAAATTTCAAGTGTGTAGTAAGTGCCTTCTATAAACCGGTTTCTCTGCTTGCTAAAGTTAGGAAGTTGGAAATGCAGCAATAGGATTAGCAAGAGTGTCGGAGGTTTGAAACATGCTACAGAAATTCTATAAATATATGAACCTTGACCATTATTGCTTTTAGATGCATATATTCTGCATATCTGAACGATACTGAAATAAGCTGTGTTTTTTCTTTGATCTTTATCATAAGATGCGTTCATTAGCCATCTAAAGTAGAACATCATTTCAATATGTACAAGACAAAGACTAACGATTTTCAGTGAGCAAGATACCGTTGAGTAGAACTAAAGGCAAGCTTCAATAATTTGTTCAAATACTCCTAACAGCCCCCTAAGGGATTTTAAATCTACATGTAATCACTTAATAGCCTGCAGACTTTAAAGTGATTATAAAACTTCTCAGAAAGCCAATAGCCAAAGAAAATTAATCCACTATCTTCAATGGATGATCCTTGTTTAAAAAAAAAAAAAAAAAAAGGGTTGCTACTTAGATAAAACGCCAAAAGGAAGTAGGCTACAGCTCAAATAAATGACTCATGTAAATCTGTCTTTGTAAGTGAGTTGAGGAGCGCGTACCGTCTAAAGTACAGAGATACAACCTCATCACAGGCACAAGAGGTGCTGTCTGCATGCATCACAGGCACAAGAAGTGCGGTCTGCATGCATCACAGGCACAATCAGAATCAGAAGGGATTTTGTCCGCCATGAATGTTTGCACAAACAAGGAATTTACTTTGGCATGGAGGAGGGAGGTGCATACATTAAACATATAGGAATAGTGAAACTTAAATATGTGGACTAACTATACAAAAGGAGCAAAGTCTAGCAAATACCAAGGGGGGTCTAGCTAATACTAAGGGGAATAAAAAATCAAATATAAGTAGCCATAGAGGGTGAGGATGTCAAGATGGTGTCAAGAGGGAGTGCTTTTGTACTAACCCCGAATCTTTTGATCCAATGCCAATAATAGAATTGTCCTCCGATTATTTAGCATAACAGCTATGCTTCGCAATTATATACAGACCTCCCTGATACATGGCTGAAAAAGTCTGACACACCAACCAAACCAGGTGACTTATCTGTCCTTGTCATGAATAACTTGATGAAGATCATCCATCTAGTTAAGATCTGGACCTGGAAACAAGAGATCACATATTTTGATAGCTAATTTAAAAAAAAGTTTCCAAAGTGTTTGTTCAACATTTCTAAACCTTTTGTTTGTATTGTTAAATTGTCTTTTGTTACATTTTTCAGTCTTTTCAACAACAACAAAAAAGACTTCTTGTCAACATAATATGTGACCTCCCTGTTACGTTGATAGATCGGTTAAAGGCCACCGACTCCTGTTACCATCTAGCTTTCCTTAGAATCATTTGTAGTGGTCATGCTTAAGACTTAAGGCTGTGTGGTCAATCCCAGGAACATTCTGCCATGAGAAACATTTCACGCGCTGCGTGCGTGGCGCCGTGTGCGTGGCGCTGTGCCTGGAGTCTGGGCTAAGTCTCCAGTCTCTTCAAACTCTGAAAACGCCCTTAAACACAACGTGTAGCCGACAATTGCAGTCTGTTCGGCCTTGCCTGGCCTGGTTGAAAAGGCATAAACAAACTAACAGTGACTCCAATTAACCTAACATTCTTCAGAGATGCACTGAATCAGAAGAGAAAACTAAACCATAAGCTCCTGTTGTTCAAATACATGCATGCATTACCACCATTTGTGGACTTACCTCATTGTCACATCAACTCGACTCATCTCGAAGTCCATAATTGGTAAAAAATTATAATAAATAAGCATTTGTTGAACTGCATTGTATAAATAGATGGTTTGTTGAGCTAAACAGTTAGTGCTGACTCACACAAAACGTCTATCCCATAATAATGCTTTGCTGTTTTCCAAGTAGGATAGTTTACCATCTGGACAGAACATGCCACATCTGGCTCCAGTGACCTGGTGCGATTGTGCAGCTAGCTCTGTTCTAGGCTACCACAATGATAGCATGTTTTAGCAACCGTCACTGAGCTCATTAAACATCCCATGACATGAAATGTTCACTTTAGGAGGTTATTTAACATTAATATGAGTTCCCCTAGTCTGCCTTTGGTCCCCCAGTGGCTAGAAATTTCAATAGGTGTAAACCAAAGCCTGGGTATTTTTCTCCTCCTTTGAGGAAATGAAAGCTCATACACTCTGTAAAAAAAAAATGCTGGTTTTATGACGTCATAAAACCGAAGGTTACCTCCCCTTTCTCTGCTTTGCACGTACAGACAATTTGGCCCACCAATGAGAAAATGAGCTACGACCGTGCGAGCGGGATATTGGTTTTCCTTGAGACTTCATGGCTTGCAAACGATCGAAGCATGGCAGTTAGCCCCGCCTCTTTCTTCCTCATAGCATTTAAAGCCACAGAAACGGCAGGTCCTCAGTAAGGTTCATTGTGGGACTGCTCGTAGTGGCTGTAATTCTGCACCAAGGCTGAATTTCGGGAAAGAAACTTCAGATACAGTATTAGTGGACCACTAAGGCCTAAATAAAAACATTCCAAAAACAGCATGTCATGGGACCTTTAAGATACATTAGGCTTCTCTGTGTTCTTCTAATATATTCTTGTTGACATCTTCCTGTAATTTTTACCTACCCCTAAAATTAAAACGCACAGCTAATGCACAGCATGTTTCTTTCAATGTAAGTTAAATCACAACAACTAATTGCTCTGCATTTCTTCAGAGAGCCTTGTATATGCTGCCTCTTAGGGATTAGTTAATGGTAATTGAATTTGATGAGGATCTCTCAAACTAATTGTTTGTGACTTTACCCAATGCGTTCAAACTTACTCGACAAGAATGAGGGGAAGAGAACGTTAAAACCGATTAGGCCTACAGTTTCTGCTCCAAATGTGACGTGCATTTTTAACTAAGAAGATTGTTAAGAATGTGTCGTAGGCCTACTCACATTTGAGTCTAATTCGAACAGTGCTTGACAGGCACGAAGCAAACACAACTCTGCTCATTGTAGTCTTGATGTGTCCAGGCTGTAAATAAACCAGTGACATTTTGAATTGGATTCCAAACATTTCTAATTCCATTGTACAGTGAGGAAGGCAACATAAGAATGTGTTGAAAGGAGGGCTTCAAATAAGATTTGTTAACCATCAGTTCATTCCGAGCAGACTCTGTCTTTTAACGTTTCCGGTTTTACATTTCACCTATTATCATTCCTAACCGGTTAGAACCAAAGGAAATACCGGTTAATCAGTGGAGTTTCTCTAAGCATAGGTAACTTAGGTAACCTTGGCAGTTGCCTTGGACCTTTATTAATATGTGACTACCAATACAACAGTGAGTAACACAATGAGGAACTATAAATCAAATACTTCATCCAGCAACTCAGATATGATAAAGGATATCTCCAGAATACAACATTTTTATATTGACATTTGGTATTTTTGTGATATATTTACTGCCAAACTGGAAATGTCCCCGGTTTTCCTTTCAGAAATCTATTCACCTTCCACAAATTAACCAGCGACATTTTGAATGGGCTTCTTAGGATTTCTAATACAATTGTGCAGTGGGAAAGGTGGATAAGAACGTGTTGAAAGTGTGGTGAAAGAGAGAGCTCAACACGGCTTGGTCAGAGAGAATATGTTTGTTCTCTTCATCTTCAGTGGCCTCCAGTACCCCAGTAATTGTTCCCTTTTACGTTACATGATTTAATTAGGCAAAAACAAAAAACACGGATTCGAATAACTAGAGTGGCTCTCAGCTATTTACTTGCCTCAGTTTAAACTTTTGCCTACCATTAATTGGCTCTTGAAATACACGAATCCCCAGGAGACAGAGCGATGGAACTCTATACATTCAGTGTCTGGGATTTTAAACGCATCCAGTTCCCTTTGAGAGGGAAAACAGTGGGTGCTTTCTCCCTGAGAAACAAACAGCAGTGCTCATTAAGATTCGCTCTGGCACCAAACGAGTCCCGCTCAGAAGCATAAGTGCAGCAAGAGCTTTACCACAGTGACCGTAGATGAAAAATCACCTTTGGGTTTTTGAATACACACAAAACACCCCCACACACACACACATTAGACAGGGTTTGGGAGCACTGACCAAGGCATTTATTGTTTGCCATATAATGTGAGATATCTGGTCATATAAATGCCTATTACCTTGACAAATGACACGCTCCAGTTACCAGTCAGCCAGACCAAACCTGCCCTCTCTGTTTTTTTTCTTTACACCTCAGGCGAGGAAGGGTGTCGTGCTTGCCTGTCCCTCGTGTGCTGCTGTGTTGCTGTCGTACAAAATCCACAGTTGGAGATGGACACCCTGTGTCTGCCTTCCCACATTCAGCTTTTGGACGGTTTACCACAGCAACAGCCCAAAATAAAGTAGAGAGCAACAAAGGCATCGCCTCACCAACACACCACTAAGCCTATCTGGTCTGTTACCTCCTTCTCCTCCTCCTTCTCCTCCTCCTTCTCCTCCTCCTCCTCCTTCTCCCTCTCCTCCTCTTCTCTCATTCTCTACTGCATGGGTCTGGAAACCCACATGCAGGTGTGGGGGACAAACATGTGTGTTGGCACATGTACACACGGACAGAAACACACACACACACATACATACACACACACACACACATTGATATTCATTCCATCTACACAGCAACAAAAACATGCACATCCACACAGTCCTCCTACAGACACAAGCATTGAGGGGGCTGAGAGGCAGAATGAGATGACAGGGGATACAGTACACTGCCCACAGTATCTGTGTAGAGGGTGAAGACTAGAGGGAGGGAGGGAGGGAGGGAGGGAGGGAGGGAGGGAGGGAGGGAGGGAGGGAGGGAGGGAGGGAGGGAGGGAGGGAGGGAGGGAGGGAGGGAGGGAGGGAGGGAGGGAGGGAGGGAGGGAGGGAGGGAAAATAAAGACAGAGAGGAACAGACAGAGAGAAAGAAGGAGGTAGAGAGACCTTGAGGGAGAGAAAGCGACAGAGGAACAACGAGAGAGAGAAAGAGAGGATCAACATAATTCGTTAAAATAACAGGCTCTCTCTGAACCGCCACCATGAATATTGATATGAGACCGAGGCCAGAGAATGAGCAGAAGGCTTTAAACATGCGAGCCTATGGAACTCTTAGTGTCCTGCAATTTGAATGATCACAATCCACACTGCGATTGGACTTCAGAAATACAGCTCTCTGACAAACCTTGTGTGAATATGAGTGTGCATACTGTATATGTATGTGAGTCATGTGGTTAGCGCACATTTAAGTTGGAAACCGCATGCATGTTTTTTATTAAGATAACGTAGAAGAGATTTGTCTCTCTGTTATTATGTGCCATGCAGCACTTGGAGAACAGCCCAAAGCTCTTTTTTGATATAAACTCTCATAACAAATATCAGCCTTCTCTAATGAAAGTATAATACTGGGCTTTTCTAGAGACCGATTCACCTTGATTGGACTTCAAGGTAGATTATACCACCTTGCACAAGCAATTAAAACGCAAAACGTGATTGAGAATTTAAGTGAAATGTACGTGTTCACATTTTTTAAGTGAGGAATTTGAAGTTACACCAGTAATGTGCCGATACACTGTACCAAGAAAGAGCAGGCAGGCAGGCAGACAGTGAGGCAGGCAGGCAGGCAGGCAGTAAGGCAGGCAGACAGTAAGGCAGGCAGGCAGACAGACAGAGAGACAGACAGTAAGGCAGGCAGGCAGAAAGACAGACAGACAGACAGACAGACAGGCAGTAAGTCAGGCAGACAGACAGACAGACAGACAGACAGTAAGGAAGGCAGGCAGGCAGGCAGGCAAGCAGGCAGTTTTACAAGACACTGAAAAATTAAATTATTTTGATCTTTGAAGTTCCAGTAAATAGGGTCCAAAATTTAAATTGTTGCTGCCTCGAAAAAAATATCAAAGAAAAATGTGTGCAGTCCACCAACACATACAACATTTGCTGTTAATCTGTTATTCAAAACAACACAGCAGAGTGAACATTTGACCAATACACACTCTTGATCCTTCAGGCGGTCAAACAGCAGGGGAGGAACCAGCTAAAATTAAAAACATTTAGGCATGCAACGCTATCAGGAACAAAACATGAAAATCACACAAACAAATTCTCCGCATTTCAGAAGCTGTGACTTGTGTTTGTCTGCTTGCGGAAGTCTTGGAAAAACACCTCAGACCTGATTGCAACCTCATGAACTGCATTGTCATCCTGTTTCGACTATCTGACATTCAACAGCTCCTCGTTCGGGAGGATTTCTCTAATTGACTAGCTGTTCCTAACGAGTCCATGTGCAGGTCCTTTGGAATTCTTTGGTCCTGCGGAGTGCTGGACCGTTTCCCTAGCGACCTGGTGAATCTAATCTAAACATTTGATAAATAACTCCTAATCCTATATTGACTACTGGGAAGGAGATGCCTCAAGTAATGGACAGGAGGTTGATCAAGTCTTCATTGGCAGCATGTTTGAAGCCAGATGGTGTTAGACCTGAGGCTGAGAGTATATTTATACCTGCTCATCTGATGAACTCAAATCCTGGTAAAAACTTTTCTTCTTTCTTTCGTTTTCTTTCTGTCTGTCTTTCTTTTTTTCTCACTTCCTTCCTTCCTTCCTTCCTTCCTTCCTTCCTTCCTTCTTTCTGTCTGTTTTAGATTCCTAACAACAAGATTCCTCAATTGCGTTGAGGCAATAACCATGTGTGTTATGAGAAGTGTGAGGATGATCCCGGGGAAGCATTAGGAGACTTCTGGAGGTTTCACTGTAAACAAGACAGTTCAAAATACGACTCACGTCTGCTGACAATGTGGGTCATAGTGTGGACATCTTCTCAATCTACTCAGTCGAGCAGGCGAAACAAGTCTACCAACAATCTAATCAAATCTAAATATATTTGTATAGCCCTATTTACAAGCATTGTCACAGAGGGCTTCACATATGCCCACAGAACTGCCCCTCAGCCAACCTAAACCATCAAAGAAAACTAATTTGAGAAAAAAATGGAAGCAACCTTGGGAGGAGCAGTTCAGCGAGGGATCCCCTCTTCCAGGGCCTGCCAGTGACACAAAGAGGTTCAGAACACAGGCTGAACATAATCATACATCGAGTGACTGCATGCATCATCTTGTGCATTGATGGAAAACTATATAAATATGCATCCACATATCCCACTCACGCTGTGCCTTGTTGTAACATGTAAATTCACAGAGCTTCCGTAAAATCAAATTCCCTGTTTGTGAGAGCGTACGGCGAATCTAGCCTTCTCTGAATCTTGTACGGAAATGATGTGGAAACACAAACACAAGACATGCCTGATGCAGCAGGTGGAGCAGAGTCTAATATCTGGACCCTGATCCAGCAGTTCCCTCAGGACTGTGTGGGAGCTGAACAGTAGCTCCATCGCTGGCAGTACAGGAGAGGCAGGAGCTGAAAGGAGATTAGAAAACACCTAAAGAGGCTCGATGAGAGAAACCGGAATCTGTCTCTTTACCAACTAACATTCAAACCGCTTCCATGGGTTGCTGTTTCCAATGTTTTTCCATGTTGTTGCTTTCTGATATTTTGGCACTTTCCTGTGCTCCACTGACACCGTGAGCTTGTGAGCAAGCCAGGGGGGCTGGAGTGGAAGGAACCATCCTGAGGACTGGCTCTTCTGCTGAACCCTGATAGGAAGACAAGTGATAACAGAACATCAAAAAGGAACCCCCTGTGTGCTCAGTAGAGGGTTGGGAGTCATTTGGCAGAGTAACATGGTCAACAGGGTTGGATGGACAGGATTCTCTCTGTGTTTGCAGACGGTAATTTGAGTCGTCTAAATCTCAATTTTCTCCCTCCCTCTTTCCCTATCTCCCTCCCTCTTTCTCCCAGAAGTCAACATCTCTCGAGCCAGAGCTAAGTTGCCATGGTGAAGCACAGGGTGACCTGGTTCTTTACACACTGGGGAGACTGCATCTGCCCTGTCCTCCACTGCCTCTTCCCTGCCCCGCCCTGCCCTACCACTGCCTCTGTTACTGCCCCTCCGCTCTTCTGCCCTGCCCTGCCCTGCCTCACCTCGTCATGCAATGCCCCACCCTACCTCTACTGCTGTCTCTGTTCCTGCCTTTGTCATGCCTGGTTAACCACCCCTCTCCAGGTGGAGGGGCAGTGGGGCACAGGTCTATGATGAGCAGTGAAATACATAATTCAGTCCGTTTTCTGTCTCGTTAAAGCACCATAAAGGTCCATGCTGCTGTTGTGCGCCTCATAAATAAAACTCATAAAAACTCCAAACAGCTAAGCTGAATTCTCTGCAGTTGCTGGACACACATTCCCATGTTACGTAAAGCACGTAAAATGTGTGATTTTGGTCAAGTTACATGCATTTCGTTCGTTGAATATCTGGATGTATCTACTATATAGCTGATAACTAAGCCAACATAGGATAGGTAGAGATACAATTCCTTGTTGCGGTGCAAAAACATAGATAGTGCAGGAATCTTTTTAATAGAATATATCTGGAATGAAGACTGTGGAGAGAACACAGACAGATGATGAGTCAGATAGGCAGCGATAGTAGGCGCTTCACAGCCTACCTGCTTGCTAAGTATATCCCTCCACCGCGGAGACAAACCGCCGGAGCTGTTCTCCTACCCTGCGTCACCCATGCTTGCTGTGTTAAGACCTACCACAATTATTTCAAAGATAAGAGTTAATACATGGGGAAAAGGGCTTCTCCCACACTTCGCGCTTGTCAACCTCTCCTCCCACGCTCCGGGGGCACGGCGAGAGGCAAGGTGGCTCCCGGTCCTCGACGCAGAGGGAGAGGGGTTTGGAGTTTGTTTGGTTGCCTGAAACGGTGCGCTCTGCATGAAAGGGAAAGGAGATCCTTAGTCATGTAGCCCAGTAACTCTGAGCCAAGTCAGGGTCGGAACTGAGAGAGCGAGGGGGAGGGAGAGATTGAAAGGGAGAGAAAGAGATTGAGAGAAAGAATGAGTGTGAGAATGAGAAAGAGAGAGTGAGAGAGATGATGTTCAAGTTTAATGGAGACAAGAATGCCTGTCTCTGACATGGAGATCGGGGTTCAAATCCCAGAGGGAATATCAGTAGTAGAGGTGGTTCATAGTCGGTCCATGTTAACAAACACTCTCCATGCTTTCTTTATCAGATCTTCTCAAATGTAAGTAGCCTAAATGTAAAACAAAAATAATTCTTCAGGGACCTCATAATGTATTTATGACCGAGGTGATCTTACATGTAAAAGCACGATAAATAGTTTATGAATCAGATCCCATTTCTTGATTTTCATTAGGTTGCTACGGTTACTCTGAATGTGTCTTTTTGCTGTTGATGTACGGATTGGGGGATGGACTTTATGATAAGTAACACTTTCTAAATGAATGGTAATAACTCATTTTGATGACATTTTGTTGGAGAGATTTGACAGCCCATGGGTTGTTTCCCTTGATGTGAGGCCCAGATAGAATAAAGATTAGACAAAAAAAAACGTTCCGCTTGACAAAACGATCACTTTGCACGCTCTCTCTCAAACGGCTCGAGTGATAAAAATATAGAGCAGAGTGGACTCTTCTAGTAAGTCTTCATACTTTTATCACAAGTGAAAAAATGCACCGCTTGCTTCCAGGCAAGATCGAATAGAAAGTCAAAGTTTTTTTTTTAAGTGTTATTATTATTCTTTAAGCTACATAATAACACAAACTCCCTCTGGCTGTGTTGTGAGTAGAACTGTACATTTTTAAGAGATTGAGCCAGCAACGTGGACGTTCTAGAAGTTCAAGGTGTCCACAAGGACTTTTCAACTGAGCAGTGACTGAAACAAGAGTATATTGTGAATACAGAAACTGCTGAAGACAACAGCAACATTCTGAAACTGTTTACTTGGAGACTAAGGTTATTAAAAAACTGTTTACTGAAGCTTAAGTGTAGTCAGTGCAGAATAACCAACCATCCAGCCCAAGCCTCCATTCTCCAGCAGCCTTTCTCTCTGGATAGGTTTCTCTCTGGGTCGTCGCGGTGACAGGTCCAATAGATGAGCCGGAAGAAAGCATCTCCTCTTAGTCCTTGGCAGACCACCACAGCCTTGGTTAGCCGGAGTGCATCATGTTCAGTTATCTTTTAGAGTCAAACAACATCCTGGTAAAACGCCAGCGAGCCAGTGGCGCATATCTCTCTGCTAGTGTTCCCAGGGCATGTGTCCACTGCCAAGATACAGTGGATCGTAATAATACGTGTCGTGAGATTGGGCCTGGAACGTTAACTCTGTCGAGCGGGGCGTTGCTGAGTGGACGTGTTTGGATCCTGAGGCCACAACACGGAGAACATGAATATTCAGACTCAAAAAGAGTTCAGCAAAACTGGTTCGAACTGGTTTTTCGTAACACAACCCGCAAAAAAAGTTTATTTTCGGGGCACACAACAGTGCAGTAGAGCCCTCCTACTGAAAGGACTTCTACTAACCCAATCTTCTCATCTAAACCCTACCTGAAGATTCTGGTGCTGTGATCTTAGCGATAGAAATGAGCTTCTTCGTAGCTGACGTTGCCATGGGTAACGTCAGTTGGGCTGCCAGGATCTCGCCAGTGAGAACGCCCTTTCCTGCTCATCAAAACACTTACCGAGCGCAGGTGGGTAGCCGTTATAGAAGTGCTGGTCTCGGTCTCTCTCATTGTCACTGCTTTCATTGTCCCTGCTTTCCTGTACCATGTGCTTGAGTTGTGATGCTGTTTGAACGCAGTCACATTCCCTACAGATTACTGTAAACAGCATCAGTGAAAGCAAACATAAACGTGAAAAAACTAGATAGGGCAGGCTACAATTTCTGGGGAAATTGTGAGGTGTGCTTGCAGCCTCTGTAGCTCTACATCACTGCCAAACTTGTTGCTTAAACTAATATCAAATATCCAAAGAAATTTAATAAAGACAAGAGTTTTTAAGGGTGTAGGCCTACTTACATTTCGCATCTAATATTTCTGTATCTTTTACAACGTTATACTTACTATTTGTAAAGATTGCATTGATTAAAAAGCATACAAAATCAATAGTTTGCTTCTTGTTTACACTTACAAATACTCAGAGTGAAAGTATAGAATGAAAACAAGGTACTCCTATCATCCTGAGTGGAAGAAGTAGACCTACCTTGAGATAGACAGGCATGCAAACAGGTCAGGGGTAAAAAAAAAAAAAAAAGGTGAGAATGATACGGCGAACCCCAAACCCTGTAGGGGAGTCCGGTGGCATGCTTCCCGGAAGAAAATGTCTTGAAAATTAAGAGGGCAGATCAATGTATAAAACCTCTCCCGACTCTGCCCCTGATTGGCTGAGGCATTATGAGTGACGATTGGTTCCAGAGCCAGTTGTAAAGTTGCGACTCACTCACACCCCCCCCCCCCCAAAAAAAGAAAATAAATAAAATATTTTCTCATCGGATCTGCACAAATCACGTAGGTGACCCATTTTGGTTTGAAAAAGGTGAGTCTCACCTAAAGGTGAGGAGTTTGCATGTCTGGAGAGAGGAGTCGTTTTGAAATAGTTGCATCAAAACTAAGAAACTGGATGATCCTGAAAGACTAGCTCCCATCTTTCTTAATCAGGCGGGTCTAGCATGAGAAGTCCTCTATTGACTACGGTGTTGAGTCTTTCCGCTCCAAACATCAGCAGGGATTCCGCTACTTTCCGGAAAATGTTTTTCGTTCGGTTTGACATCTGCGTGCCTTTGAGTCAGAAGCAGGCAGAGGGGAGAGTGGGTCAGGAACCAGGTTGAGGTCAACCTGTGTTACTCGCCTTGTGCTAAATCTTTCTGAACAGAACCCACCTCCGTTTTCTGTTTACAGTAAATGCGACTGGACGGCTGAGAGACCAAAACACAACCTTAATCCAGCTCAAAAGAATTCTACCAAACAGTGTCAAAGGCCTGACCATCTGTGCATGTTTACCTCATGTAGAGTTATTGACCTCATGTAGAGTTACTGACCCAGCTCTGCTGAGACAACAAACAGAAGGTTTGCGTGCATCTGGGTTGGGATCGATTTGGGAAAATAAAATGTCTGCAAATAAATTGAGTCAATAGTACAAAAAGCTACAGAAAAAGCTTTGTCCCATTGATTAACAGTTTCAAAAGAAAACGCTGAAGGATTTGCTATTTCAGTTTTAATCGCGACGCGTGGAATAGAAACTGAGCGTGAGTCACGCCTCTGGTGTACGTGTGTGGTTGTGTGTGTAGTTGTGTGTGTGTGTGTGTGTGTGTGTGCATGCATGTGTGTGTGTGTGCTAGAGGGAAAATATACCCCAGGGTGCTGTTTACCCCTTGCAACCACCAGAACACCTCCCCCAGCACCCACACATCCAGCAGCCTCTGCTCCTCACCAGGGGAGACAGAAACATCACTTCCTGTTAGGCCATCGCAATTCTGCGTCTCGTGTTAGTCGGGGGGGGGGGGGGAGGAGGACGTGAAGACCACAGAGGAGCCACTTGGGTCAGGGTGACAGCTGATGAAGCCAGGCCCCTCGCGGAGCTGTGCTCGGCAGTGAGAGAAAGAGAGAGCTCTGGTTGTGGAGAACAGGAAAGCCATCAGCTGTCATGGGAACAGATTCCCTAACAGGAAGGGCAGTGAACCCTGCGTTGGTGGCCGCGATTGACACGAGCGATACAGAGAACACGATCAATCTCGTCGACGTGGAAACTCTCGATCAGATTCACGTTTTTCCTCCAGGTAACACAAAGGCACAATTTATTGCAGTTCGTACGTATTTATTTTAAGTAGTCACTAAAAGCCCATTACCATCCTTGTAGGCCTGCTATACTAGTTTCTCTCCTGCTGAATACGGAGCCGCGATTGTGACCATATGGAAGCAGGGGGCGTATAAACACACGGAGTGATACGCAGTACTGTACAGGGGGTCAAGCCCTTTACTCCAACATATCATCACAAGAATCCCGAGATTACGTTCTTTACTACAGTCCGTGTGAAATACGCAGCTGAGACAAGACACAAGACCCCATCTGTTAGTGCAATTAGCCCATTTCACCACTAAAACACCCCCCCTACGGCCATAGACCCTTAAAACCATTAATTGTTCATCAATGTGGAAAAGAAAATCGCCTTTTTTTCTCATTTCAGTTCTTGTAGTTCTCACTAGGCAATTTCACTGCAGATTAAAATGTGTCTATTATACTGCACCCTTGTCAAAGATCTGATTAATAATAAATCTACTTTTCCAGATATTGAATATTGTGCAGTTGGAAAAATAACTCATATTTCATTTTTGCATTTTTCCATTGAAGGCTTGATTTAAATTGTAATGATCATTGAATTGTCTACTGGTGTTGCATGATAAATTGGGTTTCAGTTTTCTGTTTTACATTTAAAAACGAGTTCAATTTATTAGCCAGCAAAGTTTTTTAAATCAAGGCTATTCTCTGTTTTACATATGAAAGCAGGATTTAAAAAAAACCTGATTAAAACCACACACAATTTCAGATGCATATCCTGGTTGCCCCCCCCCCCCCCCCCCCCCCCCCCCCCCCCTGCAAAGTCACTTCTCAACTTTGTCAGTAGTTGAAACACACAGATATGAGAGATCCTCCCAAGTCTACAGTGCTCCGCCTGCTTGCTGGTTAAAAGGTCACCTGTTGAAAACCCTCTTGTCTCTTGTGTTAAGAGCATTAATATAACATGTGTGTTGTCTTTAATGATGCAGCCTTCAACCCGGAGCAGACCCTCGGAGACACCATCCCTGATGTGTCACTGTGGCAGGTGACAGTTGGGATTTAGTACAGTGCTGTCCCCCATGATTGTTTTAAAGCAAACCACCGAATCTATCCTTCTGTCTGCGAGTCTGTCCTTGCTGTCGCTTCCGCGGCGTCACGGTAAACGTGGGGTCTGTTTGTTGAAGGCTGAGGTATATTTTCTCTTCAGTCGGTCACAAAGACAGTTTTTTTTTCCATCGGTTGCTTGGAAGCGACAAATCGGGGTTCAAATAAAGTTCTACATCTGCCTTTACACATCTTCTTTGTTATCTCTTCGTCGGAAGAGACAGAGACATTATGGCTCAATATGTCATTTATACATGTTACAATTTACATAACAGTGGTACAAAACATGCAACGTATATTGCTCGCTTGCTGTCTCACTCTCTTCTTTCTTTCTCTCTGACTGACTGTCAAATTAACAGTCAAAGGATGAAAACATCCTTTCAAGGACGTCAAGGACGATGTCGTTTAATTCACTATAACTTCATTCCACATCTCTCATTTCTGTTCTCTCTCATTTCAGGTTCCTAGAAAATGTATCCACAGAAGATTTTTAGCACACACCAATCTGGTCATTTTAAGCACACACCAACCTTCCAACCTGGAAGAAACCAGAAATATGACAAACTGAAACAATGTTGTCTCTCTGTCACACACACACACACACACACACAGTCAATCCCACTCTGTGCATTCATGAATACTATATGGATCATCACAGATGTTTCCTGAGGCATACTTTTTCGGATGTTCTGCATGTAAGCCCCAACTCATTACCAGGAGAAGACAAAAAAACAGTTCTCAGTTGATCTGCATAATTAAACAAAGACGTAACAAAAATATATTTGCACACTCCCAGGTAGAGAGGAGGATTAAACAAACATGATTTCCCTGGTACAGATAGACAATCGATGTCAGATGTATTTAATCACAGAGCAGAATGATGTAATGGAACTTCTAGTTGTAGATAAACCATCAACACTCAATTATGGAAATATGACCTTATCTACTTGACTGACTCTTGCCTAACATGGTTGAAGAGTAAATATAAAATTGGTTATATAAGATAAATGTGGGTTTCCAGGTATGCTTTTTAAGCTATGCTCAAAGCTTAAATAAGCCCTCCTTGAAGGTTTAGGTTGGTTGAGGGGCAGTTCTATGGGCGTATGTGAAGCCCTCTGTGACATGCTTGCGTGTAAAAAGGGCTATACAAATACATTTGATTTGATTTGAAGAAAAAAGTTGATGCTGTAGTAGCTGATTTAATCGTAGATAAAGTTGTTTATTATGTTTTTGCTGGAAGGGTACTTACATGTTGATTATGTGTAAATAATATGTGTAATTGGAGAAACAAGCCGTGTAATATAATTTTGTTACTTGCTTTTTTTTCTTCACAGGTACATCCTTGAACTTTTCAAGGTTCATGTTGTTTAATTGTGTCTTGTTTAACTACATGCTCAATGGTTCTTTCATTTGGGACTCTTCACAATGTAGGCCTATGCTTCATGTTTTGGTTACCCGCAATGTTTGGGGCTATCTCGTTGTTATGATCAGTAACCTATGCACTTTTGTAAAGCTCTCTTTTGGAAGTCGCTTTGGATAAAGGCGTCTGCAAAATGCATAAACGTAAATGTAGATATAGCTGACATTCCTTCCCGCCGATTTCACTGAAGAATCATATGCTCACCAATGAACATTTAAGTTTAGTTAAAGTTATAATAACTTACTGTGGGAGTTTATGCAGGTCCTCTCGGAAAAGGTGAAAGAATGACGCGAGAAAACACGATTTACAAGAAGCAGTTAATTGGTATTAAACGTAATCTCGTGACCATTTCGACTGCTCGTGTATGACACGAATATGTCCTCGAACTGTAAAATCTGAAAAGATTGAAAATGACTACTTTCCCTTTCAGCTCCCTGCTCATGAATATGATGTATCCTTTAAGGGTTATAGCTTATGAAATCCTAACAACATGGGGTTTGATATACTGTAGCTTATATCCAATTAAGGTCATGTCTGCCATAAATTCCGGTTCCTGACCTCCGCTTCTGATAACCTTTTCAACTAGAGTTTGGATCATCTTTGACATGCACTCCAATCAAAAAAAGAAAAACAAGCTGTCCGCTTGTCTTGACTAACACGATAATTGGGAATAATTTTGCATCTTGTCTTTGTCAAACAGCATGTTGATTTCGACCAGTAATCCCCATTAAGTAGGGGTGATGATCGAGTAACCTATATTTTTCGGATCCAGTACATTCGCCAAATTACATCCTACCAGACAGCATGCAGTCAAGACATATTCAAAAACAATCAGTCGCGTCTCCACCATAGCCATTTTTACATTTGACTATCGGACCATTGTAACTTCTACATGTAATGGCATTTAATAGGCCTAATGTGTAAACCGTTTCAGATAGTCGAAAAGGGGGTTATTAAATATCCATCTCTCTTTGACCGTTGCACAACCGTGGCTTCCAGTTTGAGCCACACGCAATTACTGGCAACGCTGCACGGCTGCTGCGGCCCCATTCTCTCCTCTCTCCCCAAACACGCGCACACACACACGCACACACACACACGCACACACCAGACAGAGGGAGAGAGTCTCACCGCTCGTAACTGCACACAGGCTACGCACAATACCAGCCAGGGATAAGTAGCGACCTTGTGCCGTGAATCCTTGAAAAACGGCACGTATAATGTCCGTCGCAGTGTCTAATGACTTGTTTTCTAACTTTTGATCTTGAATTTATTCGGTTTTGGTTTTTAATAGTTGCCTCACGTAGGCTATCCAGGAAAGATGAGTTTTGAGCGTTGGGTGATTCTTTCAAGACGTGTTACTCGCTATTTAGACTAGCTGAGCCTCCAATATAGAAAACGTGTCTTTAAGTCATGGATGTAAATCTAAATGTTTTATTATGACGACGCCAGGTGAGCCAGTCGCCTTAGTCTAGTGACACCGAGCGCGCATCGTCCGCAGACAGTGCAAAGCACTGTTGTCGAGCGGTGCTGCGCATCGTGATTTTAATCGAGGATTAAGCTGCCCAACACTGAGGAAGGACGAGGTACACCGACATGGGTAAGTGAAAACGTCCTAATTAAAAGCGACTCTCTCCGGAGATTAGTGAGCACGGTTCCATTTCAATTGGAGCACACATGTTCTTTTTACATATGGGAAAAACTCTTTGTTGCCCTTCCAGTCAGTAGACTGCGTTTGCAGGTATATTGCTGATAGGAGTATGCTACAATATCATAAAGGTTCTCATCATGACACGTCTGTAAATGGATAAAAAAAACAATATCTGACAATTATTTATTATTGCGTGCATTTTTAAACATAATTTCCTCCACCTTCCATACCGAAAACTCGTTGGTTTGTGTTTAGGTATGCAATGATCTGTGTCAATATGCAAATTTTTATGTTGAGTCATTAACGGTTTAAGTTTTGGTTGGCATAATACAAACCAAATATTTGTTGCTTATGTGCTTATGATACTGAGCAGAACAGACAAGATGTCAGCAAGATTTCAAGGTAACTGCAGGAGAAGATGAAACAACGTTCGTGGTCCACCTCTCTCAGTGGCTCATTCCCCCGTTGACTCAAAGATGGTGACTAGTTAGGGCCCATCAATCACGATAAATCAAGCCTCATTCCGTCTGGTTCTCCTGACAAAAACAGTGAAGAAGAACTCGCGCCGACCGACGCCGCTAATTAGTGGACATTCTTCTTCTGAATTCATCCTTGCCACGGTCCACTGAGCACCCCCGTTGCCCAGAGTAATGCTCATCACCTGCTCTGATGGAGTGGAGGGTCTGGTTGTGTCTCCAGTGGCATGACCTCTGTCCACCCCAGTCTTCCTGCCTGCTCCCAGGGGCAGTATCCCTGGGACAAGTCCTAGTCTGGGTCTGAGGACGCCCTGCTAGGGCGACACTCTTGGCCAAGTAAAGGACGCGGTAATGAGCTGTCCTCTGTGTCACTTTTACTGCCACGTACTTTAACGGTCATGTCACCGCCTCTCTCCCCCTGCAGAGCTATCGAGGTGGTGAATGGGAGCAGGGCATTCACATTTGATGCGACCTGTTCGCTGAGTGATGTGTTTTCCCTGGGCAGGGACTCAAAACACTGTATTTACTCTGAGTTGTTGGTTACTGAGGGGGAAAATGTGATGTCAAGGTGCAGCCACAAAGGCACAGTCACACAGCACGAGCTGTTAATTGATGCGATGGCACGAAACAGCAGATGAGATTTAGTGCCAAAGTTCGCTCAGGCATGATCTTAACACGGACAGGTTCCTGTAAAATGGGCAAAGAACGACAATCTGTGAGTCCAGAGAAACATATTGTCTCAAATGATCCTGACAGAATTGCTGTTGAGTGGCTGATCCAGTTTCCAGGTTCATTATGCTTCTTTGGGGACAAGAGCAATACAATGATGTTGAAGAGACAACCAATTATGTTGTTTTATTAGGGATCTGCAATTGTTACCAAGCACCCAAGATAATGAGGATGTATAAGCCGTGGTCCAGCACCCAGCTGGGCTCTTTTGCTCCACTGCTGGGGCTGTCTTGTTGTCTGACTAATCTACAGTCTGTTCCTCGCCTCGAACATGGTAATCAGCCAAACGCACCAGAACTTGTAAGACGACGCTGAGCAGATCCTCTCAGATTTGCAGGAACCTGACTTTTTAGTCTGCCAACTGTGTCACGCGCGACATTCGTTAACACGTGAACTGTGAAGAGAGATTCAGATCAAGCTGTGTGATTTCTACGATCAGGAGACCGTGAATAGCGTGTAGGTTGGTTTTCTGGATGTCATTACTACAGTTCAACCTCTGTACTGTAACTTGTTCACGGGAAGTTTAAAGAACAATGTAACTGTACACGTTTCGGCAGCCAAAACTATGTTTAACACAGTTTCATGTTGACTTGTCCCACGTGCCTGAATTCCCTTCTATCGGCTCCACTCTGTGCTGTGTGGGGTTTGCAGGGTGAAGGAAAAGGATGTTCTTCACTCAATGTGTGCAGAGAACTGTGGATTTCAGACCTTTCTTTAATTCAGTAGATTTGGAATATTCATGCAGACACATTAGACAGCATTTGACACCCGTGATCTTGGTGCTGCGTTAAATCTGAAATGTGTAGGTGTAACAAAGCACTATTTTCCGTGAATCTGGTCATCCTCCCTCCCTATCTGGTATCAGCATTATCCCTCGTGGAGGCCATATTTCAGACACAGTAGCAAGGGCAGGCTACAGTAAGATATTTCCTCATTGGAGTCACACAGAAAGAGCTCGAGAGCAAATTTAATGAATTTTCTTCTTCTCTTTTTCGGCGTTTCCAACGCTTTTTCTTCTTAATAAATGTATGTACTGTGCAAATCCCTGCCCTCCTCCTCAGATCATCCCAGGAAGGCGGGGGAGACCTGACATGCAGGTCTTCTACGCCAGGCCAATCTCACGTCTCCCTCAGTCCAGACACGCAAATGAACGCCAAATAATTGAGGTTATAAAGTGTGTCCGCCGATTTAGCTGAAAGTTTAGTACATGCCCACTTATTCTAGTGGGTGTTTTTCTTTTACCCCGCCGACAAATGTATGTCTCTGTGATGATAACCAGAGTCGTGGAATCTAAAGGGAGCTGTTTCTACGGTTCCTCTGCTGTTAAACTGGCTCAGCTATACCTATAAAAGAAGCTTTTATCATAAATCAGTGGATTTATACTGACTCTTGCCTCTGCTGTGAATTGAAATTACAGCTTGTTCCAATTTTCAAATTAATGGGCGTAAAATAATGGGTTTTAAGTGTGTAAAAGGTACTTCATTTCAATATTGCAATTTCAGTGCGACCAATTAATCTCTGTTGCATGATGGCTGACTCACATTGATAATATGTCACAGTCCTTTGGCTAAAAAGTCTTTTACATTTTATATGTCTTAAATCTGAGTGAACACACTCAATAATGCAATAGATTAAACATACTGTGCTGGGACAGAGCTTGTCTAAGCAGTATCATAGTTTTAAAACCCTCAGTGTTAGAGGAAAACACTTTGTACATTGAATCTCTGCATTACTCCTCTTTGAAACTAACAACCCTTTAAACTCCTGACATTTATGGAACCCTCCGTGAAGTTTAGTCCGATACTCCGGTCAAAGCCACTTACCGGTGGTCTTGATATCGCCGTCTAACTTCTGTGTCAGTCTTACTGTTTTCTCCATCACTGTGTGAACCACCTCAGTTCCATTAAATGTAACGTGTTATTCATGTTTTTTTATTAAAGATGATACAGTTTGAAGATAATTCAGTTTAGGAATCGTTCCATCAAAGAACGTTACGCTTTATTATGAAGCAATATCAGAGGACAACACGACTTGTAAACATTTCCGCGGTTCCTTGTTTTACCTAATCAACTTTGTCCTGCGGAGTGAGAAAGCAAGTCTTGAACTGACAAGCTCAGAAGGAATCCAAGCGAGTCTTCCACTTTTCCGAAGTGGGATGTATTTTACCTTGTCAGCTCTGGTGAGCCTCAAACATCAAACACACACATTACCCAGTTCCAAGGTACCCTACACTTTCAATTCTTAGAAGTGCTCCATCGCACCCCTCTTTCTCTCTCTCTCCTTTCCTCCCTCTCTCTCCTCCTCCCTCCCTCTATCCCTCCCTCCTTCCTTCTCTCCTCTCTCTCTGGCTGAGCTGGCCTCCCACTCGGCCACTCTGTGTAATAGCCTTTGCGTCAGTCCAGTGGAGCGCTTTGCATTCGGATGAAATATCAACTTGTCGTTGGGCCAAAGAGGAAGACAGCTGACTGGGATATGGCTGCCAGAATCTAACCTTTCTTATGAAATGGGAAGCCTCAATCTTAAATAATTTCCAATGTCTTGCTTTTAAATGAACTGGCCGGCGTCAGAAGATGCCCTGTGCGGTGATTTCAAAGCAACAAGAATACAGGCTCAAAGGATTTCTGCACCGAAGGTGACCCATCACATGTTTGCTTTTGTAGATGCCAGCGCTTTCAAATCTGACAGTTTTGAGAATGTCTTGAGGTATCCATGTACTAGCAGCTATGCCTGCCCTTGGGCCTTTGAAATAAAACAAAGAAGGAAAGAGACATTGAAGTGAATCAAGAGCTGGACTGCATTCCCCAAACACCATAGGTGAAGTATACAGGTCCCATTACTGATGGAAAAAAAAGAGACGTTATGAAAGCAGCCCCAACTGATTTAACTCCATAGAAATGTTAATTGGTGTTCCTTCCCCAAGGTTTGGATGTATGTTCAGTGCTCTATGTATGTCTCATGAGCCCTGTGTGCAGTTGTCCCTGTAGTAAGTAATTGACGTCTGGCTTTGCCCTTCCGCTGTTATTTCCAACCCCATTTGTATCCCTTCAGAGAGAGGCTTTGGCATTCCGATGTGTCTATACACTATTTATCTTCAGAGCATTGTTGATTAATCCTGTCTTAGGCTAGTGGTGTACAGAACATTAGTCCACCTTGTGATGTAAAGACTTTAGATGGACGCTGCATTAAGTCCCTGATACATGGGAAATCAGTTTATGGCCGAACGAACGATGCGTCACATTTAATGACCGGTAATGACCGGGTGATCAATCAGAGATACTAAGCAACGTGCCTCATGTTCCTCAAAGAGCCCCCTGGGTGCGTTATATAGACACTTCTAGTGGGTTTTTATCGCTTCACGTCCTCTCAGAGATCTATGTTGAGAGGATGCGTGCTAATTAGCTCAGTCGTCTCGTGGGGGCGTGAATGAGCCAGAAGCTGAGCGAGCCACAAGCTCACGAGAATACCAGCAGGAGACAAATCTACGGTTTTACCACATTCCCCTTTGACGTCTGAGCATGCGTGTCAAGACAGGACGCTGGTTGCTAAGAGGCGGATGAGTGGGGTTCTCTCAGAGTCTTTCAGAGGAAACTTCTAATTGTTCCAATGGGATTAGCATTTAGGTTAAACTGATGACTCGGTAGATTTACGGGGATGCTTAGTTGGCTGTCGTTGTGGCATTCGCAATGAAGGTGATGGCTTTGTTAGGCCTGCTGTTTGGCTTGCGCGACTCCTCGCAACTCGACACTACACTCACACAAAACTTCTGATTTATCACTGAAGACAGCTTGAAAATTGCGCAAGATGGATGTTTTCACAGAGATTCCCTAGATTCCCAAAACAGTATTTGTGGGGGCAAAGCCTGTTTGTTTACCTTAGTAGGCCTACAGGGGCTATTCTGATTGTCCCAAAACAAGTTATGAAACATGGATTGACATGAAGGAATAGATAGGCTAACCTACCCAGGAGGCAAACAATAATCTTACACAGCCCCCTATTTTCAGTGAAAACGAACACAAGCTAATCTAGGAAACCCCTGAAACGAATTTCTCTTTATTCAAAGCCGAAGCCTACACAGGAGTTCCAAGCGAGTTGTCAAAACGTTGCAAAGGAGACTGAGTCACACCGGTTATTGAGTGTCAGTAGCTCACGAGGCGGTCTTGTGCTCGCTAGGCGGTCTGTAGCGTGGGGATAGTATGATGATACCGTATTAAAGCTTGCCTAAACTAAATGGTTATGGGAATCATTCCACAATAAAACTGTCCCAACAGCTCGATCCAATCAATTTCAGTCACACGTGAGATTAAGAATGTCCCACTGTGACGCTGAGTTGGGTTGCCTCATTCCAGTCATGGTACTGTTGATGCCTACGGTCAGATGTCGAAACTGATTTTTTACATTTCGTCATTTAGCAAACATTTAGTCATTTAGCAAACGCTCTTATCCAGAGCGATTTACAGTAAGTACAGGGACATTCCGCTGAGGCAAGTAGAGTGAAGTGCCTTGCCCAAGGACACAACATCATTTTTGGCATAGCCGAGAATCAAACGGGCAACCTTCTGATTAGTTGCCCGATTCCCTAACCACTCAGACATCTGACTCCCAATTTTTTTAAATAAGTCTTTGCTAGAAGAAGTTGTGGGCTATCAAACTATGCTCACTCAAGAGGTGGGTTATTTATATATTGGGATTAGCATAGTAATAAAGGCTAATGTTGCTTCCTACCATCCATCCCAGTTATCGTTCGCAAGAACGATTATCTTTGACTCTGACCCTGAAGGGCTAGCATCTGCTAGTTTCCTGTTACAAACCGTGTGCGAGTGTGATTGTTTGTGTGTGGAGGGAGGGAAAGGCGGGGGGGGGGGGGGGGGGTTAACTCACAACAGGCAACATCTCCATTAGAGAGCAATACAAATTCTCTGTGTGGGAAATATTTGAAATGAGGATAAGATTTGATTGTCTCCTGTGCAAGATGCATCTAGACAGGACGATCAAAGCTTGGATTTGTTGAAGGCTTGTGCGGAGCAGAGCCTTGGTGTTTCTCCTACCCTGATTAATAAAACCTCCCCTGTGATCCGTCTGCATGAGGATTAGTGACATGGACCGCACCCTGTAAACTGAGCACGCAGATCACAGATGACACAGATAAGATTATGTGAAAACTATTATGCCTGGGCTGAAGGAGAACATCACATGACAAGACAATGAGAAAAACTACTGTTTTTCTTTCATTTAAATTCTTAAAATACAGAGGGTGAGATGACACAGCTTGCTGTAGTGGAGGATAATGGATACTACATGGGTCACAGGCAGGTGCTGTAAAAGAGAGACATCGTTTTCCATCTCATCCATGAATATGTAAATGTTCAGGCTGTTCCACTCTAATATGTCTTCCTGTTCTCTCCCTCCCCCCTTCCTCTCCCCTCTGTCTCGGAAGGTTCAGTTCTTTTTGACGGACGGCCGCCGCACCTCCTCCTCCTCCTCCTCCTCCTCCTGCCGGCTCTGCTCCTGCTCTGCTCTGCCGAGCGCACCTGCCCCAACAGCTGCCGCTGCGAGGGGAAGATCGTCCACTGCGAATCGGCCGGCTTCCAGGACGTCCCCGAGAATATCTCGGTGGGGTGCCAGGGCCTTTCTCTGCGCTACAACGACCTACACACTCTGCTGCCTTACCAGTTTGCCCACCTCAACCAACTGCTGTGGCTTTACCTGGACCACAACCAGATCTCCGCCTTGGACAGCCGAGCCTTCCAGGGGGTCCGCCGGCTGAAGGAGCTGATCCTGAGCTCCAACCGGATCACGTCGCTCCACAACGCCACCTTCCATGGGGTGCCCAACCTGCGCAGCCTGGATCTCAGCTACAATAAGCTGGAGGTGCTGCAGGCTGGACAGTTCCACGGGCTCCGCAAGCTGCAGAACCTCCACCTGCGCTCCAACGGGCTCACCAACGTCCCCATCCGAGCCTTCCTGGAGTGCCGGAGTTTGGAGTTTCTGGACCTGGGCTACAACCGCATCAAGGTGCTGACCCGGACCACCTTCCTGGGCCTCCAGAGGCTCATGGAGTTGCACCTCGAGCACAACCAGTTCTCCAGGATCAACTTCTTTCTGTTTCCGCGCCTGGCCAATCTGCGGTCTCTCTACCTGCAGTGGAACCGCATCCGAGCGGTCAACCAAGGCCTTCCCTGGACCTGGCACACCCTGCAGAAGCTCGACCTCTCTGGGAATGAGATCCAGACCCTGGATCCAGCCGTGTTCCACTGCCTGCCCAACCTCCAGGTCCTCAACCTGGAGTCCAACAAGCTGGCCAATGTCTCCCAGGAGGCAGTGTCTGCCTGGATCTCCCTGACCTCCATCAGCCTGGCGGGGAACATGTGGGACTGTGGGACTGGCATCTGCCCCCTGGTGGCCTGGTTGAGGAACTTCAGAGGCACCAAAGACACCACCATGATCTGCAGCAGCCCTAAGTACCTGCAGGGCGAGAAAATCATGGAGGCGACCAGGAACAGCGCCATCTGTGACGAGAGTGAGTATTTCCAAACAGAAACCCCCTCACCGACGCCAGAACTCATTCCCGAGACCACCCCCGACCCCACCTTCGCTCCCACCCACCCGCCTCCGCCCCTCCCCCCACCAACCACCCTGTCGCCCCTGCCGCCGCCCCAACCCCAGCCTCTCCCAGGCCCCACCTTCCCCAGCCAAGGAGGGATGGACCCCCGCGACGCCCCTCCTCGCGCACCGCCCTCCATCGACAGCCCCCCGCTCACCCCGTCCCCTGAACTGCAGCACATGTCCTTCCACAAGGTGGTTGTGGGCAGCGTGGCGCTCTTCTTCTCCGCGTCGCTCGTCCTCACCGTCCTGTACGTGGCGTGGAGGCGTTACCCGGGCGCCGCCCGCCTGCTGCAGCAGCGCTCCATGGTTGGGCGCAAGCGTCGGAAAAAGAGCCCTGAGCCGGAGCAGAACTTGAGCTCCCAGCTACAGGAGTACTACATGAGTTATAACCCGGCTGCCAACCCGGAGGTTCTGGAGGTGCTAGGCAACGGCTCTGGGGCGTGCACCTGCACCATCTCAGGCTCCAGGGAATGCGAGGTATGACCCTTCGCATCAGACGATTTAACAAACTCCCACCCCCTCAAAAAAAAAACAAAGGCTCCAGGGAGAGAGGTAAATTTTCCAATGCTTCTTGCACCCCTGGTAGGCATGTCTTCAGGCATGGAGCCCCCAGGACAGGCCTTGGATCAGGGGTAAGCACCCTCATCTCTTGGTTCGTAGGACAGACCATCCTCTCCCCAGGTCTGAGAGGTTTTTATAGAGGTCGATTGGTTTGGATTCACAGACACCAACCGGGGACTGAAAATGTGGGGTTGAGAACCAGGAGGCGACGGCGCTTACCTCGTGTCCAGAGCCCGAACGATAAAAACACAAACACACTTCTGTCTTTCTTTCTTTCTTTCATGCCTCTAACAGCACTGCTTGTTTTTTCAAAAGTGTTTTTTTTTTTCTAAAAGGTCTCGAGAGCGGACTGCTTTTTCTATTTCAGTTTTTTCTTCTTTCTAATTTGTGCCGTGTTTTCAGCCACATTGTGTCGGGTATTGCTAACACAGTCATTAAAAGCTTGTTTGTGTAGCGAAGGAGAACTTGGTCACAAACACAGACTGTCACAGGCACAGTGAAGAGTCACCTAAGTCTTTTCTCCACAGTGGCATGCAGCGGAACGCTAATTGTTACACGGATGGTAGAATAGTCACACTTAGGAAACACTTGTTGTGAACTGTGCTGTGTGCTGTTGTGTCGTGAGTTTGTGTGTGTTGTGGCAACCAAGTGAGCAGCACACAGTCGAGAAACGGTTATGCAAACCGGAGAAAGATTTAAGCACAGCAAGTGCGTTTTATTTTTTAAATGGTATTTGAGCACCCTGGTAGCTTACACAGTGTGTAGGCTGTAGATTTCATGAAAAGGGCCCAAAAATATATCTGGTACCTAAAAATGCATGAAGAAAGACAAAACTATAACAATGTTCAGTGCTTCTGATCATACAGATCATAAAGAGGTGCTTTCCATGGTGCTGCTGTTCCTTCCCGCCTCACTGACTCTGTTGCCATGGTGTGTAACTATGGTGTATGTCTGGGGCCAACTAGTTTAACTACAGTGAATGTACAGAAATTGTGTGAAATGTCTGAGTAATGCGAGTTCCTGTCTGCCTGGCTGCACATACGGGCATGTGTGATCGACAGGCTTGGTGCCAGGGTTTCTTTGTGTAATGTGTGTATCACAGTGAAGGCAAGGTAAAGAAGCATTATCGCTGGGAAGTTAGGAACAGATTTTTACAGATAGGGTTCCACCTGGAAGGGGAGAGGGGGGCTAACTACAACATAAAATCGATTTCAGGCAAAATCACAACACGGATTAACAACGAATCTATCAGCGTTGGTTTGGAATCAACGTGATGGAGTGAATGTTGCTGGCAGACCTCTCGTTTAATGGGAGTGGTAGAAGTAGGAGTGATGGAGATCCTCCTGCCCAAAGCCTGCAAGCCTGGTTGCTCATTACTGCCTAGTAAACAGTAGCTGTCTGCCTTTTTAACCCTGTGCCTTCTCCCCTCTCCCTGTGCCTTCTCCCCTCTCCCTGTGCTTCCCTGTCTCCACTGCCATGCTCCAGCGGTCCTCTCTAACCTCTACACCCCCCAGCGGGAGGAGGGGAGAGAGGGGAGGAGAGAAGGAGGCAGAGGACTGGGGATGGAGGGGGTGGAGGACTGGTGAGGGGAGGGAGGGGACTGTTGAGGGAGGGAGTGGAGGACTGGGGAGGGGAGGGAGGGAGGTAGAGGACTGGGGAGGGAGGGAGTGGAGTGGGGAGGGAGGGGAGGGGGTGGAGGACTGGGGAGGGAGGGGAGGAGGAGGGAGGGGGGTAGAGAACTGGGGAGAGAAGGAGGTAGAGGACTGGGGAGGGAGGTGGAGGGAGGGATGAGAGAAAGGGTTAAGGAACTGAGGAGGGAGGGCAACAGACTGGGGAGAAGGAGGCAGGGAGGGAGGGGTTAGACCCCCTCCCATCTGTTTATGAATTTTTTATGATAATCTGTAGAAGAGCTCAAATCAAATGCGTAATTCTAAAGCCTATGATATGGGTTTAATGCGGATCTCCCCACCAGGATGAGGGGTGTATTTATTCCTGCACTGGGGTAATTACAATCAGCCTGCCCAACACTGAGAATCGACTTCGTTTGATCTCAGAAAACGTGCCTCCTTGCTTAGATGCACTATTTTATCAATGGTTATGCACCTGGAGTGATGTATCAAAAGGGGATTATCAGAGTTCTGAAAGGTAGTTGGGGAGAGAGGGGGATAGAGAGGGAGGCGGAAAGGGGGGGGAGAGAGAGGGGGATAGAGAGGGAGGCGGAAAGGGGGGGGGAGAGAGAGGGAGGCGGAAAGGGGGGAGAGAGAGAGGGAGGCGGAAAGGGGGGGGAGAGAGAGAGTAATCTGTTTATGAAACCCAGCTCTGGAGGGAACTAAAGATCACAGGAAAGGAAAACCAAAAGCGTGTAAATATTGGGTCTGGATAATGAGGAAATTAATTGAGGAACTCTGTGTTTACAGGTTAAGATAATGATGCGTAGTATGAGACGAAAAATGAATGAAGGTAACACACAGCCCATAGTTATATATGAATATTAAAGCACCCAGACAACTGTTGTTTCAGCTGACTTCAGCAAGCTACATTTTTAATCAGGCTGCTTTTGATTTTCGCCTCTGTCTACCTTGTGCTGGCCTAGCGAGTGAACTTTAGCATCATTAATTTTTATGAAGGAGTTTGACATTTATTTTATTTTAGAACACCTCTGGTGCCCATGTCAAATATTCAGTCTGTTCTAAACCTTATCTAATTATTTTTTGTATGCTTCACCTTTAGCAAGAGTTTCTGAAAGTAGGCTAGGCCTACGTCATGGGGCAAGTAGCGGCGAGTCATTAAAATCCTATGACTGGCTAAGCTGTCCTATGACAGGGATAGCGTGACTGGTTCTTTGGCTGTCTGTCGTATAGCCTACTATACCCTTATTACGCGGAGACACCAAAACCTTCTATTACCTGAGATGTGATTAACTTAACTTTGAATGTCTGCCTGATAGCTCTGGCTGGAAACTCGATGGATCTCCCCGATCGGTAAAACTCTGCACGCCCTAAAGTCCAGCTCCCCAAGGACAAAATGAAAGAAAGAAAAAAATCTTTAAAAATCACAAAAGCTTGGCAATGCTATAGCCTACAGTGTATGACCAGCGGTAATGCGCTCACCATGCTAATTGAACCTCATCAACTCACACACAGCGACTCGATTCTGTCCGTCCTCTGCAACTCATAAGGTTGTGAGCTGGGAGGTTTTATAATCTTGTCGCAGGCGCCGTTTAATAATTGAGGAGCAAGCGTCAGCTTGGTTTAGCTTGATGAACGCGCCATACTGTTGGTCGGCGCGGCAAGTTTTGCCTTTCGTTACGGCTGTGTGAAACGCAGGGTATCCGTTCCCAGCGGAAGACCTTACTGAAGGAAAGGAGAGAGCCACTGCTAGCACGTTTTCTACAGTGGTGTGTGTGTGATGACACAAGCTGTTAGCAACAGGAAGTCGCGCAGGCTGGGGCCTGTGCGTGCAGAGCGCCCTGGGAGCGAAGGAGGATGAAAGATCTCACTTTTTCCTTCATGGCCGTTTCAGCCTGGTCATCAAAGACAGGAATACATTAAATATGTCCCATTTAGCAGGGCCCCCGTAGGGGACTGTAGCTTGCTGCCTACCGCTTTATCGCCAGGGGCATTAAGACCAAAGAGTAAAATTCATGGCGACCGTCTGGTCGTCTGGTAAAACTGAAATGTTGTTCGAGTTTGATGAGGTAGATTCAGAATGAGGGAGTCTCAGAGTTGATAGGCGTTGTGTCAACAGTGTACAGTAAGAGAAGACAGGTGGCTATGTTTGTGGTTTGCAAGATAACATCTGAGGTATTTTAAACAACAATGTAGCTAAAATGTTTTTTTTGTGGTTCGAATCCTGCCTGGACCCTTTGCTACATGTATTCCCCTGCCCTGCCCTGCCCTTCCTGTAACACCTAACTATCGCAGCCTAACAAAGCAATAATCTTTTTTGGAGTGTTTAAACACTACAAGGAATTCCTTGTATTCCATAGGTTAGTTTAGGTGCAGCTCTATGGGTATTTGTGAATATCCTCTGTGACATTACTTGGAAAAACGCCACACAAATAAAATTGGATACGATTTAGATCTCTGGCCTTGCTTCCCCAGAGAAAGAAGCGGCTAATTTAAACTGTCGCGCTGAGTCACAGTCTTGGATGTCCGAGAATGCACGCGAGAGCACCTTCTCCGTGTGTCATAATTGGAGCAAATGAATCTCCGAGGATGAGTACGACGCATTATCGCAAGTGTGCTTATCGTGAAGGGCTGCAAATGATTGCGGCAGCTGTGCCGATGCTTGCCCGTGTTATGTATAGATTCCCTTTGAGTTTGAAAGCTTCCACCCAACTGCCAATTACAAAATAATTCTGCATTTATACCAAGACTGAGTGTGTGCCTTGCGTCTGCTTTGTCCTCCGGTTCCTACAAACCTGTGACAGCGATGCCACAGACTGTTTATCCACCCACTGCTAGTTAGCAGGAGGACTAAGAGACAATGGTGGACAAAGCCTGCCTTGAGTCAAACACCTGGGCATAGCAGCTTCACCGTAGGATTCAGGGCTAGTCCTCATCCTCACTGTGTAGCGCTTAGCTGTACATTTTACGACTTTGATGACTGAATCCCAAAAAAGATGTTTTTATCCCTACATCCCTGGTGTGATGGATATGATCCGACTGCTTCGGGGGTTACGGAAAGTCCCAGTTTAAATGAACCGTGGTCTGTTTTTCATGCCAGGTTTCCATGTCAAAGGATCTCAGATGTAAGTCGATTTTTTCATGTTGCCTTTTAAAGACCAAGTGCAGTCACTACTCGCTTTTCCCAGCACGCCACACACAACTCCAGTGTTTATCTCCTGTCCAGCTGTTTCCTGTTTAACATCTCAAGGACATTATTCATATCGTCGCGTGCATTCAGAGTGTCGCATGGCTCGCAGTGTGTTTCATTATGTACGTTGAGTCACACGAAGGCTTGATTCAGGGTTGGCTGCAGTGCTATGTCAGGACCCACTGCAAGTGTTCATCGAACTCGGTGTGATAATCTCGTTTTTTAGATTTCAAATCCAGCTGGACTTGTTTCTAGCATACATGTCTTATCTAGTGACTTAATGTAAGTAACTGACACGTTATTTTAATACATTTTATCTTAAATATTTCTCACCGCACTGGCAGCCAAATGTACTTCTTTTAAACATAAGCAGGCTCATAACTATATTGTGTGTCGCTCAAATTCGAAAGGGCTTTTTTGCAGTGCAGGCTGACTGCCAGAGGGACAACTCAACTGGTGGTGCTGTTACCTCTGCTGTAGCCTCGGGGCATCTCTGAGTCTCCGAGATACTCTCCCTGTCCCCCTTCATCCTCACCCCGCTTTGAAGACAGTGGGGATGTCACACGGTTCGTCTGTCCCCTGGATAATTCCCACCCCACCCCCATCAAGTCCCGTTCCGCCTGAAAGGCCTGTCTCTAAAAACCGTTTACACTGGCTCTCTGCCTCCTCTGCCTCTCCCCTCCCCTCTGGCTCTGCCTCTCCCCTCCCCTCTGCCCCTCTCCTCTGGCTCTGCCTCTCTCCTCTGCCTCTGCCTCTCCCCTCTGCCTCTCCCCTCTACCTCTCCCCTCTGCTTTCCCTCTGCCTCTTCCCTCTGCCTCTCCCCTCCCCTCTCCCTCCTCCTCTCTGCCTCTTCCTCCCCTCTGCCTCTCTCCTCTGCCTCTTGCCTCTGTCTCTCTAGTCTGCCTCTCTCCTCAAAGTGCCATGAACGCACTGTGGGGCGTTTGCGGCGCACGCTGACGTTTCCGGAATGATGTTTTTTCTTCGGCCTTTCTCAGATCTCTTCCTTTTAAGGGATTTCTGTTTGGCAGGAGGGCGAGTTATGTGCGTCATCGGATTTTGCGGCCATACATTAACTCATTAATCATCTATAGGCGATGATACGGAGAGAGTCTCTAATGGCGAGGCTGATCTGGGGTGTTTTACGGTACACTTGTGGCTGAATGTGGAAGATGAACTGGTCCCATGACTCCTGTCTTCCTGCTGGTGCCTCTCTCCATTAGTCTGAGAAGATGACAAGGACACCTTTTTAGCTCTGTCATACGAAAACGTTTTCATTGAACTGTTGTAAATGCTTACGCTGTGAACGAATCCTAAATTGGCCTCATGATGATTGTTGAATCGAATGTAATTGTTTTTAGTACACTTGGGGATACACTTGGGTAATTAGTAAGTACAAATAATTAGAGATGAGTGATTTTTTTTCCTCTCGTGTTATGAAGTATTTCAGACTGCCGCTTGCATCCTAAAGCACCGGCCTACCAAATCATAGCAAGTGGAGGAAGGATGAAAAGCAAAGCTGGATGTGCCCAGTGAAGCAGGAGAAATGACCCTCCAGACTACCCTTACGTCTTGTTATCCAGAGCATGAACTGTTCAACTGTGTCTCATCCGTGAAGCAGCTGCCCCGATTCTCAAAGGGGGTTCCCGTCTGCACTCTGACTAGGATATCATGGATGGTTCCTCTGTTCCCGAGTGTCTATCCTGCCAGCCTGGGGGGTTCTGCTGGGGTTCTCCTGGTTTTTATCTTTGAGTGTCTACCCCAGGCTAGAGGGTTCTCCTGTGCTGCTTCTCCTGGTTTCCGTCTTCCTGAGTGTCTAACCCAGGCCTGGGGAATTATCCTGTTTCCCCCAGCACTCCTCCAGGATGTTTATTAATAGCAGCAGCTGGCATGGTATTCACCCCCTGCAGCTAAGACAAATAGTCGAAGCCAAAAGTCTGCATGTTTTACATGCGGCAGTGGGGAAGGATTCTGAACCACCTCTGCTGCAGCCGCGCAAAGGAACAAGCTCACTGGCAGGTTATACAAAAGAGACGCCCTCTCCAATGGCCCAAATTGAGTTTCGTAATCTACTACCTGCTTCACTCTATCCTTGGCCCTGGGCGCAGAGAGACACTTTGTACCGCTTCCTCGGATAGCACCCACACACCCCCCCTCTCTTTTTCTCGTTCGCTCTCTATCACACGCACGCACACACAATTCATTTCATGAATATCCACCATTCCACCCACCCGTTCTCTCTCTCTCACACCGACAAACACACACACAATTCATTAAATGAAAATCCACCAATCATTGCACTTGAAGGGATTCAAACATGTATTTGCAGATGCACGCTGTCGCCTCAGGACACACACACAAACACACACACACACACACACCTTGGTGACTGTGTGCATGCAATCTCTTCAAGCAGACAAAAGCTAACCTCCAGTATTGTCCAGGAACCTCGCCCCCGGGCGTTTCGTTTAGGCCATTTATCTTATTAGAAATCTCTAGTCCTTTCGTTTGGCTTCTTTCCGCTCGCCAATTTCTAGTGTCTCAACGAAGGAGAGGTCAATTAAATGGGCTTAAGGAAGGAGGGAAGAAATTGCCTGCTGGAATCCAGCAGGGATGGAGGGGGAAGAGGAGGGGGTGGAGGAGAGGGGGGGGGGGGTGAACACCAGGGTCTATTTATATCACGATGAGGTAGGAGGATAATGTGCAATCAGCCTGGAGATGGTATGAAATCAACTCTGCCTAATCATGGGGAAATGGGTGCATCTACTGGAGATGCAAGACAGACCCTCCTCAGCCGGAGGCTCTCCTCAGCCTGAGGTTCTCCTGAGCCGGAGAACGGGAAGGGACGGACCGACCCTCAAAACCACAAAGCAACCCCACAAAGAGAACACTTCTCTTGGCCTGAGGTCAAGTACAAAACCAAGTGTTCTGTTGTACCTCCAAGGACAATATAAAACCCGGAACCTTCGGCTGTACTCAAGTGTTTTTCTGTGGGGTTTCTTAGGCGAGGAAAACATTTCAGGGAAACAGAAGTTGATTTCTTTGTGGTGTTACAGTCAATAACAGCAGAGGATGCACAGCAACTGCACTCAGGCGCAAATTTTTTTAAATAGTTTTTAAGTTCAGGTTTCTTTTTCACTCTTTCTTTCTCGTACTTTTTTCTTGTCACATGAATTTTAATTTACATCGCTTGGGCTCCTGTTCTCAGCAAATGTATGAATAATTAAAGGGTGTTTTTATTTGGCTGCAGATACTTTTTTTGGGGGGGGGACCACATATTTTAAATTGTGCCCTGTAGACATTTGTTTTCTGCTTGAACATGACCACAGTCAGCGTTGTCCTGACAACGATCTCATCCCTACCCGAGCAGAGAACAGATTGCTGGGACTTCTCTGCCTCTCATAAAACATCATTTCATGTATTCATTTAGTAGACGCTTTTATCCAAAGCGACTTACAAGAAAGAGCTTTACAAAGAAGTGCACAGGTCGATGATCATAAACAACTGCACCCCAAAAACATTGCGGGCAGCCAAAACATGAAGCATACATTGTGAAAAGCAAATAGGTGCCAATAGGTGGAACCAGAAGAGCATGTGGTTAAACAAATTACAATTAAACAACATGATCCTAGAAAGTGCTAGTTTCCCATGAGGAAAGCAAGCAACAATATAATTCACAGTAAGTAGTTAAATCAGGTAAAACTAACCGACAAGGGGTCAGATGGCTGAGCAGTTAGGGAGTCGGGCTATTAATCAGAAGGTTGTTGGTTCAAATTCCGGCTGTGCCAAATGACGTTGTGTCCTTGGGCAAGGCACTTCACCCTACTTGCCTTGAGGAGAATGTCCCTGTACTTACTGTACGTCGCACTGGACAAGAGCATCTGCTAAATGTAAATGTAAAAAGACTTTGAAAGATTCAAGAAAATCTTTTAGCTTTGTGCGAAAACTGCAGACTATGGTTTGAGGGACTTTGAAGGCGTTTCAGTGGGCGTGCAGTATGTGAAGTCCTCTGTGGTTAGTAAAAAGTGCTGCACATAGAAGATGTCATTTGTTTGGTAAACAAGGAATAAAAAGATACATTTAAACTTATAAGGACAGAAAGAAATTGAACTTTAAGGAAAACCCTAAACACCATACTGCTGTGTGTATGTGTGTGTGAGAGTGTGTGTGAGAGTGTGTGTGTGGTTGGTTTGAGTTTACATGCATCCATGCTTACCTACCTATGTATGAAATAGAGATAGAGAGGGAGAGAGTGTTCTGAAACTAACCTGCCGCTCGTAATGTGGTAATCCATCACTGACGTAAATCATTATCACAAATCGTGGCGCACGCACACACACTCAGACGATCCACACTCAAACACACACACACATCCACCCTCACACACACTCCGCACTCAAACACACATCTCATCGCTCGGTTGGCTTCTCAGCCACAGACTCATTGAATCACATTTCCATTCTGGAAACATGCAGGTGTAAAGGACATACCTTCTCCTGGAGCATGGATTGTATTTCTAACTCTGTGATTGATTTGCACACCATATTTTTCCAGGCGAAGCTATACATTCAACAGGGGTGTCGTATGGGGGGGGGAAGTTAGGACAATTCCAAGGGACCCTGACTGACAGGGGCCCCAAAAAATAGAAAAGCTAATATAAATGATATGCTGACATTCAGCCACGATACATATGTATAGGCGGGCCCTCCTTGCTTTTATGTGAGGCCAATTGTGTCCATAAACTGTAGTTAAAACCACAGTTTATATGTAGCTACATGTATAGGGTTAGTATCTTTGAGAAATGGCAGTATAAAGTTTAACTTTCAGTCTGAGTCATAAGGCCGTTTGGAGGCAAAATATTACTCTTGCTGTCAAGACTAATGTATTCATGCATTCATGCTTTCAGCTGTACCATTAATCTGTTTTTCTTATCAGAACTGCTTAAATGCAGGCGTCGAACCGAGAAGTAGAAATAAAGACATTGTATTCATAAAATACATATTCAGGCTGATAAATATGTTTTATAAAGCCTAGTAATAGTCCAGGAACACTTGTAGTTTGAGGGGAATTTGGTTTTAAAGAATAATTTTAATAAAACGTGTTTTATTTAGTTGTCCAGTTGCAAGTCAAACATGGGACATGCCTAATCACAATGCATCTTCAGATTAATGAAGGATCAGGAAACATAATTTTTCGGTCTGTGCCCTGTGTTGATAATTACTAATTAAATTAACTAATTATCAGAAAACAGCAACAAGGCAACAAAAGGCCAATTACAGTACTGTCTGGGTTAATACCACATATATTTAATTGCACACACAAGGGCTAATCTAGAGCGAGTATCACTGAAATGATGATTGTTTGCAAAGCCGAAATGGGCTCAATCAAGAGAAGGTCACACAATATTACACATTTAACCGCTGATTATAAGAGATGAAATGAATGAAGCAACAGTGTGAAGTGATAATACAAAACACAAACAACTAAGACAGAGGTGTTCAACCCTGGCCCTCAGGGTCCCCCTGTCCTGCATGTTTTAGAACAGAGGTGTTCAACCCTGGCCCTCAGGGTCCCCCTGTCCTGCATGTTTTAGAACAGAGGTGTTCAACCCTGGCCCTCAGGGACCCCCTGTCCTGCATGTTTTAGAACAGAGGTGTTCAACCCTGGCCCTCAGGGTCCCCCTGTCCTGCATGTTTTAGAACAGAGGTGTTCAACCCTGGCCCTCAGGGACCCCCTGTCCTGCATGTTTTAGAACAGAGGTGTTCAACCCTGGCCCTCAGGGTCCCCCTGTCCTGCATGTTTTAGAACAGAGGTGTTCAACCCTGGCCCTCAGGGACCCCCTGTCCTGCATGTTTTAGAACAGAGGTGTTCAACCCTGGCCCTCAGGGTCCCCCTGTCCTGCATGTTTTAGAACAGAGGTGTTCAACCCTGGCCCTCAGGGACCCCCTGTCCTGCATGTTTTAGAACAGAGGTGTTCAACCCTGGCCCTCAGGGACCCCCTGTCCTGCATGTTTTAGAACAGAGGTGTTCAACCCTGGCCCTCAGGGTCCCCCTGTCCTGCATGTTTTAGAACAGAGGTGTTCAACCCTGGCCCTCAGGGACCCCCTGTCCTGCATGTTTTAGAACAGAGGTGTTCAACCCTGGCCCTCAGGGACACCCTGTCCTGCATGTTTTAGAATGTTTCCCTGCTCCAACACACCTGATTCAAATGAGTTGGTCGTTATCTAGCTCACCAGAAGCCTGGTAACAAACATTCATTTGAATCCCTCTCATATTTAGATGGTTACGCAGCAGCATGGATAAGCAGCCTGAGCCCTCAGAGAATATAACACGCCCTTGAAGACAGAGGTTTGCTATTCCAGTGGTTCTCAATCCTGGTCCTCGGGGACCCCCTGTCCTGCATGTTTTAGATGTTTCCCTCCTCAAACACACCTGATTCAAATTAATGAGTCGTTATCAGGCCCATTCATTTGAATCAGGTGTGTTGGAGCAGGGAAACATCTAAAACATGCAGGACAGGGGGTCCCAAGGACCAGGGTTGGGAACCACTGGTCTAAGTTATTCTGTCAGAATATTGTCTCATGATTTATGAAAGAATGTGAAACACTCATTAAACTGAAATAATAACAGTTTGAAGTGTTAGTCGCTGATTTGCATCAGAAAAGCAACAGGTTTTTCTGTGCGTATCACATCTTTGTCGAGGGACAGTGATTTACAGTTCCAAGGGGTTAGAAACATCCATTTGTTTTAAATCTTTCTCAGGCATGCATGGTAGATCGCAGCAGATGAAAGGTCTCATTTATCGAGGTCTCAAAATATTTGGTTTGAAGATCCATAGTGTGTGTGGTATGAACACACACAAAGAGATTCGTTATCGCCACCAACAGAATGAGTGAGCAAGGACGAGTGGGCTGGTCAGAATGTGAATCAGAATGAGTGACTGCGAGCCAGCCACAAAGCCAGCCACATCAAAGGGTTAGATGTCACCTGTCACCAACACAACACTGTTCTCTAGGCATTCCACAGTGGTTCCCAACCCATTTTGTAGATCAGGGTTCCCAATCCTGGTCCTCGGGCCTCCCTGCCCTGCATGTTCTAGATGTTTCCTTGTTCCAACACACCTGATTCCAAAGAATGGGTCGTTATCTAGTTATGCAGAAACCTGCTAACGACCATTCATTTGAAACAGGTGTGCTGGAGCAGGGAAACATCTAAAACATGCAGGACAGGTGGTACTTGAGGACAGGTTTGAGAACCACTGATCTGGAACATGAAGGGCAGGGGGCCCCTGGGGACCGGGGTTAGGAAATGCCACCCCAAAACATGAGCCACTCTTTGTTCCAAGCCTTCAGAGCGGGGCCTACCCAGCCTTCAGACCGGGGCCTACCCAGCCGCCTCCCTGCGACCGCTCCTTTCCTCAGGGCAGATTAGCCACACTGCGCCAAGCCTTCGTCATGATCCCATTAGCTCCACACTCTCACCCCCCACCCCGTTTCCCGCCAAACATTGTCAGAGAAGTCACATGGCTCTCCTGGTCTGAGCGTGGGCAGTGTGTCCGTCCGTCTCCCGGCACGCAGTCGTCTTCGACCGTTCGAGGTTAACGAAGCAGCATTTAGCTCATATTCAAATCGTTTCCTCTTTGTTGCTTTTGCTCTTTTGTCTCTTCTGTTCTCCTGTGTTAACGCAATACGAGCAGACAGAACTCTCTGCTGGAGAGACCCAAATGCTGGGCGTGGAGATGGGAGAGGATAACTGGAGCCCTGGGTGGGTGGGAGAGGCTGGGACAGAGAGAAAGGAGGGGAGAGAGGGAGAGGAGAGAGGGAGAGGCTGGGACAGAGAGAGAGGAGGGGAGAGGGGGAGAGGCTGGGACAGAGAGAGAGGAGGGGAGAGAGAGAGGCTGGGACAGAGAGAGAGGAGGGGAGAGAGGGAGGCTGGGAGAGAGAGGAGGGGAGAGAGGGAGAGAGAGAAGGATGAGAGGGGGGATAGAGAAGGCGGAGAGAGGGACGGAGAGAGAGGGACATAGAGAAAGAGAAGTAGAGAGACGGAGGGAGGCTCTGCTCCCAGAGAGAGAGAAAGAGATGCTGACATGTCTTTGCTAGCTTCCAATCCCCTGACAGAGAGCTAACTAATGACATCATGTTTATAACCAACTAATTAGCCCATACACTGACGGCCTAATTAAAAAACACGCCGCCGCGGTTGAAGACAGCGCCAAACTCATTTAAGGGTGGACACCTTGCTCCTTACTGGAAAAGCAGTACAGTCAGTTCTATGCACTCCGGAAAATGTTAATTCTACAAATGTTTGGCTTGCAGTCCACTCCAACAGCTTGAGTTTGACAAACGGCTCTTAACGCTGTGAAGTTCAAACGATAACAGACCTTAGATTTGAACACTTCCTCAAACAACCAAATCATGTTACTTTAGAGAGTCGAGGCTACCAATAACCGATTTCGAAGGCACTAGCCGTGCAGACGATAGCCGCTAAAAAGGGCACGCTCTTCGCCACAGGGTGAACTAGTTCATAGGTATTTTGTATCGACTCGTGTACGACTGAATCCGAAAGATAACCTCCGTTGTGTTAGCTGCAGTTATCCGTCACCCTGTTTGATAATATGGTTGAATCAGAGTTTAGCTTTGGGCTTCCTAGACAGAGCCTTGCGTCATAGGTGAGCTCAGACCTCGCGCTACCTTCCAGAATTTTCTGTGCCAGCGGCGCGCTCTATCTTCATAATTCCATCCAGATATCAGGGAGCTGCAGAAATTGCTTAGACTCACAAAATCCTAATCATCTTGGTGATTTGCTCAACGTTATTAAGAAATGTGGATTTACCTAGAGCCAAGCCTCACATTTTTTAAGGTTAAATTGCAGACTAGGGATTTTGCAAGGAACGTTTCAAAGAGGCACCCCTTCATCCGTGATGTAGTCTCCGTCCGTTACTACTTAACGTGTTGAGATTAATTCACAACTGGTGCCAGTTAAAGTTTGCCTACTTCATTATAAACCTGACTACAGCTTTATTCAGCAACACTTTAGAGGAGCGTTCAACCCCCAAGTCACACGGTAATGTAAAAAGCGGCACCGTGGTTAAGGAAAATTGTCTAATTTATTAATATTCTCTCAGAAAAAAATACCTGCCTTCTCTGATTTGTCATATAATTACCACGGTCGTGAGAAACAGGATAGCACAGGTCTGTGCTTGCTCTAATTTTCAATTCTTTCTTACTTGAACTGCATGGCAACTGAGATAACAGAGATAACAATCATTGACAACAAGACACAAAGCCATTATTATCCTGGAAGGACTTTTGATTTAGTTAACATTAAAGTGTAGGCAAGGTCAGTTGAACACAATGGGATTTACTGATTTGATTCACAACATTATTAATTTTTTCTTCTTTTCCCAAATGAACACGGACAGAAAATCAGTATTTCAATTTACAGGAGTTTTGCTTCCGTTTGCACCGACGTTAAAGAAGCTTTTCAAACTTCAGAACCATCCAGGCCCAGGGTTTTCATTGTCTGCTTAATTGCCCACCCTAATTTGCTTTGCTTGCATTGTCGCGGCCCCATTGTAGCATGATCAGATTACCAGGCACCGTAATTACAGTCGACGTCGTAATCACCACTGCTTGTGCCGCGTGGGCCAGCTGTCACATTGTCCTAACTCACCCATCTTCATTTTCCCCCCCCTCCTTCAGAATGAATACATATGCCCCCGTCCCCTGCCTGGAGCCTGGCCCGGAGACATCCCAACCATCCACTAGAGCACCAGCCCAGCAGGATCCCCTCCGCAGCCTCTCTCCTCCCGATCCCCCAGTGGACATGAGACTGGACTCGTACCCCTCCACAGGTCCGGAGACCATCGGAGAGGGGCGCTCGAGAGACTCCCACAAACTCTCCTTCGCTCTCGTCGTCGTCGTGTGTTTTCTTTGTCTTTTTCGTTCTCTCTCTCCGTGTGATGCTTTTAGACTTGGCTGCTAACGGCGGCGCCAAAAGCGGCCCTCGTTCGACACCTCTGAGACTCGGGCTGGGAACGGACTTCCTCGCTTCCTTTCTGCCGGCTGCCATGGTGATGGGGCTCGGTGTCATGGGGACGGCTGTCATGGGGACGGCTGTCAGTCACCTGAGAGAAGCGGTGGGCGGGATGAGCTAGTGCTAGAAGGAACAGACAGAATCACAAACAGAATTACAGACAGAATCACAGACAGAATCACAGTCATAAACCCACAACCCGCTGAGGACCAGTGAACCAGGGTGGTAAACATGATAATCTCTCCTCCAACAGGTAGAAATGACTTGCCTGGTAAACGTTGTTTACAACTTTGTGTAATTTAAAAAACTCTGACTTTCATTTCCTTATGCCATCACCCTGTACTTGCTGGTAGGGGTGGGGGGGGACAACAATTTTTATACCTTTTTTTCTGGAAGCTTCAGAGGATTTGGTTTAACAGCTGGAGATGTCCTTAAACCCAATCACCTGTCTGAAGTATTCCTCAGGCTTCTCTTCAAGGAAACCAATCTTAAAAGAAACTCACCCATTTCTCCTTTGCTGTGGCAAGACGAAAACACTGCGTTATCACAACAGGAGGAAACAAAAGGGACACCTGGACACAATGATGTAACTGTTCGGTTGTTTCTAAATTGTATGTTTTGAATATGTGCTATTTGTTTCCGACCATCTCCAACGCCAAATAAGATGGGCTGTTTAGGATGGTGTTTGGGGTCTCTAGTACCAAGACAGTGTTGGAAGCTGTGGTGGTGTTTGTGTACTGGGAAGAGGACTGCAGGACCAGGGGCTCTTTACTGAAGGATGCTTTGAAGGCGGAGCGGTTGCCTTGGGGACAATTCTGAGACATGAGACAGTGCCTGTTGCCACGGGGACAAAGGAAGGAGCTGGATAACTTCACAGCTTCATCTCTGGCTGTTTGTGTGTGTTTGTGTGTGTGTGTGTTTGTTTGTTGTGGTCAAGTGTGTAAGAGTTCCAGCTTCTCCATAGAGGATACCTTCAATCTACTTTAGTTCCCTTTGCTTTTCAACCTGGACTCGACTCTGCCTGAACTCTGTCCTCAGAACTAGACTGCTCGTTTGCCGAGTCTGTGTGTTTGTGCAGGAGGATGACTGTATTCCGTATTACTTTTTAAAGTGTTGAGAGACGCGTGTGCTGAATACACAAGGGTCAAACACCATTGAAATGAAACATCTTAGTAGTGAGTACTTCTGTACAAAAGGTTTTGTGAGCATGTGTGTCTCTAAACAGCAAAACAGGTATTTGGGGTCATTCCCTGTTTAAACTCATATTTCTAGTTATACAGGTACATTTTATGGTGGTTAGTTGGGAAGAATGGTTGTGGGAAGTACTTTTAAAGAAATATATTAAAGTAAAGGTCTAGGTACTATAAATAAGAGTTTAAACAGTGAATGCTTGCTTTAAATTACTATTGGATTTCTATACTAATGAAAAAGAGGACTATTTTATACTGGATAATTCTGCTTTCCCCCTAAAGCAACTGCATTTTTCTAATTATATACTATTTTATGTTGACAAAAAAAAAGTAAATTCTGTTTTATAAAAAAAAAAGGAGTGTCTAAATGAATAGTGAGCAATATGAATTTGTCATATTTTTTATCATATTTCGAAGGATATCGTTTCAATTTATAACATATTTTCAGGGTGTACATGAACAAAATAAAATCAATGAACATGAGCATGAGCACACCGAAGGACAGTCTGTGTGATCTCTGAGAGACATCGATGTGTAGAGAAAGATAAAAAGTGATTGAGTGGGAGGTATTGACACAGAGAGAGAGAGAGAGAGAGAGAGAGCGAGCGAGGGAGAGAGAGAGACAGAGAGAAAGAGAGCGAGGGAGGGAGAGACAGCGCTAAAGAGATAGATTGTGCGGGAGAGAGAAAAAGAGAGGGGTTTGTGCATGACAAGAGTCAGAGACCGTGTGTGTTGTTGGGTGTTTACTGATGTGTTTGTTTGTATACATCTGCTCCGTGTGTGAGTGCATGCAGAGGGTCTGGTTCCCCCACCGTTTCCCTGATGTCTCTGCCACGTTCACATTAGCTCCATTAATTCAGAGGACGGAGCATTGATCTCTGTCCAAGCGTACAGTTGCATGGTGACACTCGCCATGGGCAACGCTTCGCTGCACCCTCCCCTCTAATTACCCTCCTCATACGGCGCCTTGCATCTCTCAAGAGGGAGCCCAGTAAGTGAATTTGCTCTGCATTCATTCGCTGCTCTTGGAACGTGTCAAGCTGTCTGCTCAGAGGTCCAGATGGTAAATCAGTCTGGTCATCCCCTCGGTGCCTACTCCTGTCTCTCTCCCTGTCTCTCTCTCTCTCTCCCTGTCTCTCTCCCTCCCTCCCTGTCTCTCTCTCCCTCCCTGTCTCTCTCTCTCCCTGTCTCTCTCCCTGTCTCTCCCTCCCTCCCTGTCTCTCTCTCCCTGTCTGTTCCTCTGCCTCTGTCCCAGTCTTTCTCCCTGCTTGTCTAACTCTCTTCTCTCTCCCTCCCTCTCGTTCTCTCTGCCTGCCTGCCTCATCCTCTCCCGGGAGAGCTTCTGTGTGTGTCTGGATGTATGTGTGTCGTTTTGCCTGTAATACATCTACATGTTATGAATGTCTTGTATTTTTAGCATTTTTGTGTTAAGGACAACTTTGAAACAAAGATGGGGTTTATCTCAAGGAGTTTATCCTTGAGATAATCAGTTCCTCCACCCTTCCCTCCCTCCCTCCACCCATCCCTCCACCCCTTCCCCTCTCTCACCTAGCCATACTCCCTCCGACCTGTGGTGGTGTCGACATACAGAGAGCAGCAGCAGTCCTACCAGACACACAGAGAGCAGCAGCAGTCCTACCAGACACACAGAGAGCAGCAGTATTCCTACCAGACACACAGAGAGCAGCAGGAGTCCTACCAGACATACAGAGAGCAGCAGCAGTCCTACCAGACACACAGAGAGCAGCAGTAGTCCTACCAGACACACAGAGAGCAGCAGCAGTCCTACCAGACACACAGAGAGCAGCAGCAGTCCTACCAGACACACAGAGAGCAGCAGGAGTCCTACCAGACACACAGAGAGCAGCAGTAGTCCTACCAGACACACAGAGAGCAGCAGCAGTCCTACCAGACACACAGAGAGCAGCAGGAGTCCTACCAGACACACAGAGAGCAGCAGTAGTCCTACCAGACAAACAGAGAGCAGCAGCAGTCCTACCAGACACACAGAGAGCAGCAGGAGTCCTACCAGACACACAGAGAGCAGCAGTAGTCCTACCAGACACACAGAGAGCAGCAGCAGTCCTACCAGACACACAGAGAGCAGCAGGAGTCCTACCAGACACACAGAGAGCAGCAGTAGTCCTATCAGACACACAGAGAGCAGCAGCAGTCCTACCAGACACACAGAGAGCAGCAGCAGTCCTACCAGACACACAGAGAGCAGCAGTAGTCCTACCAGACACACAGAGAGCAGCAGTATTCCTACCAGACACACAGCGTTAATAATTCATGCCGGGTTCTGCCCTGTGCTGACCAGGTTGCAGACATCTAACAGGCTGTAGCATTTCCCCAAGAAGGCCCTGGGGGGGACGCCTTCAATTGGAGGAAAACACACAGTGTGTGTTTTATTAACCCTGTGATGACACAGAGAAACAGGTGAAACACACAGTGTGTGTTTTATTAACCCTGTGATGACACAGAGAAACAGGTGAAACACACAGTGTGTGTTTTATTAACCCTGTGATGACACAGAGAAACAGGTGAAACACACAGTGTGTGTTTTATTAACCCTGTGATGACACAGAGAAACAGGTGAAACACACAGTGTGTGTTTTATTAACCCTGTGATGACACAGAGAAACAGGTGAAACACACAGTGTGTGTTATTTCGTGAATAGCTATTCTACAGTCTCTCCATGTGCTGTGAAATAATACATTGAATTCTGCCTCCATCTAAATCAGTGTGTGTTTTCTGAAATGTGAAAGAACATAATGATGCTAAATGTATATTCTCAGGTGCTAAACGTCAAGTACTGAAGTGAAATACCGATGACTGTAATTTCAATCTGATAGGACTTGTCACAAAGAGAGAGGGTGAGATACAGAGAGAGAGAGGGGGCTGATATTGAGTGAGAGAGAGGAGAGGCTGTGATCAAGAAAAGAGATAGGGAGGGACAGAGAGAGAGAGAGAGAGAGAGAGAGAGAGAGAGAGAGAGAGAGAGGGAGAAAGAGAGAGAGAGAGAGAGAGAGAGGTAATGAAGGAGAGTTGATTGTGCAGTCAGTTGTCTCCCGTCTGAACCTGCTAAAGTGTATACATTCATTCTGATTCATTTCATATTATTTGTCTGCAGTCCTGGGGACCAGTCTTGCATGTTGATCCAGGCATTTTACCTCAGGTCAATGGCACCCTGACAAGCGTCCATGACTGGGTTTGTGGGCTGGTTACTGCAGCACTGCTGCTAGCTAACTACCCCATTAACAGTGTCTGACAAACCTGACAAATATTGCCATTTATCCCTATGACTGTAGGGATAAATGCAAAAGCAAAGCACCGAAAGCTAAGTAGAGTGCTCATTTGAATGAATTTCCATAACAAACACACTCATTCACACCCTTAACTGCATAAAGAAAGACATTTCATTTGGGTCAGATTCTAGCCTCCACAGTCGGCAACGAGCCTCCAAAAAACTGCAGCAACAAAAAAAAACACACGATTGGACGGATGAAATGAATCTCTTGTAGCAGCTGAAAGGATATTAACGATGTCATGAATCACATCCCCCTTAAGAGTGGAACAAAATGACACAAAAGTCGGTTTTCGGTGGAAACTCACTCAGCGGGGTCTTATACTTCAGTGAGTTGCATTGAGCCATTATGGGCACTACTGCAAGGTGAGGAGCGATCGGAACCATTACCTACATCAGAGGGTGCACTGGGTGAACAGTCTCGAAAGCTATTTTCACGGTTGGGTCCGCACTCTGTCGTACGAGGGACCATGTAGCGACGCAGCTTTCCTCTCCCACAAACACTAACAGAAGACAGGCTGGGAACGAGTAACAGAAACCGACAGAAAGCACCAGAGCTTCCTCCGTCTCGTCAGCGACAGGCCACAGAGATCTGCCCGTGGCTTGAGAGTGGATCACCCAGCACAGGGTCCATGAATCACTTTGCATTAAATGACCACAAGCCAATAGCGAGGGAGGCAAGCTGCCAATCTGTCACACGGTGCATTACCACAGGCAAGCCTTAAGCTGGGTCTGACATATATACCGTCAGTAGCAGATCAACCTCAGAACGCCGCAGAGAACCACAGAAATAGAACGTTGAACAGACCTCTCTACCGCTGAGTCTCACTGCCTCTCTGACTCTCTTTACGTCCCACTTTGAAACCTTGTAGAAAATGAAATAACGTTACCTGAGATTGACCAATATACATTTTGAACAGTGAATCGGTGTGTTATTAGATTCAGTGTTCAAAAAAAGATAAAAAATGTTTTAATTTTTTAAAATTACTACAGGCAAATGTCACCCATTTGGTGGAATGGCCCACAGCCTCTCATTGCCTCTCTCTGCCTCTCATTGCCTCTCTCTATCTCTCATTGCCTCTCTCTACCTCTCATTGCCTCTCTCTACCTCTCATTGCCTCTCTCTACCTCGTATTGCCTCTCTCTACCTCTCATTGCCTCTCTGTACCTCTCATTGCCTCTTTCTACCTCTCATTGCCTCTCTCTACCTCTCATTGCCTCTCTCTACCTCTCATTGCCTCTCTACCTCTCATTGCCTCTCTACCTCTCATTGCCTCTTTCTACCTCTCATTGCCTCTTTCTACCTCTCATTGCCTCTCTCTACCTCTCATTGCCTCTCTCTACCTCTCATTGCCTCTCTCTACCTCTCATTGCCTCTCTCTACCTCTCATTGCCTCTCTCTACCTCTCATTGCCTCTCTCTACCTCTCATTGCCTCTCTCTACCTCTCATTGCCTCTCTCTACCTCTCATTGCCTCTCTCTACCTCTCATTGCCTCTCTACCTCTCATTGCCTCTCTCTACCTCTCATTGCCTCTCTCTACCTCTCATTGCCTCTCTCTACCTCTCATTGCCTCTCTGTACCTCTCATTGCCTCTTTCTACCTCTCATTGCCTCTCTCTACCTCTCATTGCCTCTCTTTACCTCTCATTGCCTCTCTCTACCTCTCATTGCCTCTCTCTACCTCTCATTGCCTCTCTCTACCTCTCATTGCCTCTCTCTACCTCTCATTGCCTCTCTCTACCTCTCATTGCCTCTCTCTACCTCTCATTGCCTCTCTACCTCTCTGTGGAGGCCGCCACTGGGCGAGCCTCAACAGGAACGCAGCCTGAGTAGGAGAGAGAGAGGCTGCCAGATGATCAGTGCCACCGGGGGCCCAGAATGTCCTGCGTGGGCCACCATCCAAAACCAGCAAACCAGCGAGCGGTCGGCTGCGGCCTCTCCCCCTCTTCTAGGGCGCCGCGATACCGAAACGTAAAAAGACGTTAGAGCTGATTGCTGCCGCCTGTCACCGGACTCGATGTAATCTGGACTGGTTTGAAGTAGACCGGCTAGAACGAGCGCTTGATCCACTGCAAGGCAGTGATAACAAAGACAAATAACAGGCCGGGCCACAGGCGAGAGGACCGGATAGGCAGCCGGGGGGCCGTGAGGCGTACAGGAGCCCCCTCCCCCAGGAGGGTGCTTTGGCCTGACAAAAAGCCTCTCGATCAACTGTGCAACGGAGCGATAACGATTCAATCACTTTCTCTGGGATGTGGTTGTTGTATGGCTGGCTCATCTGTCTTTTACCCATCTGGGTATGGGAGGGGGGAGGTGTGTGTGTGTGTGTGTGTAACTATGTGTGAGCGTGCACATGTGGGCGGAAGAATGTGTGTGTTAGGAGAGCGTGATCTCAGATGAGTGTGTGTCCAGGCCCCGCCCTCCTGCTGTGTTTCTCCTGTCAGCACTACACGCCTAGGAGGAAGTACACACACTGACAGCCCAACTGACTCCTCCATTTCACCAAATTGAAAATACAGTCGACCCAATTGAATTCCACGGCCGTCTTAAGTTATTTCCTGCTCGACGACACACGCCGCTGCAGGACCAGGGAAGCGTGGCGGGATTAGACTCACCGCTCGGCTCTTTCACCTGCTAAACACCACTGGGGCTATCCCCTTCGCTCGGTCAGACGACTCAATCTGAGGGAGATTTGAAACTACCTATATGATCTTCCAGTGAGGTTGGTTATTTGGTGTTATTTGTGAAGTTGTTTATTTCTCACATGGCTCTATAACAAGTCTGGATATAACCTTAATATTTTCAGTTACAGACAGCTGTTACAGACAGCTGGACAAAGTGAAAATATGTCTTGGCAGGTTCCGATTTATCCGTTTGTGCCCAAACCACAGTGGATTGGACCAGTCAGCGTCCTATGAGGAACTACTGGAAGCTACAGGTGGTTGAAGTTAGACCATGATAGAAGGTGATAGACAGATGGTTCATCCAATCACCTGCCAAGTATGTTTTGTCTCTGTGTGTCTGTCTATGTATTGAAAGTGCCTACCCTGTTTTCCAAACTGTTTCCAAGGACGACTTCCCAGATGGATATGTGTAACATAACATCTGGCGGGTCGGATTCATCCTAGTAACGATGCATAATAACAACACTGGTGCACTTCATCTAAACAAGTACTGTAATTAAAACAAATGTTTTACGGTAAATTGAACTAACAAAGGTTTGTCATTACATAACCCGACAATGTTAGAAAAAAAAAAAGATTATATAACGCAACGTTAAAAACAAACAAACATTCAAATGAACACGTATATGATTGCACGTGTAGGAACAGAGCTTGACTAACACGACTGCTACATTCTTAGTCCCACCCTCTGCAGCGCGTCCAGAGCCTGGCCAATCAACCGCCGGCAGAGCTGCGGACGAGCCAATAGGAGAGCAGCGGCCAGGCTGACGGTGGTGGTGAAGAGCAGAGCTCGGCGGAGGAGGGCGGAGGAGGAGGAGGGCGGAGGCTGGAGGTGTTGGGGCGAGGCCAGGGCCTTGTGGACGGCCTCCAGCTCCTCCTTCGTCAGGGAGGAGGGGCTGAGCTCCGCCAGGACCTCCAGAGCTGCCCGCTGGCCCGCTTGAATTGCCCCACTCATGTAGCCATTCCACTGGGTAGCAGTCTCAGTACCGGCCCAGTGGATCCTGGAGGGGACAGTTGACAGTCAACACTGGGAGCTGACAGGATGTCTGGCACATTAGCGCGAAGCTATCAGCGGCTAAGTGATAGCTTCTGTCTGGAGGAGAAGGGCTGAGATACGAGAGCAGACACCAGTCATTAACGTGCTGGCAGCTAACAAGCAGTGATTATCCCCTCCATCAAAGCAACATCAGACAAAGGAACGCCGTTTGTGGTTCAGCGCTAGTTAATATATACTGTAAATGAAGGTTCAAAGCAGTATCGAGGAGAACAGCACGTGAAAACAGTTGTATAGTGAAGTGGGGGGGGGGGGAGGGAGGGGTCTTGTCGAGAGCATTCTACTTCCTGAGGGCGTGTCCTCTCACTAAACACAGGGACATGGATCTAAAAGACAACTGTGAACGGATAGGGTTAGGGCGACGATCAAACCGCTTTCAACTTCAAAGCTCTATAAATAAGACATTACATGATGATGTTCTTTCGGAGAAAAAACTTAAAATGTTTATGCTGATTTTTATTTTATGTTTTTTTTTTGTGAGTACCACTCTGTTTTCTTTGCAATGTTTATATTTCATACATTATGGATGCCCGGCCTTTACTTATGCATGTGTTCCCTGAGGTGGCTTTACCCAGAGTGCATTGCACCATGGCCGTGTGTGTCAGACGGACAGGAGGGACAGGACACACAAAGTCCCAAGACTCTGTGGTTGCTGGGAAACCCAGCCGCCACAAACCACCATGACTGGTGTGAGGTCCAACACCTCCAGTCTCCTGGTTTGCCAAGACTGCTACGTCTGCACAGCAGCAACCTTTCACCCACTGTTGCACTTGTGTGTGTGTGTGTGTGTGTGTATGAGTGACAATAAAAGGATCTGATTTTGATTTGATGGCCTGGCTGTCTTGTTGGCTTCTGAACATATGTTTTCCGTCTATCGCGCAGTGTGGTCGTACGAAAGGAGAACACACAGAAGCCAGCGTTCCACCACAAACAGCACGCCACTTGTGCTTCACAATGGGCTTGACCCCTGAGGGGCCTTGTTATATTAATTAGGCTGAATTATAACAGACGTTTCATTAGACGTATTCCACATGATCTAACAAGCCCAGCCATGGCGAGATGTGCGCCGTGCGTAGGGGGTGACGTGATGCTGTTGTTGTTGTCTAAAACCTGGTGGTCTGCTCCTGTACCAGCTGTGGGCTTGTGCTGCCTACATGTGCTGGATGTATGTCAAGGTCGCGTCCTTGAGGATCCATCTGCTAGATGAAACACAGAACGAGAAGGGAACTGTCTTTCCTCGCTGTGTTACGTAATGAGCTCTCCTTGGTCCCTATGGAATTAGGCCATTATGGAAATGCATTACCTGAGCACATCTCTCCTTTTCCCTCTCTCCCTCTCTCTCCCTCTTTCCCTCTCTCTCTCTGTTTCTCTACCTTCTTCCCTCTCTCTTCCCCTCCCTCCATACTGTCTCTCTCTACCTTCCCTCTCTCCTCCCTCCCTATTATTTCCCTCCCTCCCTCCCTCCCTCCCTCCCTCCCTCCCTCCCTCCCTCCCTCCCTCCCTCCCTCCCTCCCTCCCTCCCTCCCTCCCTCCCTCCCTCCCTCCCTCCCTCCCTCCCTCCCTCCCTCCCTCCCTGTCTCCCTCTCTCCCTGTCTCCCTCCCTGTCTCCCTGTCTCCCTCTCTCCCTGTCTCCCTGTCTCCCTGTCTCCCTCCCTGTCTCCCTGTCTCCCTCCCTGTCTCCCTCCCTGTCTGTCTGCTTTAGCTGTGTGCTTCTGCTAACAGGCCATTACAAATACATTAGGTGACCGTGCTCCCATGAGACCGCTGTCCCTTCGACCTCTCGTTCACTTGACCATTTCCGGACTAATGCGCAAGGAGGGGGTGAGAGCAGCTGTGCAGGCTCGCAGGAGCGACGGGGGCTGGAGGCCGGGGGCTGGAGGCCGGGGCGCCAGCAGGAGGCGCGGGGCTGAGGGAGGGCTGATCACGCAGCACAGCGGAGCGAGGAGCCACACAGGAGACATGGTGGTGAACAGCGCGGAGGCAGCGCCCACAGGAGGGGTGTTTTTAGCGGGCGAGTGTTGGCAGAGTGTTGGGGGAGAGAGAGAGACAGGACCGTGGTGGTGGGGGAAGGGGGGGAGGTTGATGAAGAGGCTTGTGAGGGGGGTCGTGAGAGGGGGAGGGTGGGTGGTGAAGATGCCTGGATGGGGGGAGGGGGAGAGGGGAGGTGAGTGGGGGGTTGGAGGTGATGAAGGGGCCTGGACGCAGGGAAGAGGTTGGGGATTGTGAGGGGGAGGTGAGGGGAGGGGGTGGATGGATGGATGTGGAGGGCGGGAGACGAGGGTGGTAGCAGGGCTGATGAAGAGGTCTGAGTCGGAGGAAGTGGAGGGGGTTGTTAAGATGGGAGGCTGATGGAGAGGCCTGTGCAGAGGGGAGGTATGGGGGAGGATGGTGGTGATGGAGAGGCCTGTGCAAAGGAGGGGGTGGAGGTGGTGGAAGAGAGGTGATGGGTCCTCGGGGACCAGCCTACCTGCCGCAGGGTCTCCGCAGGCTGGGGTGGTGGTAGGACAGCAGGCCGGGGGTCATGACACTGACAGGACAGCCTCCACTGAACTCCTCTGTGGCCCAGTCCTGCACCAACACCACCCAGAACACAGTTAGCTCCACCCACCAACACCAGCCAGAACACAGTCAGCTCCACCCGCCAACACCACCCAGAACACAGTCAGCTCCACCTGCCTGTCTCCTGCACCACAACAAGCCCCCCCCCACACACACACACACCGCAGAGTGACACAAACCCGGTCAGGGCAAGGCAAACCATTCCACACCCCCAGTGTTGTAGATCTCTCTATCACCTCCCTCCCTCCCTCCTTCCCTCCCTCCCTCCTTCCCTCCTTCCCTCCCTCCCTCCCCAACAAGTTCACACTTGTTGATTCCACCCCCTCGGTTCCTCCAGAGGCTGGAGCTGAGTGGAGCAGAAGAGATCGTCATCACTCGCTCTGCCTGCCTCCCCCCAGGCCTGTTTCTCCTCAGCGCTCCTCCGGACCGCCCGGGGAGCTGGATGCTAACATATTGCCCCAGCTTATGCCTGTCAGACCAATGTGCTTCTTTGTCAATCTCCTTTGTGGAGTGGAGCAAGGCGGGTAAACGACATATGTGTGTGTTGGCCCGTCGACTGGAGACCTCCAGGGCACAATTGACAACTGCTTGTAATGGAGTTAGAATGACGCGCCACGGTTGAGCGACACCTAGTGATTTTATCCACATGGGAAATCATCATCCAATCATAGGTAAGAGAGACTCTGATGGGTGTCATTATGTAGGCACCGGTTGATGAAAATGATACCTGGGCGCTGTACACAAAAGCCTAACATGCAGATTATTGCTTCCCCACGGCACCACAGTTTTCTCAGACTTGTCACGGCACAATGATGGGGCGGAACGGAGAGAGCTGCAGGGCTGAGTGTCTGTTTCTGTCTGGAGAGGAAGTGGTTCAGCGAGGTGTTTAAGGAGCTGGCGCGCGCGCCGCTGAGCCGTGTGACAGATCTGGTGCAGCTCAGGAGTAGCTAACCGCTAAGCTCAAGGTCGGAGGTTCGATTCCCTGCACCTTCTTTGCATGTGTCCTTGAGCATGACACTGACCTCCAAACCACCCCCCTTCCCCCCTCCCACCCAAAATTTTAACAAGCTCTTTGCGTACCGTGAAGGTCGAAAAATCACTATATGAAGTGCAGGTTTACCATTTACCACAAGACCAGCGTAACACAAGCAGATGGACCGATCAGATGTCTTACCTTCTCCCGGTAGTGGATGTAGCTGGACGCCTCAGGACCCAGGTACCTCACCAGGCTGGACACCACCGCCTCCCTCCTTTCCTCCGCCTGGGGACACAGGGAACATTCCGGCATTCATCCGGCCCTCACATCGCCCTCATTCATCTCCATCTGGGGGGGGGGCTCACCTGGGCTGCTAAAATATGGATGCGTGTCTGAGAAACGGGCTTGCGGCGTGGTCCGACCGGCCCGATCGATGGGAATCACTCTCGCCAGGACGCTGGTCTTCCCGTTCGCTAAGTGAGCGCTCTCTGTAAATTATGGACGGTGGAGGGGGGGGGGGGGATGGGGGGGAGGTAGGAGTCCGTGTGTAGGGTCACTCGCTCACAGTTACCATAGCAGCTGAATGACAGATGTTCGCCAGTTTTTATCAGATCCTTCCATCTGCATGTGCTTCCTTCCACACCCTCTCAGCGATTACTGAGCCCTGAGCAATAATTCAGAGGTAGGTGTAGCCGTAGCCTGGGGGCATCGCAATTACTGGAAGCCCGGAGCTGGAGAGGAGATTGGGGTGGAGGAGTGGACACTGCTGAGCCAGGCTCCAACCCCAAATGAGGGAATATGTAATGCCCCCTTTGGCCTAACTGCTAGGGACATCTCATAAAAATCCCATGCATCACAGGACTGTACAAGGCTGTGCAGTCCCACTGTCTATGGAGGACAAACTCCAGTATCGAAACTGAGAGGCAGGAAGGAGATGCCTGGATTGCCACGGCGTGGAATAGTTTAGCTTCGCTCACGTCTTTAATGTGTTCTTCCTAATCTTCTTGTGTTCTGTTGGCACTTTCAAGCTACGTGAATGTTTGATATGACACTCCAGGTCATGGAAGGCCCACAATGCATCACTTCCAGCCACAGACAACTCCACTTTCATTAGGGAGAGAAATCTGCGAGGTTCCTTTTGAATAATTGATGACGACGAGCTACCATGTACGTTTTATTCAATTCACAGTTAAAATGACCTGGAAGAGTGTGGCTGTGCAGCTTCTGTGCTTAACTATACACACACACAAGCAGGGTTTAAATGTTTTAACTGTACATTGCATGAAAGTGTGAACGACCTCTCTCTGTCTTCCCTCTGTTCTTTATTCTAGGTCATAGAAAAGACTCAAGTCGTTTTTTTTTTTAAATCTCAGTTTAAAAGCATTTTGATGTTTTCTTCCAAAATGAAGGCTTTCATCAGGAGGCAGAAGGTTGTGATGAAGCTGTTGCCTTGGGGGACGGTATCAGCTTCTAATATAGAGAGAGACTTGCTATTCTTCTGGAATTTAATAGTCTTCCCGACTTCTCAACACTCATTTCCTCACCTCGTTCTCACCCCTCACACACATCACGGACGGGCCTGTGTTAGTGTGAGGGCTGACTGGAGTGTGTGTGTGTGTGTGGCCAGGCAGTATGTGCATACGGATAGGAGAAGAGGATGTTTGATGAGGTCAGTCAACACCAGGAAGACTGACAAGCAGAATATAGGATGATCCACTGAGCACACAGACAGGACGATGTCCCCCAACTCGAACAGTCCCTCCCTCCCTCCCTCCCTCCCTCCCTCCCTCCCTCCCTCCCTCCCTCCCTCCCTCCCTCCCTCCCTCCCTCCCTCCCTCCCTCCCTCCCTCCCTCCCTCCCTCCCTCCCTCCCTCCCTCCCTCCTACCTCTCTGCTGCTCCAGTGATAGGCCTGCAGGCCGGCGATGAACCCCACCAGGGCAGGGCTTCCGCGGGGCGTGGTGCCGTCGAAGGTGACGCAGAGAGGACAGACCTCCGAGGGCTGGGCCACAATCTCCCCGGAGAAGCCCTTCTTCCGCCAAAAAGCCTACACACACACAGAGACAAAAACAGAGTCTGACAGCTGAATCAGCAAAAGACACAGCCTTGCAAAAAAGCACCCCGCAGCAGAATCCCCACAGGAGCTCTTACACCCCACTGAGCCCTCCTCACATCATCTGACCCCTCCTCACATCATCTGACCCCTCCTCACATCATCTGACCCCTCCTCACATCATCTGAGCCCTCCTCACATCATCTGACCCCTCCTCACATCATCTGACCCCTCCTCACATCATCAGACCCCTCCTCACATCATCAGACCCCTCCTCACATCATCTGACCCCTCCTCACATCATCTGACCCCTCCTCACATCATCTGAGCCCTCCTCACATCATCTGAGCCCTCCTCACATCATCTGAGCCCTCCTCACATCATCTGACCCCTCCTCACATCATCTGACCCCTCCTCACATCATCTGACCCCTCCTCACATCATCTGAGCCCTCCTCACATCATCTGACCCCTCCTCACATCATCTGACCCCTCCTCACATCATCTGACCCCTCCTCACATCATCTGAGCCCTCCTCACATCATCAGACCCCTCCTCACATCATCTGACCCCTCCTCACATCATCTGAGCCCTCCTCACATCATCGGACCCCTCCTCCCATCATCTGAGCCCAGGAGGAGGTTCACTGGGGTGGATCCCCCAGCAAAAGCCCTCCAGGTGCACCTGATCCAGGGAGCTCAGGGCACTGCATGCGCCACGAAGTACCGAATATCCAATATTGATGCTGTAAGTGCAGTCATCCAACTGTCCTATGCGTAAGAGTGTAAACACTAACCCTGTTAATGTGCGGGTCGATACCAAACACGAGCATCAGAACAGTGTCCTTGTTGTTGACGTCCCTGGCGTACTCTACAGGAAGTACGAGAAAAGATATTGTCCGTACTCGCTAACTCATCCTGGCAGCAGCTTCCTTGTACTGTCCGCTCCTTTACAAAACACAGCACATACACCGCAAACGTCTCATTAAATAACCATCCGCCTCATGAATATGTGGTCTCCCAGCTGTAGCGCTCCATGTAATCAAAAGTGACTGTAATGGAGAGAAATGGCTTCCCCTACACAGCCAGAACAATTAGAGCACGCCAAGATTTTTTAAAAAAATTAAAAATAAACGACACATCTTGGTGGATGGCATCGCTGGGCAGGCTGTTGCTGGAGGTTCAGTCTGAGGATATGGCTGTCGTTCATCATGTCTTTCATGTCGGTCATGTCGTTCATTCAATCCCACCGACAGGTGCTGAGAGCGCTCGCTGTTGTATCAAGGCGAGTGCTCTCATTAACAAGGAAACGTTTGAGCTCTGAAAGGAAGTGAGGGAACTGGCGGGAAACTGTTCTCGGTAAGACAAGGGAGTCAGATCTATAAAGTCACATTTCCATCTGGGCAGCCCGGGGGAAAGGGACCCGCCACAAATCCAGTGACATTGAGGACAGAGGACGATAAACCAGACCGTTTGAGGAGATTTACAATCTTCCAGTCCATAGAAAGAGAGACAGAGAGACAGAGAAAGACAGAGAGAGAGAGGCAGAGAGAGAGAGAGACACAGAGAGAGACACAGAGAGAGAGAGACAGAGAGAGAGGCAGACAGAGAGAGAGAGATACAGAGAGAGAGACACAGAGAGAGACAGTGTGTCTTTGTACTTACAATGCTCGTTGTGTATACTGTAAACATACAGTATTGCAGCATTACTCACCGTCCCGTACGTAATGACAAACTTGATCAGGTGTCCGGGGGCCATGTTCTGGGTAAGCCGTTCCCTCTGGCTGGGCAGGGGCGGCTGGTAGTTGATCTGAGCTGAAGAACGAATCCCAAACAGTTGTTTCAGGGGCAAAGGCAGCACCCCCACAACCCAAGCAATAAGACATGAGTGGACCATGAAATCATTGTGATTTGATGTTTTCTAATGACAAAGCCACAGCGAAGCGAAAAATGAACAATGGGAAGCGATATAAAGAAAACTGAAATAAAAGGGCAAAGATAAAGAGGAATGGATGAAAAGAGAAGAGATGAAACCACAGGGAGAAGGGAAAGAGAAAGCGGAACAGATAACACACATCACTTTGGTTGACCCCCTCTATCGATCAGAATGGCTTTACTTTAGCATCATCGACCAGCACTCACGTAAATTGGATTCAATGCCCCAGTGGCTGCCTTGCAGTAAAATGCCCCCCCGCCCTGAAATGCTTCCGATTTAACACCACGCTCTCCTCATCTCGCGCGGGCACCATTTACATCTAAGAAGTCCTGTGTGTTTTCCCCCGGAGGAGACGAGATTGAATAACTTCATCAGCATTGTCAGGTGTGCGGTATTTAAATGTCTGTCGCGCCTGCACAGAGCCATCTGGCAGTTCGTGTCACATATTTCCTCGTGGCAGTGAGCCAGCCTTTTAACGAATGAGCTCACAGAATATGTGAGGCTTCATTTGGAACTGTCGGGGGGGATGTCAGCAACTCTGAAATGAAAACACTGCCTTCATGTTAAAGAAAATTGATAAACCGGTTAAAACCAGCTCAAACCAGCACCACAGGCCTGTTGGTGGAGCCAGGGTCCACACGATTGTGAGACATGACACTTGGCATGTTGTCCCATTCATGCCGTTATTGTGACATGCGGTTGTACTGTTGAGGGAACACGCTAGCGTACTGACGCTTCTTTGGCAGCTGCTGCCACAATGTGAAGCGAAAGACATCTTAACTGGTGGTTGACATTTAGTCTTGTGACAGAGCAGTGAAGTGTAGGGTTAGTCCCACTGCCGCGATTGAAACGTGCCGGGTGACTCACCGCGATGGACCCCGAGTTGGTTACGCCGGGAAAGGGATCGCTTCCTGGAGCGCCGGTGGGTCGCCGGGCACTAGAGCGCGTAGCTTACCATCCAGGGCCGGCGTTTGCTACAGGCAAACTAGGCAGCCGGCATAAAGGCAGGGTGCCATGAAGAGGGGGCCAAATACTGAAGTGCGTCCATGAATTAACCTTCCCGCACCACCAGCAGAGGGCGCCGAGGCTGGGTGGGGGGGGGGCGTCTCTCCAATTTGCGCTCTCGGGTGGGGGGGGGATGGTGCTGTTGAAACATCTTGCCTAGGGTGGCAAAGGTGCTTGTGCCGGCCCTGTTACCATTGGCGCTAATCTGAGTTTATTGCAGCCTGGGTTCGAGCTGGGGCCACCTGCTTTCCTCTCCTCTACATTTCCTGTCTCTCTCATCATCATATCCTTAAAAAAATCATAAATATAAAGAGTAGGTACACTTCCTGACTGCTCCGTGACCAGCAGTAGGCGGGTCCAGTGACATACGGAACATTAGGCCGTTTCAATCCTAAGAAAATTGCGTTCTTGAGAAGAACGTTTGCAATGAGTTCTTGCAATGACTTCTGGGAAATCAGATGCGTTCTCGCTGACCAAGTCACCATTTGACGCATCCTCGATAAAAGGGGAGGATCAAGAATATTTCCAGGTATTTCTGGCGTTCTTGGTGACTTGTGTTCTTTGGATTGGAACTGTACTTGGGCATCGAAAGAGGACGTCAAACGAGTTCGCAAGAACGGAAAAAAACGTGGATTGTTAAACGGCCATTAGTGCGCAGCAATAAGGTGGTGGGTGAAATAACCTGAGTAATGAGCTGATGACCTGAGGCAGTCAGGAGAGGCTTGCAGTTTTACGATTACTCCTAGAGGGGACTTGATATCCACCCCGACATACAATAGTAGAGATGTTAATAATCAGAGGGATGATGAAGTTGAACACACATGCTACTGGTCTGTGCCAATGAGGCAGACCAGTGATTACATTAGTTATGCAAGGAGGCCTCCGAATGTGACGGCTTCCTGATTACCATTCCTTAAACAATCGCTTTATATTTCATTAACTCGTTCAGGCGTTTTTGGAACTGCCACTAACTAGCTTAATCATATCGCAAACGGCCAATTTTCATGTCACGGGGAGTATTTCCGTGTTTAGTTTTTTTTTTTTTTCGAGGTTGAACACACTTGACAGGATGTGGCTGGATGTGAATCTGCTGCTACAGGTACAGATCCCCCGTTCTGCAGAGAGCGGTTGACTGTTGCCATGGAAATACTGTAATGTGTGTTTTATAAGCACACTGTAGTGTTCTATATCTATGTCCACTCACCGTCAAGCTAAAAATACAATTAAAACTAAGTATTTGCAATGACAGCAAACAAACAACAGATGTGTGACATTTAAGCTTTTGTGCTATTTTTTTGTGTGTTTTGCTTTTACATCTTTCCTTGCACAAAGCAAGAAATAGAAGGCTCATTGGTCTTCATCACTTGAAGTGTTGATTTAATTAATGGGTAAAACACTATACAGAAGGCACCATAACAACGCTGGCTCTCCTGGCCTCTTTTCAACCTGGCCCTATTACAGGCTGAACAAGCTGTAGACTATGGGGTTGTCTTCCTGGTTGAGAGACAAGAGAGAGGGGGGAGACAGAGAGAGAAAGAGAGAGACGGGGGGAGAGAAGAAGAGAGAGCGAGAGAGAGTGCTGGTCTGGACTGTTCTCATTCCCTCGGGGACATAGGAACTAACAACACCTTTGACATTATTGTTGAGAGCATTTTGGGGACAATCCTTACCTTCCACTGAGACGTTCAGACAGAGACATTTATGAGATAGAGGCTTCTGCTCCAGTGAGTCTGGTTTTCAGACTGCCTGTGACAGCGTTACCCAGAGCAGGTTTCCTCCGTCTCTGTCCATCCCTCCCTCTCTCTTTATCTCCTTTCTTGCTCTCTCCCTCTCTCTTTCGTGCTTTTTCTCCCTCCCTCCCTCCCTCCCTCCCTCCCTCCCTCCCTCCCTCCCTCCCTCCCTCCCTCCCTCCCTCCCTCCCTCCCTCCCTCCCTCCCTCCCTCCCTCCCTCCCTCCCTCCCTCCCTCCCTCCCTCCCTCCCTCCCTCTCACTCACTCTCTCTCTCTCTCTCTCTCTCTCTCTCTCTCTCTCTCTCTCTCTCTCTCTCTCTCTCTCCATCACGATATCCATTTTTTCTAACAGCCCCTGTCTCATATCCTCTGCTTTTTAATGTTTCAGCTATCCAACATATATTTTTCTTCCCCCACGCAACTCTCACCTCGTTCTCTCCCTCCCCTCTCTCGACGGTGACCCAGCTCAGCGACGCAGTCTCCCCAGTCGCCCCCGGCAAGGTGCCGGAGACTCAGGAGCTCCTCTCCTTCACTTAATATCTAGAACTGTGTCGCTCCACACTTAGTCTGTCGGAGCCTGAGGGAAAGGGATTACGTCCGGGAGATAAACGACGCTTCTGCAGCAGTGCGCTAGCCTATAGCAGCTTTTCTTAGACAACAAAGAGAGACGCATGTAAAAATGATAACTAAAGTAATTTTTCAAAGGGCTTTTTTTTTTATCTGACAAGAAGATTAACATCTAACGTGTATCTTTGCAATCGTTTTGTTTTGATCCGCTACTTTTATTTGTCATGCCACGCTAAAAATAGCACTCTACGTTTTCCCTTCCTCGTGGCTAAGCCTGACGGCCTCGTAAACCTGGCACAGCAACCCTGGCACAGCAACCCTGGGCACAGCACGCAAATCAATGTTAATGCATCGCCTCCCAGTTCTTCTTATGTAAACAAGCCACAGGACTGAGCTGAGAATCTATCTATCTGTGGGTTGGTTTGGCCCCTGGTCCTCTCGCGTCATCGCAGAGGCTCTCAACCCAAGCGGGATGAGACACACAGCAGCACTTAGCTGCCCATCAACTTCAAATGCACCCGGATGAAATTCCAGTCTGATCAAGTAAAACACATCAGAGAGAGACGTCATGAACGTCATTTCAACCCAGGACCCCCAAAAACCCGCTGAGAAAACACATGCTTACACACACACACACACACATGCACTTACACACAACACACAACACACAACAAAAGGCACAGTAAGATACAAACAGAACACACACACGTGGACTCTCACTCACCCCCGATGTACACTTATATTCTCACGCAAACACACACGCTAACAGCTGGTCTGCTATAAACGGACATGGAACATCCACAAACACAAAAACATTCACACAAAAGTAATTTGCTGGAGCAGCAGCTGTGCTTATTACAGAGTAAACTCTGCCCGCAGACACGACGGTATCTCTCACAGCAAAGCAAAGCAGACACGATGGTATCTCTCACAGCAAAGCAAAGCGAACACGTGCTGTGATTCCACTGAAACATTTCAACGCCGATACCCACGAAACCATGGCCGCGATGGCGTCTAACACACATCGGTTAAACATCAAACATTTATAAAGTTTAGAAATGCACGTCAGCACATTGCCCAGGCCGCCCTGACACTGAAGACGAGAGCTAGGTGAGCTAATACAAAGCCAAAGCAGCTCGTTAATCATTGAGATGAAAAGGAAAAGAGGTGAAAGACTGAGCTTGTTAGGAGAGACTGACTATAGTCTCCCAGCTGCAGGAACTGGAACAGGAATTATGGATCAGTGAACAGGTAACTCCCAAACACAGGGAGCGTGTGTGTGTGTGTGTGTGAATGTTTGTGTGTGTGTGTGTGTGAATGTTTGTGTGTATCTTCGTGTTTGTGAGCAAGTGTGAGCTTGTGTGAACATGTGTGTGTGTGTGAATGCCTCTTCCTACGTGCAGTGGGAGTACAGAGCAGGGGGGTCCTGTACAGTAGGTTTTCCCACACCAGATGTCAGTGACCGAAGACAGCTCATTTAGCAAACGTCTTTATCCACTGAGATGTACACGCCCCAGTCGAGGCTCAGCCCTAGCCTCAGCCCCAGCCCCAGCCCCAGCCCCAGTCCAGCCTCAGCCCCAGTCCAGCCCCAGCCCCAGCCCCAGCCTCAGCCTCAGCCCCAGCCCCAGCCTCAGCCCCAGCCCCAGCCCCAGCCCCAGCCCCAGCCCCAGCCCCAGCCCCAGCCTCAGCCCCAGCCCCAGCCCCAGCCTCAGCCCCAGTCCAGCCCCAGCCTCAGCCCCAGCCTCAGCCTCAGCCCAAACCAAACGACTTTGAGAAGCACTCCATCCTCTCATTTAGTCCCCCACTCCCTCTCTGTAGGAGGCAGGTCTAACTCACTGTCCAGCCCGGGGTGTAAACAGTCCCTGACAGCAGCCTGCTTCCCCGCTCTCTGATTTAGGAGTGACGGGGGGGGGGGGGGGGGGGCTCCGGCGACAGAGCCCAGACAATCCATGCTGCATGATTCAGCACTGTTCCCAGACCTGTCTCATTAAGATGCCTGGCCAGGGTCCATGGGGTGGGCTGGAGGGCCGACTCATCTCCCTGGCTCTGGAAGGCTGGATATCCCAGACACCTCCAGAGCTGGGTGAGAGGGTCTCCGCTGCACAGCCCGTGCTGCTGAACCCGGCCGGGTGTGTGTGTGTGTGTGTGTGTGTGTGCGCGCTGCCCCGTGAGTGGCTCTGTCAGTGGCAGGGCGGAGCCGAGCGAGGGACACACACGCACCTGCCAGGTGAGGGGGACAGGTGACGATCACAACCAGGCCCAGGAAGGAGGCCGTGGCCGTCTGGACGCGGGCACACTCTCCGTCCTGTGGGATACACACACACGCACGCACGCACGCGTCACATAAATCTATGGTAACAGAGTGTATCCCATACAGTGTCTTACCCTGGCTTGATCCTAGCATTAGTATTCTAAAGCAGACTTGTGTATGAAGGAGAACTGCAGCAGCTATTATAACCTCCCACACACACAGACACACACACACTTATACACACTCATACACACACACAGACACACACACACTCATACACACTCACACACACACAGACACAGACACACTTATAGCCTCTGCCATGAGGAGCCAATTGAGATGACCAGGGACAGAATGAGGGGCACTTCCCATTATGGATGCCCTTGAGGACCCCAGCGTAGAAATATGAGTGTACACTCATTACTGATATCCATGATCTACATACACACACACAGACACATTCACACACACATTCACACTGCCCTTAGCCTTTAGAAAACAGAGAGACTGTGTCCATATACGATACACGCTGGTTTGAAAGCAAACATACAGGTATGTGTCAAGTGTTTATATATGTCATATATGGACACTCCTCACATCTTCATTTGTACTGATTGTTTGTGTTGACAACTACTTGAAACATGTGGCTCACAAAGAGGCTGCACTTTCGTCTGTAAGACCTCTCTTTTCTCCTGCCTTCTTTGTCACCTGTCCCTGTCTGTCTGTCTACCCATCTGTCTGTCTATTTTACTTCCTGCAAGCCAGTCTGTCTAACTGCATGTCTCTGTCTGTCTGTCTGTCTGTCTGTCTGCCTACCTGTCTGCCTTCCTGTCTGTCTGTCTGTCTGTCTGTCTGTCTGTCTGTCTGTCTGTCTGTCTGTCTGTCTGTCTGTCTGTCTGCCTACCTACCTACCTGTCTGCCTTCCTGTCTGTCTGCCTTCCTGTCTGTCTGCCGAGCCGTCTGTCTGTCTTCCTGTCTGTCTGCCAGTGGGACGACACAGCCAAGAGGACAGCAGACAAGCTGCTGCCCGGCTGAGGAGGCAGTTATCTCCCAGTCTGGCCCTTCCACTCCCAGAGAGAGCTGTTAGTGTACTGTACCTGCCATATGGCCGTCACAGCCTGGCCCAGACGCACGCTCTCGCTCCCCAGCCGCTCCGCCAGGCCCTGGGACAGCTGCTGGGTGCCCCCCTGAGGATGCACATGGGAGTTACAGCCGTGCCCCACGTCACCTCCCCCCAGGCCCTACTCCCCTCCTGAGGGCAGCACTGAGAGCGCCGAGGCTGCTCCTGTGATCAGCGAGGAGATCAGGTTCTCCTTGGTCCACCTCCTCCCTACCCCGCCCCTCCACCCAGCCCCCATACCCCCCCCCCCCGCCCCCCCAAACCCTCAGCGCACCCAGTGAAGCAGAGAGGAAGAGGATGAGAGACGGGTCATTTACATACAAATGATGTTGAGAGAGAGAGAGAGAGAGAGAGAGAGAGAGAGAGAGAGAGAGAAAGAGAAGAGAGAGAGAGAGAGAGAGAGAGAGAGAGAGAAAGAGAGAGAGAGACAGAGAGAGAGACAGAGAGAGAGAGAGAGAGACGGAGACAGAGAGAGAGAGACACACACACACACACACAGCCCCAGAGAGAGAGAGAGCAGGAGACTGTTGTCGGCTGTGCTCAGAGACCATCCAGGGGGGACGGTGTTGCCGTTGTCACCTTGACCCTGAACTCCTGGGCGGCGCCTGGGCTGCTCTCCATCAGCGCCAGCACCCCCCCTGCTGTGGCCGCGTACAGCAGGAAGAACAACAGAGACATCTGACAAGGCTCCATGCCAAACACCACCCTGCTGACAATACCCATCTCCTCCTTCAGCACTGGGCAGGAGGGAGGGAGGGAGGGAGGGAGGGAGGGAGGGAGGGAGGGAGGGAGGGAGGGAGGGAGGGAGGGAGGGAGGGAGGGAGGGAGGGAGGGAGGGAGGGAGGGAGGGAGGGAGGGAGGGAGGGAGGGAGGGAGGGAGGGAGGGATTGGATGGAGTAAGGAAAAGGGAAGAGAGAGAGAGTGAGATTAAGGCAGAACAATTTATAAAATGTACAATAACACAGTGGTTAGTATAAACATTAGCTTGCTGACCAAACACGTTTGCGGGAGGCAATATTTGAAAGTTATTTCTTGTTGCGCCAATAAAGCAAGATAGAGCATGAGGCAGTATCTTAGCAACGTGAAATCAAACCAGATTGTCCACGTTACAACATCCGTGTTGTTGTAACCTATGTTCAGTGCCCTTCTTAGAGACACCAACACAAAACTCTTGACCTGGTCCAGTCACTTAAATCACACGCACAATTACTGTAATTGTGCATCCTGCACAGTTGAATGAAGAGGCGTGTGCATTAGTCATGCTCTGGATTCCTCCAGTCCTTGATGATTGACACAGCGTTTCCCAAATCTCTCCTACACACAGGTCAAGCTCAGCACTCTGCAGTTCTGAGTACCCTGATGAATCTTTCAAGGGACAGTTCTGGAGGGGTCTCTCATGAAACTTTTGGGTTACTAATCAGATATTCCTCGCCTCATGGCCTGAGTGGCCTTAACGCCACGCTTTAACAGGGGGGAGCTCGGTGACACGGTCGCAGGGGAAGTGCCGTGGCGTGCCAGACTTAGGAGCAGTCCCGATTGGCTGCCGGCTGGCACGTCCAGGCGGTGGGTGGAGCTTCCTACCTTGGGTCCAGGCATGACGCTCCAGGTAGGAGTGAAGCGTCATGCTGTCCAACTGTGCAGCGTTGGGGGTCCTGGAGGGGTCATCGACCGACACCGAGGCACACAGCCTGTTGATCTAGCACACACACACACACAGTGAGTGACTCTTTAGGTCCTGAAGAGACGAGCTGAAGTGTAGTGAATCTGCTTTGGTGTTATAGCGGAACACAGCGTCGTCACTGCATCGTCGACGAAGGATTTCATTAGCTCATCTACGAGTGGGATCATCTTACTTTCACACCCAAAAGATCAACATGATTGGACTGGAAGAGATTAATAACACGCTTAATTATGTAGATTGGGCTCGGTTTATAACTCAATACAAGGAACAATATCAACACTGAGATATTAATCTATAATTTAGACATAAGTGGCACATAACAATCTCAAGCGGATCAAATATTTACCAACTCATCAAATCACTGTGGAAAACAGGGATGTAATAGTGATGTCGTTTGAGTGGGTCTCACAAGGCCCCAGTGGTGTCAACCAGAGGGGACAGTGTCCTACCTTCCAGAGGGGACACTGTCCTACCTTCCAGAGGGACAGTGTCCTACCTTCCAGAGGGACAGTGTCCTACCTTCCAGAGGGGACACCGTCCTACCTTCCAGGGGGGACAGTGTCCTACCTTCCAGAGGGACAGTGTCCTACCTTCCAGAGGGGACAGTGTCCTACCTTCCAGAGGGACACTGTCCTACCTTCCAGAGGGGACAGTGTCCTACCTTCCAGAGGGGACAGTGTCTTACCTTCCAGAGGGACAGTGTCCTACCTTCCAGAGGGGACAGTGTCCTACCTTCCAGAGGGGACAGTGTCTTACCTTCCAGAAGGACAGTGTCCTACCTTCCAGAGCAGCTGTGTGAGGTCCAGCAACACCAGGGGGGACAGGGCGGGGATGCTGGTGCTGTAGGTTCGGATCCTGGCCCGGGGTCCTCCTAAATGCTGCACCTTCTTTCCCGCGGTGTATTGTGGGTAGACCTCCAGACCCAGCTCATGGATGAGGTCCATGACATGAGTCTGAGAGCTGACGCAGATATTATAATATTACTGTCTGTTATTATGTTGCGTAAGTACATTATATTATGGAAGTACACTGTATGCACCAATAGCCATGCCTATATCCTCCGACCATCATGAGAAAATGTTTATAATTATATTATGTAGGCATTCGATCATTACGCAAGTATGTTGTATGTACTGACAAGTCTATAATCTTCAAATGACATGGGTGTACATATGTTATGTTACTCAAACGTTAAAAAACATGCATAATCCAGCATGTAATCGGTGTTTACATTTTAGTCTGATAATGTTCTCCTTAACTTGAGGCTCAGAGGTAAGAGTCTTTTCAACAGGTCTGTAAGACCCTGGAGGCGAAAGCAGTGTGATAGCCTATATCACCACAAGATTCTCTCTAACAACGAGTATTGAGTTGTTCCGTGTTCACCTTGACTACGGTGACCTACTGTACCTGGACCTCCATGTTTCAAAAAGCGTTCTGTAGATCTTTTATGTTCAATTCAGCCTCAAAACACAAATATAATTGCAGCTTCCATCCAGAATTCCAGAATTCTATCCTTTGACAAGGCAAACCATAACCTCTCCAAGGTTTCTTCGTGTAGCCTGTATACAACTACGTTTTATTGATCACTATTGGAGTATTTTAACTGAGCAAAATAGTGCTTCTTACTGCCGTTTAGTGCTGTGTAGGATACTGAACATAATGAAAGCCGTTTTTTTTTATAACTGTCACAGGTCTTTTCAGTTACTTTTTAAATGGATCTGTCTCTTTTACACACGCGCACACACACACACGCGCACAAACCGCTGACAGCTTCGCCGTGCTTCCGTGCCATATAATCAGATAACAAGTGACTGTGTTAAGACTTCTCATAAGATCGTGTCCACATCATTTTAGAAGGCTGTCAGACTATTATTATGACCATATAGTCTCTGTCGCTCCCTGATTGCATCAACCCAGAAGTACATGCAGTCCGTGTACGAATGATGCTACTCAATACAGAGGCCTATGCCTACATTAAATACGGTTACACTTTGAAAACTAGTGCTGTCAAAAAAAACGTAAAACTTTGTAGGCTACAAGGTACTTCGTGAGCTGTAGTTTACCTGGACACCCACTGACCACCCAAATCCCAACGATCTAGTCCGTTCACCGCTGGAAGGTCTTCGGTCACTGTTCGTCCGCCCACTCGGTCTAAAACAAAACGTATAGGAGAGGAGCCAAACAGAAACTACAACATTATACAGCTCTATTTGTTACAGCAAAAGCAAATGCTTAACACTTACAAACCTTTTCCTTCCAAAATTATTATTTTCAATTGGGGATTTCTTTTCCGAAGACTATGGGCAGCACTCAATCCTGATAGTCCAGCCCCAACAATAACAACATCCCATGTTGTCTCGCTCATATCGACGAATTGTCAAAAAACTTGGTTTAACGTAGTTTGAGATTTTCAATCAGTGGTTATTCTCGAAAGACAGAGTAGGCTACTTGATAAAACGTTCTTGGATGAACTGCACAATATGTAACCTTCTCTCGACTAGATAAGTGTGGACTTTGGAGCAAGGGAAAAACAGAGCCCCTTGACCTATTTTGCACAAAAAAAGTGGTAACCTATGTTCGCCCCTGGCTCTGGGCTATTATGTAATTACTTGAATCATCTATAACTGCCGTCTATTGTATCTTTCAGGATACGTGTGTAAGAAAAAAGTTTTGAAAGTTCTGGAAAAATAGCCTATGTTTTATTTAAAAAAGTTTTGAAAGGTTTCCAAGAAGTTTTAGAAAAGAAAGTTCGGAATACAATGTTTTGAAAGGTTTACTAAATTATTTTTATTAAAAAGTTTTCAACAAAAAAAATTACGTTATGGATGAAACAGAGGGAGTCAGCAATGTCGACATGACTGAGAAAAGACACATTCCTGATCATCCATGGCCATATAAGAGGAAAAACGAAACTGATTCCTTGTGAATATTCTATTTATATTTAATAGCATCGGGCAGAATGTTATATAGGCCTATGCATTAGGCCTATATAGTACGCTATGGTCTTGAAATCTTGAGTGTCATTTTTATATAGGTCCTGCTGGTGTTTCAAACTTCTCCAATTTGTACCACAAAGACAACCATTGTTGAATGTAAAACCAATCAGGGGGTGGGGTGAGGCAAATGCATTGTGTCGTCGGTTGATCAACCAGTTCCTTGTCACCTGAGATCCCATTGTTGACATCACATGAACGCTCTCAAGTGTCCTTATTCGAAGCACTCAACGAACGAAATATGGAGGTCTGTGGGAATATAAAACTGACGCTTCTTTGATAATCGACTTCACTTTTGCCGTTGCTGCGAATAATCTCTTCTCTCAAACGCTCTTCCAGAGATAGGCTACTGCATCCTACATCTTGGTAAACAGGAAAAAAAACTACCCAATGAGATAGGAATATGCTAACAAGCTGAGGGGGTGGGTGGGACCTGTTGTGTAGCAGGAACCAGATGGGAGGTTTAGATCACCTGTTTTACCGGGGAGTCTCCATTATCAAGTGCGGCTGAAGGCTACGTTATATTAAACGAATCTTACTTTAGGTAAGTTGTTGATTTGTTTGTGTTGCACTGTTGCTACAAAACAGTTTCAACAATATTACATTCCAAGGATTAACTGAGTAAAGAATCAGTTAATTATTTACTCAGTTAATATAGCTATGGGCTAATAAGTTAGGATACTCAGGCTAATTAATTCTTTATTCAGAGCTCGCAGATGCGTTACATTACCAAATTATCTAAGTGTTTTTTCTGCAGTTCTCAGTTGTCTGACTGACTTGTAGCCTATTGCAGATTCAGATGCAGTGAGCAATATTCAAATAATGGACAGGATTCCAAACGTTTTACATCTCTGTTGAGTATAACAACGTGTGGCTTTGTGGTCACTGTCAGCTGTGTCTGTCAGATACGTGTGACAGATCCGTTTTTGACCAAACATTTAGTCCTTAATCCTCAATCAGATGTGTCTAATCTCTTGGGTGATGTTCTGAGTGGGAGCCACGATATACTGTTCAGACGTTTCTGTGGTCTGTTCCGTAGCCGTCTGGCTCCGAAGATGCGTTTACCCAGCGGTTGTCTGTCTGTCCTGGTGATGTTAGCCACCATAACACTCCTTAATGTAGGTGAGAATCACCCCCTTTCCTCTCCCAACACACACACACACACACACACACACACACACACACACACACACACACACACACACACACACACACACACACACACACACACACACACACACACACACACACACGGACCAAGTGACTGAGTGAGAGAAATAAAGGGATACAGGGATGAGAGTGAGCATGGAGGAGGTGGACGGTTGAGTCATTTCTATGTTTATGAGATTATGTTGACAAAATAGCACCGTTGTGCATCCCCCTTTGGCAAGTGTCTTGGCGGGTTGTCAGGCCAACCCCGGGTTTGTCGTCCCAGAGGGTTTCTCTGTTGCGAGAGCAGGCCCTGACACCCAAGGACTAGCTAGCCTACTCATGACATGTTTGAGTGAGTTCACGAAAAGGAACAATGAATGAGGAATTATTAAGAAGGTATTTTCATGGAGTGAATCCGAATTCATTGCAGACACAGCTACAAAGGGAATATGGAATCTCATACTGGGGCGGATCAAAAAAAAAACAGTGTCCAATTAAACCACATTGAATAGGAATCACAAATAGAGCTACATTATTCAGTTAGTAATCTCGCCATGAAAGGACGTTGAGAAGTAGCCTAACGCTAGGTGTGATGATGTCCAAGGTTACAGCAGGTCGCTGCAGCTAACCTCCACAGGACCGCAGACGATCAAGCGGGCCAAGGGGGAGAGTGTGACTCTGGGCTGTACCTACACGCCAGGCAGCTCGGACACCGGCGAACTGGACATCGAATGGTCAGTGGTCAGCCCAGATACCACTAAGAAGGACCAGCTGGTGAGCGGATTCAATGCTCCGGTTTATGTGGTTAGGCTGTAGCACCACAGTTAGCTGACTTGCTTATAGGCTTTCAAATACGAAGCTATTACACTGGCAAACCCTTATTAGGAAACCTTCGTTAACAAGCGAAACATTTCAGCTTAAGTGTAGCATTAATAGGCTATTAAATATGCTGTCAGTCTAAATCCTCCAGTTAACTGACGCTCTGACCAGTGACCAGGTGCAACAAAACAACAAAATCTGCTCCCAAAAGACCAACAGCAGGTTAAATTGCGTTTGGTAAATGTCGACTCCCCGGAGTGAAGCAATTCTGAACCTGGTCGACCGAGATCTGCAACAGCAGTTAGAAACCAAGAGGTCTTAGTTTCCAAAGAACGTTGGCTTCAGTGCTGAGCGTCTGTTGCCCAGGTAAACTGGTAAACTTTTCAGTCGGCTATAACAGTCCAGTATAAGAGAAGAATACAAATCTTACATTTAGGTGGTACACTGGTAGGTAATCGCGCTTTTAGGTCAGAGGGCTGGGGTTTTAAGCCCTGCGTGGGTCGAGATCTGGATGAAGGTACTTGAGGGGCTACTATCTGTAGTAAAAAAAAAAAACTTTGAGTAACTGTCAAGTCGTGTTGATTCGGTACCATGCTGTGGGAAAGCGCCATTAGACAGATGTTGCTGCTCTGCCTGTGGCAGAAATCAAGTGGACTAAAACTAGCGTTAACATCTGCCCTTCTCTTGTAACAATGTTATCTAGAACACCGGTTTAATGATGCTGCTCTTAGAACAGCATGATGCGGTTACACAGATCGTTCTATTTTATTGTTTGTTTATGGTGGATAGTACAGTTCAAGGTAGACAGGAAACGAAAGGAGAGAAGGACACATGCAGCAATGGGCCTGGGCCGGATTCCAACCCATAAACATAAACAACACGGTCCGATCCGTAAAGCATGGTTTTTAATCAGGATGTTTTTCCGCATCATACCTTTTCCTTAAGCTCCTCTCCCATACCGGGGGGCGGAAGTATATCCATGGCAACCCCCAGCTCGTCGAGGGGCTGGACTTCGCTGCAGGTGACCCCTCCCTTGGTGATGCGTCCCTGAACATCACCTTGCTGTCACCCAGCCATTCTGCCACCTACCAGTGCAAAGTGAAGAAGTCTCCAGGGGTGGACATGCGGAAAGTCTCTCTGGTTGTTATGGGTAAGACCTGGTGTCCGTTTCAACATCACACTGCATTATTCAAGCCTCTGTTACAACACTTATAGCCTACGTACAGTGTTTCTGGAGGTCTTATCCAGGCTTCTGATTCGACCATGGGTGGAAATCCTTTTAATTGAATACATTTTATTTTAAGATGTGCACCCCCCTAAAATGTATCTTTAAAATTCTATGCGCCTGCCAACAAACTTCTCTTGTCCCCCCCAAAACTGATTTTATTTTTGCCCCTGGATTAAACACATGCCAACTTTCACAGACTGGTGTCAGACTATTGTGGCAACGTTCTTAGTAGTTAAGTAACAGGGTATTAAACAATCCACTCTAAGAACTGTTGGAAAAGGAAAATGTAGAAATCATTCTGGCAAAATATAAGTTGACTGAGTCTGACAGGCAGACGGCTTTCAGACCTGCAACACATTCAGCCGAGAGAAAGGAGTCGCTTGTCTTTTGAAACCCTTTATTGAAGGAGGTATAACGACATGTTTTAGATGAAGAATGCATAGAAAATAGTGAGCAAGGACAAACCATTCTCGTCTATCGACAGTAACAATGGAGACCAAACTAATGTGACAACTGCCTAGTTCTTTCAGAGTCTGTATATATTCAGCAGCTATCGGGGACATGTCTTTCAATGAGCCTTCCTTTGAAACAACACGAAATATCTCTCAATCTGTTCTTTGCGGCAGTGAAGCCGTCAAAGCCCAAGTGCAGGGTGCAGGGTGGAGAGGAAGTGGGCATGCCTGTCTCTCTACACTGCAAGTCTGACCAGGGATCCAATCCTCTCAGCTACGCCTGGACTGTAGATCGAGTCGGCCCAGTCTCCACGGCAACCATACAGAGTAAGCCTGCCCTCTCCGGGCCACTACCTGAATTACAGCACCGCAAACAAATTAAATACATCTGATCCACACAGCAGATGCTTTTATCCAAGGCAACGTGCAAATAGCGCATGTAGAACATAAACCAGATTATTGAACATCAGAATTGTTCTAGTTCTTTTAGCGATATCAGCGGTTAGTGTTATTAGTTATTAGCTATTAGTGTATTGTTTCTGTGTTTTACCGGGCGCAACTGTAATGGTGTTTGGGAGGGGGCAGGGCGATAAGTCGAATAAGTCAGGAATTCTGAGTCCAGTGCTCCAGAATGCCCAAAGAAGATGTCTAATGCTCTGTACTCTATCTCTATGTGCTGTGCCCTGTACTGTATCTCTATGTGCTGTGCCCTGTACTGTTCAAGCATGTAGTCCATGTGTACAGGCTGGATAACTGTGGGTGTTCTGCGTGGTTTCTGGTGATCAGACAGCGTGACAGGTGAGTTGCTGATTAGGAACCACTCAGAGAGCTTCGCTGGCGTCTACCTGTGTGAGGTCACCAACGCCGTGGGGGCGGAGCGCTGCCGAATCAGGCTGAGAGCTGTCAAACGTAGGTACACTCAGGTACACTCAGGTAAATGCTACACAGGTACACTCAGGTAAATGCTACACAGGTACACTCAGGTAAATGCTACACAGGTACACTCAGGTAAATGCTACACAGGTACACTCAGGTAAATGCTACACAGGTACACTCAGGTAAATGCTACACAGGTACAAGCTACACAGGTAAACGCAACACAGGTACAAGCTACACAGGTCAACGCAACACAGGTACACACAAGTAGGCAGAACCTACACACAACAAACACCGACTGTAATTTAACACAAAACTGCATGAAGCATGTTGGATTCAGCTCCACTAAGGTTTCATAACCCCTCACCGTAACCCTACCCCTTTCCTCCTCGTCCTCCACCCCCACCAGCTCCTAACCGAGCAGGGGTGATCGCTGGGACAGTGGTGGGTTCTCTCCTCCTCCTCGTCATCATCGTGCTGCTCTTCTGCGTCTTCCTCTACAAGTGGAGAGGCAGCCCGCGGTACGAGAAGGAGGTGGCCAACGAGATCAGGTACCTAATGGAAGGCTCCTTCCCCAAACGATTGCCTGCTTCCCGATTCCTCCTCGGATTGATTGTTTTGTCAAACCCCAGCCAATCAAACTGGAGGAAAGCGTGGAAGGAAAGCGCGGAGGAAAGTGCGGAAGTTCAGACAAGAACTGAGGGCGCCGTTTCCCCGTCTTCGAATGCGTTTTTTCGTAAACATTTCCTACTGCAGCTTTATAGCGCGTGTTGCTAACGGTGATTCTTCCTCACATCCGCCCCAGGGAGGACGCCCCCGCCCCAGAGAGCCGCCCAGGAAGCCGAGGAGGCAGCCTGTACTACAGCCAGGTCCCCCGCTCCCAGACCAGCCGCACGGACGCGGCACCCCCACTGTCCCTGGGCTCCAACAGCACAGGGGACGTGCCTCTCAAGTACAACAGCCAGTACGGGTACATAGTGTGACTCTGGCCTGAGGGAGAAGGGTCTGGAATGCTCTAGAATATTCTGGGATGATATAGAATGCTCTGGGATATTCTAGAAGGATTTGGGATGATATAGAATGCTCTAGAATGTTCTGGGATGATATAGAATGCGCTTGAATGGTCTGGAATGGTGCAGAACCTGCCAGGGTACGTGAATGGGGACGGGGGACGGACTAAAGTGTTGTGTTTGTGTGTTTTGCTGAGAATTTTCAAGGTACTCAGAATTTTAGAAACTTGCGATTGTTTTTCCCTGAGCGGAAGAGGTGTGTGCCTGAATGAAAGTTCCCGAAGGACGTAGAAGTCTATAATAGTTCTATTGTGAAAAAGCAAATTGTTGTCTGTTTGATTGAAAGTTGTTTGTGAATAGGACATTTGATTTTATAATTGAAAAGTTAGCTATTATAAATGTTTGTCATTGAGGTCATTTGTGTTTGTATTATTATCAAAATTGAAGTGGGTTTTGAATAATAGACTCAGTCTTTGTAAAACATGTTTCAACTGGGATACAGCTTATTAAAAACAACACAAGAAAAACCAACATACATCAAACGTAGGCAAAAAGAGAAATATTTATTTTGATGATAGACCTCATTTTGGAAAAACTCCACCTTCCAAAAAAATGTACACATGACGTAATCTTTTGAGGACGTGATTGACTGACGAGTTGTTATATTTATAACCACATGCAATGGGGGTTTCTCCACTACAAAAACAGCCACGACGACGCCACCCTCAGCCGACATGTCCTCCACCCCTCACCCAGGGTCAGTTAGTGGGGTCTGGGGCGGTGAGGGGGCGGTGTATGGGGGTGTAGTATCTCCTGCATCAGTGCTTCTCTCCTTGTGCACGGTCCGAGGCTGCAGGGGGGTTTCGGACCGTGGGAGGCCCGGTTCTGAGGAAACTTCTAGAACAGGCGTGGGGATACATCCGACCCAGGGGGTCACAAGCCTTCTGCACTGTCCGAAAACAAGCTCCGCCACCCCAGGAGCTTGAGAACCAATCACAACCTGACCTCCGGATCCAATCGCTTCGCGTTAAACATCCCAAAGACCGTGAAATTAGGTTGGAGAAACCAGGCTCTCTGCTTGTTTTGAAATCAAGTCTGTTAAGGTCACCTATGATGCAGCTGGGAGCACAGATGATGGATGCATGTTTTTATGTCTGCACTTTGACCTCCGACAAAAACACCAACATTGGTGTGGGTGATTAAAGATTGTTATCTTTACGTGTTTCATCTGAGGAAAATCCTGCAGCTACTAGTCTACAGTATATAAACTCTGACATGACACATTTTTTTTTTTTTTTTTCTGTAAGTTTCTTTTTCCAAATGTCAAAATCCCAGCACCACATAATTAACTTTAAATAAGGCGAAAAATACAAACACAAAAAACAACCTGTTCAGGCCAAGGTTCATGCAGACATCTGGCTTCAAATGATTTAAGGTGGTCCAGTTTTCAGCAAGTTAAGTTTGGTTTTGTGCAAAAAAAAAAAAAAAGAAATCAAACAGAATAAAAATCTACAACAAATAATAATTAAAAAAAGATCTATCAGTGAACACCTAGGTTTCAGTGCATCAGGTGTGTCGTGGACTGGCTTGAAGTTTCCCTTTTGCATCCTGGTGATTGTGAAAACCCATAAAGTGCTGCCTGAGACTGGTGGGATTCCTCCAGGCCTGGCCAGGCTTCACAGTCTCCAGGCCTGTGTGGGTGGAGGGTTTTGGGGTTCAGCTGCAGACTCTCTCCCCCTCCTCGGGCCCCAGCTCCCCACAGACAGTCTCCGGCTCCGCCGGGGGGTTGAAGCTTCTCCCCCGTCCTGCTTCTGAGGGTCTTGGTGGGCTGGAGGCTGACGCGTAGGAAGGGCTCCTCTCCTCCTGCCCTCCTCTCTGTGGAGAAGCCCTGAGGAAGGTGCTGTACTGGAATGGTCGATGGGAGTTCAGTGAGTATTGACCACGTCTTCAAGGCACCTTACTGTATGTTGACCGGGGAAAGTGTGTGTGTGTGTGTGTGTGTGAACGCAGAACAAAATACCCCCCCCCCTCCTCCTCCAGTCAGCCCACAAGGCATCACCATGACAACTAAGGCAAAATCTTCCAGCGAAGAGACACAAAAAATCTGTATCTTTTTTTCTTCTTCTTCTTCTTCTTCTTCTTGACTCACTGTATACTTTGCTGCAGCTAATCATCAACATCGCACAATAAACGTTAGTATCTCTATTAAATAAATGATCTGTACTGTACATTATGCTACCCTGCACACCTTCCCACGGACCTGTAGCTGAGAGAAGCCCCCCCCCCCCCCCCCCGGAGGACAGTTTGTCGACTTCTCAGCTTCGTCTACTAAGTTCCTGACAGTCTCCTCAGAACTAAGACTAAAAATCCAGTTTTTCCTCACAGAGAACAAACAGGACAACATGGTACGAAAATAACAAAATCAAAGCCGATGCACAGAGAGAGAGAGAGAGAGAGAGAGAGAGAGAGAGAGAGAGAGAGAGAGAGAGAGAGAGAGAAAGAGGGGGGGGGGGGTTGGACCCGGAGCGCAAACGCCCGCTGAGAAAACCAGTAGCCAGCTGAAAAAGAATTCCACGCAGTGTTTCCCTTGAGACCAAGTAGTCCTCTTTGAGGCCTGTGGATTGAGGTGTGTTGAGATTGGACGGCCTGCCGGTGACATCATTTCCTCACTGGACTCCTTCCTCGTCGACGTAGGTGGAAGGAAACCACCCGATCTGAAACAAGGATCACATTTAAACAACAAATATCATACTGACAAGAATGAGTCATATTTACGTTTTTTTTTTTCGTGAGTGATCATACGTCTCATTTTATCCAAATGTATCGATTTGTCAGAAGCTTTTATCGAAAGCAATGTACAGGGAGAAGAATTCGAACCTGCAACCTATAAGTCTGCAAACGCTCTAACCACTCAGCCAGACCCAGTAACCCAGACCTTCAGGTAACACAGGAGAAGAGCTGCAAACATGTACCCTAGTTTGCATTCAGAACTGTCAGGTGAAGCTACACTCTCTAGGCTACAGAACTATCTATCAATCAGCATCTCGAAGGTTCCTGTGACAGGCTGTGTCTCCTGTGGTCCTCACCCTTCCGTTGGCCTCTCCTTTCCACCAGCCCTGGTCTCCTCCGATCTTGCTGTAGATCTTTACGACGTCTCCTTCTCGGAGAGACAGCTCCCTCATATCCCGTGCCGCGAAGCTGTAGCGAGCCACGGCCGTGCTGACCACTCTGGGGGTAAACACTGCAACGGCCAACACGAGGAGGGGGTCAAAGGTCAATCTCATCACAAAGCCAGAGTGGAGGGTGAATACATGTATATGGGGGTCAGATGGCTGAGCGGTTAGGGAGTCGGGATATTAATCAGAAGGTTGTTGGTTCGATTCCCGGCTGTGCCAAATTATGTTGTGTCCCTGGGCAAGGCATTTCACCCTACTTGCCTCGGGGAGAATGACCCTGTACTTACTGTAAGTCACTCTGGATAAGAGCGTCTGCTAAATGACTAAATGTAAATGCATGAACTCTGAAGAATGATGTACACATGCACAGATAGGGAGGCACCGGCTGGTTATACTTGCACAATACAGATACAATACGTAAGGATTATTTTTTTTCTGGCAAAGTTTAAGTTTTGTTCCCAAGCTAACAAGGCCCTATGAGAGTTGTTTAGCAACACAGTCAACTGCTCCTTTTTGAAAGGGCCCGATACTTTCCAGCTAATTATATTTCAGCAATCCTGTTTCAGACAATCGCCTGCAACGAGGCAGGCCATTTGAATTAACTGTATCACATTACCTAGTTCGGCTTTAAGAAGGTGGGGAAATAATATGGAGAAAACAAGGGCTCTTTATTCCATAATGAGATGGTTACTAAATCCAGAATATCTTGTGATAATGAGGGCACAAAGACTTGTTTGCTAGCTGAGCTATAGCTACAAGAGGTAGAGGATGGGGCGGCAGGGATGAGAGAGAGATGGCGAGGCACGATGAGAGAAGTAGAGAGGAGAAAGGAAGGGAGAGTGAGGAGATGAGAGATGGGGTAGAGAAAGAGAGAGGGGTGAAGGGAAAGAAGGAAGATGAGAGGGAGTGAGGGATGATGAGAGAGAGGGAGGAGTACCTGACCAGAAGGGAGCAGAGCTCTGAGAGGAGGAGAAGTTGAGACCTTGAGGACTGAGGAAGGAGAAGTTGTAGGAAGCACAGGTGGCTGCTGAGAGAGAGAGAGAGAGAGAGAGAGAGACAGAGAGAGAGAGAGAGAAGGAGACAGTCAGAGAGAAAGAGAGAGAGAGAGAGAGAGAGAGAGAGAGAGAGAGGAATGAAGCAGAGGAAACCAAAGAGGAGGGCAGAGAGACAGGTAACTCATTAGGCAGCATGCTTTGCGTTACATTATCTGTTGGAGTCTGAGGCATGAAGCTGTGAAGCTGGGCCAGTAGCTAAAAATAGTACAGAAAAAGAACAAAATAATAAAATTCTCTCAATTACAACACAACTGAACCCTAGCTCTCACACAGAACACCTAAGAAGCCTGGCGAGTGCAACTACGTCTCCCACGCCATCTCCCTCTTGGAGCCAGGCCAGCATCTAAAACCCTGCCCCCACCCACAAGCATCTGCTGTTTCAGACGTTTCCTTTTCAGCTGAACAAAACACGTGGAGCCAGGCTGTGTTGTAGCTGCTGTTGGGTTCAGCTGAGGAGTCAACAACCACATGCCAGTGTGAGGATAGGCTAAGCTAGGCTAAACCTGGCTTGATTAAACCTGGCTTGGCTAGGCTAAACCTGGCGAAGCTAGGCTAAACTTGGCTAGGCTAGGTTAAACCTGGCTTGATTAAACCTGGCTAGGCTCCACCCACCGAGTTCGAATAAGAATAGACCGAGAAGGTTCCCGTCACTCTGTGTCTCAGTATAAAGAGAGAGAGAAGTACAGAGAAATACAGAGATAGAGAGAGAAAACAGAGAGAGAGAAAACAGAGAGCGAGAAAACAGCTAACCGTGCCCAGCCGTGGCGTTGGGGGCGGGCGTACCTGGCGAGCGTGAGCTGGCCCGGGTGAGGGAACGCTCCCTGGCCTTGTAGGGGTGGCGGAGCGTGGTGTCCAGCAGCTTGAAGCTCTCCTTCAGGGAGTGGGCCTGGTAGTACTCTACTAACTCCTGTCACACACACACACACACAGGGATACACACACACACACAGATACACACACTGTTGTGTCACACTGTGATCATATCAAATGGAACAGTATGCTGTACACCCGGTGAGGGTCCGGTCTGTTGGACCCGCTGTGACAGCTTGACCTGAAGCTTCTCACCAGCAGGCTCTCGAACTTCTTGGCCTCTGTGATGTGTATCCAGCTGTCCTTCTCGATCACCTTGATGTGCTTGACCTCCTCGTTGAACCTGCGGAGGGGGACAGTCACAGAGTCACCTGGGTGTGACAGAGCCAGGGGCTTCAGAGGCATAGACAACAATGTCCTGCGTGGTGCAGCCCAGAATATTTGGCAGCAGACACACGCTAAAAGCATATCAAAGTAACAAAACGATTCACAGTGTCATCACAGCCTATGCAGACGTGTGAGGTGCAGGTTAGGGTGCTCCTCCACAAGAGAGGCCACACGGCTGACCAGCTGACCTCCTGACCAGCTGACCTCCTGACCAGCTGACCAGCTGACCTCCTGACCAGCTGACCAGCTGACCACCTGACCTCCTGACCACCTGACCTCCTGACCAGCTGACCTCCTGACCAGCTGACCACCTGACCAGCTAACCTCCTGACCAGCTGACCACCTGACCAGCTGAGACGTACTTGATGCTGATTGCGAATCTCTCTGCCTCCGCCGTCCTCTCCCTGATCAGGTACGTGCCGCTGCTGTGGGACTTGAGCAGGTTGTCCGCCTGCTGTCGCTCCATGTTCCCGGCAAACCTGGCAACCCAAGGTCACAGGCAACGCTTACAAACCTGGCAACCCGAGGTCACAGGCAAAGCTTACAAACCTGGCAACCCAAGGTCACAGGCAAAGCATACAAACCTGGCAACCCGAGGTCACAGGCAAAGCTTACAAACCTGGCAACCCAAGGTCACAAGCAAAGCTTACACGCTCAACCTTCACACAGGAACAACAGACGACGACAACAACAAAAACAACAACAACAGACTTCTCCATGGGAGAACTCTGTTTCACCGAGTCGATATCTCATCAAGGATGTTGTGCTTTTACTCTGCGGACTTAAAGTGTCTCACCAGGGGTAGCCGTAGTACTCCGTTTCCCTTGACAACTGGCGGGTGGGGAGGGACTGGATGGGCTGTGATGAGGACACAGGCTACGTCAGACAAGGCCAGCTTTGTTATACAGACGCTAGCAGAGCAAGGGCTACTGCTAGACTGTTGCTGAACTAGCATGCAGGTGGAAGGTGTGGGGGGAGGGTGTGTGGGGGGAGGGTGTGTGGGGGGAGGGTGTGTGGGAGGGGAGGGTGTGTGGGGGGAGGGTGTGTGGGGGGAGGGTGTGTGGGGGGAGGGTGTGTGGGGGGAGGGTGTGTGGGAGGGGGGTGTGTGGGGGGGGAGGGTGTGTGGGGGGAGGGTGTGTGGGAGGGGAGGGTGTGTGGGGGGAGGGTGTGTGGGGGGAGGGTGTGTGGGAGGAGGGTGTGTGGGAGGGGAGGGTGTGTGGGAGGGGAGGGTGTGTGGGAGGGGAGGGTGTACCTTGGGGTCCAAGAACGGCTTCACACAGGAGCTGGGGAAGAAGCCACTCTTCTGGGTCTGCATGATCTTACCCTAGACACACACACAGGAGGTGTCAGGGTCAAGGGTCAGGGTTACTGTACTTCCCACCAGGAGGTGTCAGGGGTCAGAGGTCAGGGTTACTGTACCTCCCACCAGGAGGTGTCATGGGGTCAGGGGTCAGGGTTACTGTACCTCCCACCAGGAGGTGTCAGGGGTCAGAGGTCAGGGTTACTGTACCTCCCACCAGGAGGTGTCAGGGGTCAGAGGTCAGGGTTACTGTACCTCCCACCAGGAGGTGTCATGGGGTCAGGGGTCAGGGGTCAGGGTTACTGTACCTCCCACCAGGAGGTGTCAGGGGTCAGGGGTCAGGGTTACTGTACCTCCCACCAGGAGGTGTCAGGGGTCAGGGGTCAGGGTTACTGTACCTCCCACCAGGAGGTGTCAGGGGTCAGGGGTCAGAGGTCAGGGTTACTGTACCTCCCACCAGGAGGTGTCATGGGGTCAGGGGTCAGGGGTCAGGGTTACTGTACCTCCCACCAGGAGGTGTCAGGGTCTCCCTTCAGCAGCTCGATGAAGTCCCCCGTCTGGAGGGAGAGGGGGGGTTTCCCCGGGGGGGCGGGCGTCCCATGATAGTTACGCACCGCCACCATCTTAGGACCTGAAACCCAGCAGATAACCACAGCATCTTTAAGACATGTATAATCGTGTTATCTTAAAGCCATATATAATCGTGTTATCTTAAAGCAATATATGATCGTGTTATCTTAAAGCCAAATATAATCATGTTATCTTAAAGCCATATATAATTGTGTTATCTTAAAGCCATATATAATCGTGTTATCTTAAAGCAATATATGATTGTTATCTTAAAGCAATACACCACTAGAGGGAGTGGTATACCTCATACACATGGGTTATTTGGCGATAAACCCTCTTGTGGTTTAATGCTGTAATAGTTACAGCAAGCATATGAAAAACGTATCACGTCCCTATGGTAACGTCCCACGACAAACTGACAGACGTTTAAGAATAGAGAGTCGTAAACATCCGTCCACTAGATGGCAGCAGAGCGCTTCAGTTAAAAAGCAGCCCAGTCGAAAACCACTTGGTTATTGCTGTCACCGCTTCATCCCTAAGAGTTTAACACGCAGCCCATTCATTACCGCTAGCCTCCTAGACAACAGAGATTGATCTTTCGTAAATTCTTACCTGTCGATAGCTCCGGTTCCTATGAGAGGAGGGAAACAACCAAACAAACATTAGAGGCTTCGGTGAGGGAGAGGTAGAGAGAGAGAGGGAGGGGTAGAGAGAGGGAGGGAGGGGAAGAGAGAGGGATGGATGGGTAGAGAGAGGGAGAGAGGGACGGAGAGAGAGTAAAAGAGAGGCGATATGAATTAGGGAGGACAGAGAGAGGAGGGAGAGAGAAGAGAGAGGGAGATTGAAGACAGATAGAGAGACAGAGAGGAGATCTAAACACACACTGCTGTAAAGACATTTCTAAAAATCCTCATGATTGGAGAGACCAGCAATCGTAGCCTGGCCCTGGTCTGTGAGCAAGGTTGAGGAGGAGGAGGAGAAGAACTCTTACCAAATCCAGGGGATCTGAAACAGAAAAACAGAGAGCAGAGTCAGAACAGGAGAGATCTACAGTCTGTGAAGGTGGTGGAGAGATCTACAGTCTGTGAAGGTGGTTGGAGAGATCTACAGTCTGTGAAGGTGGTTAGAGACACCTACTGATTTTACAGATGGTAATGACTTCCAGACATTCCTTGTGTGCCCCTGTGCCACAGCGAGAGCAGTAGTAACCTTGGTAGAAGATGCCCCTGTGGTGGACACACACACACACACACACACAGAGATCCAAACATGCACACATTCAAACAGACGCACACACACAGATGCATAAATACACACACACCAAGAGAAACATTTACACACTTTGCAAACCCTTCACTTATTTTAAATGCTGTACATTTAAAGCCGTTTAAAACCAGCGCTAGTGCTAACATCAGCGTGAGTACTGTGTACAGTCCATATTCAACTCTCCAAGTGATTCCCCGTTCGCCTTGGCAGCCACGTTCAATTGCTAGCTCCATAAATCACACAGCAATACACGCGAAGGGGCTTCCTGACGCAATTAGCCGTTAGCATCCACTCTACAGCTAGCGCCGGCTAGCCTCCTCTCCCACCCAGAATGTGGGTCAGTATGGCTGTGCAGTTTTTGGGTCAATACATAGCAGCGTAGGCAGTTCCTAGTAATAGAGGTCAGGGTGGGCGCTACAGCCAGCTAGCCACACCGCTAGCCACTTGCCGTCAGGCTAGAGTGAAACTGGAGACAGCCGCAGCTTTGGGAGCTGGCCTGTAAACGTTCCCCATCAATCATATAAAGCAGAGCGTGGGCAGTGGAGAGGGTGTTCCATAGAGAAGGCTTGTGAGGGCTATGGGCAGGAGTGTGAGTTATGTCGTATTGAGTAGGTAAATGATTCCTTAGAGTCCCACAGATGACTGGTTTCATGTTGAGAGTGTGTTTGACAGGGCGGTATATATACTGGACTGTTTTGCAGTGTGTTGTGTGAGTACTTTGCTGTACAGTGCTATGGTGTGCTGTGCTATGCTGTGCTGTGCTATAGTGTGCTGTGCTGTGCTATGCTGTGCTGTGCTATGCTGTGCTGTGCTATGGTGTACTGTGCTGTGCTATGCTATGCTATGCTATGCTGTGCTGTGCTGTGCTATGGTGTGCTGTGCTAGCTTTTGTGCTAAGCGGTCTTACCTCAGCAGCATCTTGCAGGCTCGACAGTTGGTGTTCTTCTCAAACGTGTGCATCTGGAAGTTGTGCTGATTGGCCGTGGCCCTCTCCGGCTTGATGTTGGACCTGCGCGATTGGACAACGAGGGTGGTTGGCGTGTGAAGGGAAGGCAGGGGATTGGTGGAGGGTTGTGTGGGAGGAGGGACTTACATGGCCATCTCAAACTGTTCCATCCACTTCCTCTTGGTGTCCTCGGTCTTGCAGAAGAACTGGAAGCCTTGTTTCCCCTGCAGGTGTATCAGGTAGAACCCATAGGACCACTGGAGGGAGGGAATAGGGGGAGTGGGGAGGGAGGGAAGGAAGGAAGGAAGGAAGGAAGGAAGGAAGGAAGGAAGGAAGGAAGGGAGGAGGGAGGAGGGAGGGAATAGGGGGAGTGGGGAGGGAGAGAAGGAAGGAAGGAAGGAGGGGAGTGGGGAGGGAGGGAATAGGGGGAGTGGGGAGGGAGAGAAGGAGGGGAGGAGGGAGGGAGGGAATAGGGGGAGTGGGGAGGGAGAGAAGGAGGGAAGGAAGGAAGGGAGGAGGGAGGAAATAGGGGGAGTGGGGAGGGAGAGAAGGAAGGAGAGAAGGAAGGGAGGAGGGAGGGAATAGGGGGAGTGGGGAGGGAGAGAAGGAAGGGAGGAAGGAAGGGAGGAGGGAGGGAATAGGGGGAGTGGGGAGGGAGAGAAGGAAGGAGAGAAGGAAGGGAGGAGGGAGGGAATAGGGGGAGTGGGGAGGGAGAGAAGGAAGGGAGGAAGGAAGGAGGGAGGGAATAGGGGGAGTGGGGAGGGAGAGAAGGAAGGAAGGAAGGAAGGGAGGAGGGAGGGAATAGGGGGAGTGGGGAGGGAGAGAAGGAAGGAGAGAAGGAAGGGAGGAGGGAGGGAATAGGGGGAGTGGGGAGGGAGAGAAGGAAGGGAGGAAGGAAGGAGGGAGGGAATAGGGGGAGTGGGGAGGGAGAGAAGGAAGGAAGGAAGGAAGGAAGGAAGGAAGGGAGGAGGGAGGGAATAGGGGGAGTGGGGAGGGAGAGAAGGAAGGAGGGAGAGAAGGAAGGGAGGAGGGAGGGAATAAGGGGAGTGGGGAGGGAGAGAAGGAAGGAAGGAAGGAGGGAGACGGGAGAGCCAAAACAGAGATAGATGAAGAGAGCTGTGACACTCTTTCCTTTGTATCGGTGTCCAATGCTAAGAGCCTTTAAAGCAGAGCCCCACTGGAACTAAGAGACACACAGATGCCAGGCAATGTTGACAAGACAAGGTTACGAGGATCACATGCAATCGGTGAAGGACACAACTCACACACACACACACACACACACACACCCCAGACATACACCAGACACCCCACACACACACTCCGGTCAGCTGTGAGGAGGGGATGAGATATGCTTCAGCTTACCATTTTTCCACTTGACTGGTAGCATGCAGAAAGAAAAACAAACCAGAGAGAGAGAGAGCAAGAGAGAGAGAGAGAGGGAGAGAGAGAGAGATATAGAGAGAGGGAGAGAGAGAGACACCCAGTTACACATGCACACGATAACACGTGCACACGGCATGTTAGATTGGTGGAAAATGCCTCGCCCACGTCGCCCCCCCCCCACGACTCCTCCTCCCGTTCCTCTGAAGCGGAGGTGAGGGCAGCACGCCGGCGACACCGTCCAGACGTTCCTCACGAGGCGGAAAAACTCCCACCAGCACGTTGCACCCCCCCCCTGGACACCTGCCACACCGACCCCTGACAACGTGTCATCACAACGTGTTTCCCCGTGGCGCGACGCCAGGAGGAGAGCCCAGCGCCTACCTTCTTCAGGTCTCGGTTGTTCATGGGGTCGTCGGACATCTTGTATGGCTCCAGCTCAATGATCTCCTTGAGCTCGTAGCTGTAGCCTTTACGCTTGCACACGATGACCACTTTGTCAAACAGGAAGATGTACCTGCAGAGAAAGAAGAGTTTTAAGGAAGGTCTCCACTGGAGCTGGAGACGCTGAGGAGAGCTTTTGGTTCGGCGTCGGGACTTACCGGTCCTGTTTAGTTCTGTTGACGATGGAGGAAACCTTCAGTTCTCCATCTATCTTTGGTCTGCCATACTCTTCCAACCTCACCTGCTGCTTGGGTCAGGCACACACACAGGCACACACACACACACACACACACAGAGACACACACAGAGACACACACACACACACATTGACATATCTACAGCTGCAAAACACACAATACAATCAGTGGAATTCACAGAATCCAAGAGGGAACCTAAAAAAAAAAAACGCGAGGGAACATTGACCGAACAATTTATACTTTCAGCGTTTAAGCTCGCTCCAAAAGAGCCGTTGAATAACGGTTGAATGGCCAATCAACCACAGCACCAGAGCAACTGAATCAGGACCGGTCCCGCCCTGAGTGAACCCCGACCCCTGAAGCAGACTAACACATCTAACCCTGATCTCTCCGTCAGTACAAGCCACAAACCGGAACTTTCCTCTGACCCCGTGACCTATTCGGGGGAGTTCACGCGGTGTGCCAGGGAGATCATGGTGAAACGTTCCAGATAGCTGTTCATGCGGGTTCTGCCTGAGGCTACTGCTACGCAACATACACTATACCGCACACATAAATAACACTACAGCTGGTTAAACTTGAGAGAGAGAGAGAGAGAGAGACAGTTGGATTTTGAATTAATTTGAACTGAATTTGCCATGTTTGGTTGATATTGTATTATCTGGTAACATTAATAGTATACCGACGTCCATATTAATGGTATGAATATTGTGTTCTGTGGTTCCACCCTTTGCTTTGGCAATATGAATATCTGTTTCTTAATGCCCATAAAGCCAATTTAATTGAATTGAGAGAGAGAGGGGGAGGGACAGAGAGAGAGAGATAGAGAGAGGGGGAGAGAGAGGGGGAGGGAGACAAAAAGAGAGAGGGGGGAGGGCAAGAACCAGAGCACAAAAGCGAGAGACAGACAGTCAAAGACAAGAAGAGACAGAAACTATCCTCCCCCCCTGTCCTGAGAGAGAGGGGGGGAGAGAGAGATAGAGAGAGAGAGGGGGAGAGAGAGAGGGGGGAGAGAGAGATAGAGAGAGAGAGGGGGAGAGAGAGAGGGGGGGAGAGAGAGATAGAGAGAGAGAGGGAGAGAGAGGGGGGGGAGAGAGAGATAGAGAGAGAGAGAGAGGGGGAGAGAGAGAGAGATAGAGAGAGAGAGGGGGGGAGAGAGATTCACACGGAGACGTTATCTGCTCCTGTTATGGAAGACTGAGTGAAGTACTGGAGTCAGGGTGATTACTCATGAGCAGGCAGGATCAGAACAGGGACGGTGACGCTTGACTTTCAGGTGGAGGGGAATGGATTCCAGACTGATGGAGATCTCTGGATCGCTGGCCCGTGGTGCTGAATAAATCACCTCGCTGACTACCCGGAATGCGGGAACGTCCTGGACTTCTGGAGGGGCGTTCTGGAAGCGTTCTAGAAGAGGTGTGAATCGAGTTCAATACTCACAAGGTTCTCGATGGAGCTCTGGAACTCGCTGATCTTCTTCAGGGTCTCGTTGTCCCGCTTCACCTCGTTGATGTACATGGCCAGATCCTGCGGACGCAGACAGACACCCTGAGTACATTTACCCCTCTTTTTACCCCTCTTACATTGACATGTAGTCATTTAGCAGACGCTCTTATCCAGAGCGACTTACAGTAAGTACAGGGACATTCCCCCCGAGGCAAGTAAGTAAGTGCCTTGCCCAAGGACATGACGTCATTTGACACGGCTGGAAATCGAACCAGCAACCTTCAAATTACTAGCCCGACTCCCTAACCGCTCAGCCGCCTGACTCCGTTAGATAACACCCCCAAGGTTCACTCAAGTGCCAGACACAAAGTGCTCATCAATACACATGAATTCATGAATACCGTGCAGGTATACAGACATGTGAATAGATTGACGCACACACACAGTGCACACACACACAGTGAACGCACACACACACACACACACCTGCATGGCCTCCAAAGCCTCCTTTAGTTGTTGCCGTTCTGGACGATCCGCCGAATGACTCAACAGCTCCTGGGAGAGAAACATTCCATCAGTCAAACAAAGCAGCATTCACACACTCAAACTCACCCTCTGACACACACACAACTCCATATGAATCATAATAAAAGAAAAAAAACAGCATTAACAGACACACACAAAACTCTAAATTAATCACAGAAGACTCATCTGACTTAGGCACTAATCCGTACACCTTGCAGCGGTAAATGTTTGTTTTTCCGTACAAACAAACTGAATACTTCATGGGAACGCCTGCTCGTCTCCTCAGAATATCCCCGGACTTGTAAACAAGGGAGGTTATTCTGAGTGTTTGCTGTGTGCGATGGGGCCTGCAGACTGCCGGGGTGAAACATCTGCCATCTCAGAACATCTGCTTGAGGGAGAGGACCCTCCACCCAGCCGGCCAGAGCAGATCTGGGCCAGGATAATAAGCTCCTTCAGATCCCGTCATTTGAACATAAGTGAGGCGCGTTTGATTCGCCTCACTGTGGGTACTTGGGGGACAGGTGCGTCTGGGTGTGTTGCGGTGGGTGAGACGAACCAAGTGCCCTCACAGAATCGAACCGGACTAAGCTGTAGGAGTGGGATGAGAGGGGACCTGAACTTTGATGTGAGTTTGTGTGAAGTGTGTCTGGAGTGTGTCTGAAGTGAGTGTGTGTGAAGTGTGTGTGTTTGTTTGTGTGGAGTGTGTGTTTGAATTGTGAGTGTGGGGTTGGTGAGTGTGTGTGTCTGGAGTTTTTGTGTCTGGAATGCGTGTGTGTGTGTGTGTGTGTGTGTTGGGCAGAGTGGTTATTCATTATTCAGGCCAGAAGTTGTTTTGTTTTCCAGAGACCTTTGTCTCTCCACAGATAGTGCTTGTCAGCTGAAGCGGTTGGTTAGTCTTCACTATTTGAAAAGCATTTAACATAACGTGTCATGAATGACTAATTAACAATCATTACACCATCACAAACTACCAATCGCTACGTGGGCACATCATTGATATGAATGACCACAGTAATAATAGACGTCATATATGAGTGTTTCTCAAACCTTTTTTGTACCAGGGACAAGCACGAGGTTGGTATGCTGCGGTGATAATATCCACTAAGAATAGACAACAAAACATGTTGGGTGTGCTTTATGTTCTACATTCTAACCCTGGAATGAACATCGCCTGTAGACCAGAGGATCTACTGTAAACCACTAGAACAGAAACAGAATATTTAGCCTGAGGATATTGTTCACACACACACACACACACGCCCACACACACGCGCGCGCGCGCGCCCATGCAGGTCTACATTCAGAAGCCCCAGGGCTGTGACATATTCAGTCTTGTTGTGAAAGAGAAGTGGGTTGTCTCTCTGAACACCGTCGCTCTGAACCAGGGTTATTTGTTCTAAGGCCCAAAAACTAAAGTATCTCCGAAGAATGATGCACTGGGAGCACATCGCAAAGTAAATAAGTAAAAAAAAAAAAAACTGAAAAGATGCCTATCCATATTTTTCTACGCCTACCCAAAAATATTTTTCTGGCTACGCCCCTGCTCTGAACACTGTCTCTCTGAACACTGTCTCTTTCATCGCCACTCCCCCCCTCTCCCTCTTTCCCTCCCCCTCCTCTCTCTCTGTCTCTCTCTCTCCTCTAGCTATGACCACTCCACCATAACCACCCTCCATCTGCCCTCCTCATCCCACCCCCACCCCCCCCCATAACCACTGTTCTGTCTCCAGCTAGCCTGTCAGAAAGCAGCCTGGTTCATTATTCACAGCCAGAAACACAAGGTCTTGTTTTATACATGGACACTGATGGCTCACGACTGAGGCGTCACAGGGTTTGCCTGTGTGTGTGACAGTGTGTGTGTGTGTGTGTGTGTGTGACAGTGTGTGTGTGTGTGTGACAGTGTGTGTGAGGGTGTGTGAGGGACGTACCTTCAGTAAGAGATGGTACTTGAGGACCCTCTGCATGGGAACCACCAGTAGATCCTGCAGCTTGAACTTCCCCTCCTGCACCTTCATGGTACACTCCTAAACATCAACATCATCTTCATCAACATCATCATCTTCATCATTAACAACAGCAGCATCAACACACAGCACATTCATCACACAACACCAATGCAAATGCCATAGCCCGGTCCCTATGTGACTACAGATGTCCATTCATTCCCATACAATACTGTGTCAATTCCTGCTCCCTTCCTCAACAAGGATTATGAACACAACCAGGCCACTCTAAACCCATGGTCTAGTAGTCAGCGTTCATTCTGGGAGTCAAATTCCTTCTTTAAATTCAGCTTTCCATTGAACAGTCATTTCCACCGGCAACAAGCCATGCATTGTGATGCGGTGCTGTGAAATAGAGCATTGTAAAGCACACAGGCCATTATCAGCTGGCAAATCCTCCCTCACAGAGAGAGGGAGAGAGAGACATAGAGAGAGAGAGAGAGAGAGAGAGAAAGAGAGAGAGACAGAGAGAGAGAGAGAGAGAGAGAGAGAGAGAAGAGAGAGAGAGAGAGAGAGAGAGAGAGAGAGAGAGAGAGAGAGAAGGGGAGAGAGAGACAGAGAGAGAGAGAGAGAGAGAGAGAGAGACAGAGAGAGAGAGAGAGAGAAAGAGAGAGGGAGAGAGCGAGAGAAGAGAGAGAGAAGGGGAGAGAGAGAGAGAAGGGGAGAGAGAGAGAGAGGGGGAGGGAGAGACAGAGAGACAGAGAGAGAGACAGAGAGAGAGAGAGAGAGAGAGAGAGAGAGAGAGAGAGAGAGAGAGAGAGTCAAAGACAAGAAGAGACAGAGACTACCCTCCCCCCTCACCCCCCCCCCCCCTCTCTCTGAGTGTAATCCAGTCTAAAGGCGCCTGCTTGTTTCAGTGTCATCCCTCAAATGGAAGACAGGAACAGAAACACCGTCACACCAGACCCACTTCCTGTCCCTGTGTGTGAAACACCATCACACCAGACCCACTTCCTGTCCCTGTGTGTGAAACACCATCACACCAGACCCACTTCCTGTCCCTGTGTGTGAAACACCGTCACACCAGACCCACTTCCTGTCCCTGTGTGTGAAACACCGTCACACCAGACCCACTTCCTGTCCCTGTGTGTGAAACACCATCACACCAGACCCACTTCCTGTCCCTGTGTCTGAAACACCATCACACCAGACCCACTTCCTGTCCCTGTGTGTGAAACACCGTCACACCAGACCCACTTCCTGTCCCTGTGTGTGAAACACCGTCACACCAGACCCACTTCCTGTCCCTGTGTGTGAAACACCGTCACACCAGACCCACTTCCTGTCCCTGTGTGTGAAACACCATCACACCAGACCCACTTCCTGTCCCTGTGTGTGAAACACCATCACACCAGACCCACTTCCTGTCCCTGTGTGTGAAACACCATCACACCAGACCCACTTCCTGTCCCTGTGTGTGAAACACCATCACACCAGACCCACTTCCTGTCCCTGTGTGTGAAACACCATCACACCAGACCCACTTCCTGTCCTTGTGTGTGAAACACCATCACACCAGACCCACTTCCTGTCCCTGTGTGTGAAACACCATCACACCAGACCCACTTCCTGTCCCTGTGTGTGAAACACCGTCACACCAGACCCACTTCCTGTCCCTGTGTGTGAAACACCATCACACCAGACCCACTTCCTGTCCCTGTGTGTGGACGCCAGCCAGACCAGACCGCTCATCTCCGTTTTCCCACGGCTTCAGGACCCAATCCCAGCCGCTGCCTAATCAGTGTGGATGTTGGTGGTTGGTAGCAGGAGAGGGAGGAGATAGAATGTAACACAGAGTGATACTCCATCTCATCTCTCTGGAGGTCAATTTCCTGGGAGGTTCAATGCTGCGCAAGGTAGTTTGTGGTTTCAGCTCCACCAACACTGCAGTCACTGCCAAGGTACTGTACAGTGTTTGTGTGGGTACGTGTGTGTGGGAGTGTGGTAGTGTGTGTGTGTGTGTGTGTGTGACCTCCATGATGAGTACAGAGTGGGTGTACCGTACTATGTAAGTGTGCTCATGTTGGGGCGTCCCCAGATCTCAGTGGAGGGACTGAGGGGCGAGTCTGAAGGAGACAGGCTGGAACTGGGTCAGAGAAGTACTACTTCTCACACTGACGGCCCTCAGACAGCACAGCCCTGAGACAGCACAGACCTCAGACAGCACAGCCCTGAGACAGCACAGCCCTCAGACAGCACAGCCCTCAGACAGTACAGCCGTCAGACAGCACTGGTCTCAGACAGCACAGCCCTCAGACAGCACAGCCCTGAGACAGCACAGCCCTCAGACAGCACAGGCCTCAGACAGCACAGCCCTCAGACAGCACAGCCCTCAGACAGCACAGCCCTGAGACAGCACAGCCCTCAGACAGCACAGCCTTGAGACAGCCCTCAGACAGCACAGCCCTCAGACAGCACAGCCCTCAGACAGCACAGCCCACAGACAGCACAGCCCACAGACAGCACAGCCCACAGAGGGTTAAGTGGTTGGTTGAGGTTGGAGGGGGTGGGGTGACGGAACACATACCTCCACCTTCATCTTGACGTCCTCTCGCGTGGCGATGAGCTCGTCCAGGGTCTTCTGGGCGTTCTCCATGTGGCTGCAGTACAGTCCATAGATCAGCAGCCTGGACACAGAACACCACCACTGTGACTGATGATGTCACACTGCAGAACACCACCACTGTGACTGATGATGTCACACTGCAGAACACCACCACTGTGACTGATGATGTCACACAGCAGAACACCACCACTGTGACTGATGATGTCACACTGCAGAACACCACCACTGTGACTGATGATGTCACACTGTCACACAGCAGAACCGTAACCGGGAAGAATTACCTAAATATTTTTGAAACCTTTTGAAACTTATTGTAGAACATATATATATATATATATATATATATATATATATATATATATTAAAAAAATTAAATCATGTTTTCAATCTTTTGAAACTAAATGATAAAGGAGAATATTTCAACTACAACAACAAAACAGCCGTTTTTGATTTTTTTTTCTTCAACTTTTCAAAAACTTTTTTCAAAACTTTTCTCACAGTGAAAGGAGAGGAGAGAGGAGGGGAGAGGAGAACAGAAAGCCTAAAACAGAGTAAAACAAAGCAGAGTACAGTCGAGTTTCGTAGAGTCCTCATCAAGTACTCATCAATGATCTAAACCTTTAAAAAAAGGTTTGGGGGAAAAACTTTTTTTAAACCTTTAGAAACCTTTTTGCAAAAACAATTTTTGGGGAAAACCTTTTGAAAAACCTTGAGAAACTTTTTTACTACAGCCACACCAAGAATAGTGTTATCTGAACTCTATACCCATTGTAACAATAGGAAGGATCCATAACCCGTAATTACAGCAAGCTAATGAAATCGAACGTTTTTATTAGTGCTCCTTTGAAGTGCACTCTTATCAGTGGAAAGAGAAGCTCATGATTAAGGGCTGTACGGGTGTGTGGGACTGGTTCAGGCTGGCACAATGGGCCCCCGACAAACATCGGTTCGTCTTGGAAGTGGTTCAAAGTCGTCTCGACCGGAGAATGGCACAGATTTCTCTCTCTCTCTCTGAAAGTAGGGCGCTGGCAGAGCTGGCAGAGCTGGCAGAGGCGAGCCCCTCTGAAGCCGCTGGCACCAGCCTCTCTCACTCAGTCTGGAGAGCAGAGGAGATGAAAGGAGGAGAGGAGAAGGGAGACGAGAGAGAAGGACCGAGGAGAGGAGTGATGCCTGTTGCAGATCTCTGACAGAGAGCCAGAAGGGCTGCGCAAGACCAGCTTTCAAAACCACAAGAGGAACAATCTATTTGCACAGCTATCCAGCCCTCACATCATCTTCCATACAGCCCCCTCCACCCTCCACCCCCAGGCCTCGGCCCCCTCACCCCCTGTAACCTCTGTAACGACGGCTTAGCGGAGCCTCACGACGGACAAGGGCCAAGCCTTGGCTCCCACCCCCCGCCGCGAGGCCTCCTGACTGGGCAGGCGGACAGGCAAGCCCCAGGTCTGACTAGGCCGTGATTAGGGCCTGATCCGCGCAGAGGGAGACAGCGCTGGCTGATGAAGACTGATGGGGCATCTCCTCCAGGAGACAGCAGGCAGAGCCGGCAGCCCAGAGACAGATGCTGGACGGCAGAGACTCTAATCCCACATGCCAGCCCTCTGGAATGCTACGTGAAGGCCTTCTCACAGGGAAGGCACTGCCAGGGCTGGGAGTCTCAGGGGGGCAGAGACTGTTTGGACTGTTCAGGGGGGCAGAGACGATCACAGAGACGGAAGGAGAGAAGGAGAGCTAGAAAGAGAGAGGGGGAGAGTAAGAGAGAGAAAGAGAAGAAGAGAGTGAATAGATAAAGAGAAGAGGGAAAGAGAGGTAGAGAGTGAATAAAGAGAGAGCTAGAGGGAGAGAGAGTCAGTCAGTCAGTCAGTCAGTCAGAAGCATCACTGACAGCCCCCCCCTGCAGAGTGTCAAGCAGAACACAGAAGCTCAGGAGGGGGAGGGGGCAGGGGAGTGATAGATGGAGCTACTATCCACTGTACTTGCCCCTTTAATAAGAGCCTTTCTCCTCCACATCTGAAAGGAGACTATCCTCTGACAGGGAAGGAACAAGAGAGTTGATAAACACTTGCAAACACACACGCACGCACGCACACGCTCTCATACTGTGACACACACTCTCACCCACACTGTCGCTGGCCCCTCATCACCTCTAATCACCCCCTGACACACAGACGCAGAGCGGACCCGTCTGTCCGGCTCTCCCTGACATGCAGACAGCTTCCACAGCAGGACTAAGATGTTCCTCTTCAGGAGACAAGCCTTTCCTCCCCCTTCAACCAAACATCAATCCTCCCTCCACTTTCACTCTCCTTCTTCTGATCCCTCCTCTCTACATCCTCTCACTCTCTCACTCTCTCCGTCTCCCTCTCTCTCTCTCTCTCCCCCCCCCTTTACATCCTCTCCTCTCCCTCTACCTGTCTCTCCTCTCCTCTTTACTTCTTTCTTTCTCCTCTCCATGTCCTGCTTGATGGAAGAAGTTGGTTATTCAGTTGAATAACGGTGTCGTTCTGTAGAGCGTGTCTAAATGCAGATCCTGAAATATCCCTCGTTAAACTGTGACTCACAGGGAAGCAGCTGAGGAACACGTTTCAGAGCGGAACACTCGTGAATTACACCAATCACTGCACAGACAGACAGAGGATGGGAGAGAGACATAGAGCATCAGGGAGGCAGAGACACAGGAGAGGAAGAGAGGTAATGAGTGTGTGTGTGTCCTTAGGAAGAAAAGAGAAAGGGGTATAAGAGAGAGAGGCAGGAAACAGAGAGACAGAGAGACAGGCACGAAGCAGAGAGGCAGGCAGGAAGCAGAGAGACAGGCAGGAAGCAGAGAGAGAGGCAGGAAGCAGAGAGACAGGCAGGAAGCAGAGAGACAGGCAGGAAGCAGAGAGACAGAGAGACAGGCAGGAAGCAGAGAGACAGGCAGGAAGCAGAGAGACAGAGAGACAGGCAGGAAGCAGAAAGACAGAGAGACAGGCAGGAAGCAGAGAGACAGAGAGACAGGCAGGAAGCAGAGAGACAGAGAGAAAGAAGAGGGTTATAACAACAACAGCATCCAAACACAACCTCCAAACGCCACAGCCACTTAAGACTCTCCCTCCCCCTCCCCCTCCCTCTCCCTCTCCCTCTCCCCCCTCCCCCTCTCTCTCCCCCTCCCCCTCTCCCCCTCCCTCCCTCTCCCCATCGTACCCACTCCCTCATAATGGAGACTCCGCCACGCGTGTTATTCCAACGGAAACGCAATTTGGAGGAACTGCTCCCGCCGTTTTCACCCGCACCTCGGACGAGCCTCGCTCGCCCGGTCAGACGGGAGAGAGAGTGAACGTGTCTGGGCTAAGGAGAAGTGACAAGCTGCAGAGCCAGGTCGTATTTGCTGACACGCGGTTTCGAGACCCCGTCTCACCTCCGCTCAGCGAACGAGGGCACACAGGAAATGGAGGAAAATGATCTCCCTGGCCCCTCCAACACCACGGGCCCCCGGCCTGCATGTGAGCAGGTACACAGGGGTTATCAGGACCGCGGAACGGCACGGAAATGAGTTTGGAAAGCGCTTAACGCAGAGTGGTGAGACGGACTCGTCTGAGTGGATGGAGATAACTGGGTTCAACGCCTCCGCCGATTACCCATGAGCCTTTGCGTGTTATGCGGAGGTAGATCGGTAAATTGAGGCCAGCTTTGGCTAGCTGACTGCACTCTGGTGGATGGTAAGATTAGCAAAGAGGGGATTTCTGCCTTCATAGTGGGCTGTGTTTATGGACAATTTCACTCAGATTAAATACGAAAACTGTATTTAAGTAACTGGGCGATAAGTTGGTTTTCGCAATCATTCGAACACAGTATTTCTTTTTTTTTTATGAAAAAGCAACAGTTAGCTTCCGTTAGGTCTCTGAGGGTTCTGAGGGCGATCACAATGTCGATCGATTCAACCCAGGAAGCTGACAGGAAGCGGGTAGTAAGCGACAGGAAATGGAGGAGCAGCGTCTCAGTGACGGCAGATTCCGAGGCGCTGGGCTGTGGAGGAGCGTTGACATTTTCAGTTTCCCTCCGGCTCCGCTCGCAAACTGAACAAGCTCTCATTCATCACTCTGCTGCATTGTTGCAAAGGTCACTGGGACTTACAAGGAGGGAGATAACCGAAAAATTAATTGAACGGATTCAAGTCCTGGGAAGCGTTTGACGAGGGGTTTTGAGGAGAGCGGACGTGGGCGGGGCCAACCCGCCCGCCGACGCCATGGTCCCGAGCGCAGTGAGGGGGCGGAGCCAGACGACAATGCAGGGAAGGGTGTCGATCAAAAACTGAATACCAGCCGTCACCTGACACATCGGATGAATAATTTACCCGAAATACCCGGCGCGCCTCATTGAGGAGAATGTCACCAAAGGTAACTATTTACATTCCCTGTCATGTAAGCTTCTAAGAGGGCCTGCGCATGACAAGGAAAGAAATACCCTTTCATTTTTAACGAGACACAGAATATGGAAATCACACAAGTTAAAACTGCAGTTCCAGCTGTCAGAGTGTGTGAGAGTGTTGTGTGTCTGGTCCCGGCTGGGAGAAGTCTTTGGCTGGATGACCAAAGGCTGATTTTTAACATAATAGCCAAAGACAGGACTGAGGGCTGGGGACGACAGAGAAAATGAGAGAGACAGAGAGAGATAGAGACAAAGAAAGAGACAGAGAGACAGACAGAGAAACAGAGAGAGATAGAGACAAAGAAAGAGACAGAGAGACAGACAGAGAGACCGACAGAGAGAGAGAATCAGAGACAGACAGAGAGAGAGAATCAGAAACAGACACAGAGAGAGAGAGGTGCCTGTCACAATAGCTCTGTAAGACCCAGCCCTCTGGGTGAAAGAGGTGTCCTGATATGAGCCAATTACCCTGAAAACCTGTCTACGCAGCCTGGGCAGAGGAGCCCCACGACATGTCTGTTTAGAGCAGCCTGCCAAGTAGCCCAGCACACACACACACACACACACACACACAGACACAGACACACACACACACACACACACACACAGTTATCACATCACCGTTCACAGGATAAAGCACACAACTTACCACAAACACACATAGACACTCACACACACAGACACAGACACACACGCACGCAAACCCACACACGTCTAGGGTATCTAAAACTAGGCTAAATCGAGACCACAGTTATGGGAGCAAGAAGCAGTATCCATGGTTGCATCGAGTCATTATGCAGGTGAAACCAATCATTACCCTCATCACCATTAAGCTGCAGGGCTCTGGTACACAGTGTCCCAGAGCGACACACACCACGGGGGGGGGGGGGGTCAATCACCGCCCTCCACGCACACACACACACACACACACACACACACACACTGCTCTGAAAGACACTTACTGATCCTGAGAACATTATAGAGAAATAGATTTCCCTGTCTATGTGTTCGACATGTTATTCTTGAAGCAGATGATTCTATCCAAAGCGTCACACACACACAGGTCACTAACCTTTCCTTGAAGTCCAGGAAGATCTTGGCTAGGCCACTCCCTCCACTCAGCATGTTGAGGTCGACCGCCTTCAGCAGGGCCAGGTGCACCCTGATGATGTCCTGCCAGCACAGCAGAGAAGCTGTCAGGAGGACACACACATCTGCCATACACACACACACACACACACACACACACACACACACACACACACACACCTCTACCATCCACACTCACACACACACACACACACACCTCTGCCATCCACACACACACACACACACACACACACCTCTACCATCCACACACACACACACACACACATCTGCCATCCACACACACACACACACACACACACACCTCTGCCATCCACACACACACACACACACACACACACCTCTGCCATCCACACACACACACACACACACACACACACCTCTACCATCCACACACACACACACACACACATCTGCCATCCACACACACACACACACACACACACACACACACACACACACACCTCTGCCATCCACACACACACACACACACACACACACCTCTACCATCCACACTCACACACACACACACACACACACACACACCTCTACCATCCACACTCACACACACACACACACACCTCTACCATCCACACTCACACACAGCTCTACCAGTCATCCATCCCTCACCTCCAGGTTGACAAAGATGGCTTCCAGGTCTTGCTGGCTGAGAACCTGCTTCAGGGGAATCATGTAGTTCTGTAGAACACAACACACACACACAACAACATAAGACACCCTACGGAGCAGTAACATCCCAGTGCACACACACACATCACGGTGAGCACATCAGCTTACTCTAGATAGAGGGATGTGAAGGTTTTAATTGAACATCAGTTCAGCGCCAAGCCATGAGCTTGGCAATAGAGGCAGATCGATAGTGAGTCAGCTACTCGAGGCCTGGTCGCCAAACACACACACACACACGCACACACACACACACACACACAGCCTGCTCACAGGAATAATGAAGTGTTTGTCTGTGTGGTTTTACAACGCCTGACATCTCCCAAGATATCTCAGTGTTGTTACTGCTGTTTAGAACAATGTTCACTGATTTAAAAAACTCAAATGTTCTTGGACAGTGTGGTGGTGGGCCTAGTATCATTTCATGCTTGTCGTGTTCCATAAGCCTAATTAAAACAAATATATCAATTATAAAGTAATGAAGGGCTGACAATTCAATTAGACAAAACCAATCATGTGACCATTAGAAGGTTATGGTCGTTTAATAGTGTGTGTGTGTGTGTGTGCTGGGTAAAAACAAGCACACCTCTGTTTTACTGGGCGCGCGGGACTGTGCAGTGAAATCCCTCCGTCCATCAACACTAGCATCACTACCCTCTCATTACAACAAGCTGCTGTGTGGTCAGCACTGAGATCTAAACAACAGCCCATGAAATCAGCCCGAGAGCTGGGGATCTGAACTGTGTGTGTGTGTGTGTGTGTGTGTGTTTGTGTGTACATAAGATATTCCCTGTTATGGGGATCAGAGAAAGGGTATGTGTGAGTGTGTGTGTGCATGAGAGTGTGTATAATGTGTGTGTGTGTGTGAGTGTGGACCCCACACCGATCTGCTCCTCTGACATTTGTGCCAACGAGCCAATAGCTGACATTTCCTCTGCCTGTGGCCATGCAGCGACGTGACACACACCTGTACACACACACACACACACACACACACATCTCTACACACACGTAACCCTACACACACCCCTCTCTATACACACACACACATTGACACACACCTCACACTTGGACACACAGCTCACACCTGGACACACACCTCACACCTGGACACACACCTCACACCTAGACACACACCTCACACCTGGACACACAGCTCACACCTGGACACACACATGGACACACACCTGAACACACACCTCACACCTGAACACACACCTAGACACACACCTAGACACACACCTCACACATGGACACACACCTGAACACACACCTCACACCTGAACACACACCTAGACACACAGCTCACACCTGGACACACACCTGGACACACAGCTCACACCTGGACACACACCTTGTCTATGTCCTCCAGAGTCTTGTAGTACTTGGCCTCGGTCTCGTGGATCTCCACCAGGCAGCAGTTCCTCTTGTCCTCCTCCGTCATGCCCATCTTCTGAGGAGGGATGCCACAGGTCACATGACTGCTCACATGACTGCTCATATCACAGGTCACATGACTGGTCAGCTGACAGGAGTGCGTGAGAGAGCGGAGAACACAGATGTTCTCCTCGACGTCTTCATGTAAACATCTGTTTGGGTCTAATTGTAAATGACTCAACGAGCATTCTTTAGGGATGCTCAGGTCATTCCCACCAAAGTCTGTGGCAGGGACCATGGAGAGACCAGCACAGGAGAGGAGAGAGGAGGAGGAAAGAAAGAAGGAGGAGGGTGTGGAGGAGAAACAGGAGAGGAGAGAGGAGGAGGAAGGAGGAGGGTGTGGAAGAGAAACAGGAGAGGAGAGAGGAGGAGGAAGGAGGAGGGTGTGGAAGAGAAACAGGAGAGACGGAGGAAACGGAAGAGGAGGGTGTGCAGGAGAAACAGGAGAGGAGAGAGGAGGAGGAAGGAGGAGGGTCGCTTGTTCCGTCCCTGCCAGTTGAATCTCCACATAATTTCCCTATCCTCTGAGTGTGAAGTTCACCTAGGCAGGACGATGAGGAGATCACGGGCCCAGGAAACAGTAAGCAGGAAACAGGAAGTAGCCAGCTAGCCAGGCTGCTGGTGTGCTAGCAGGCAGGATGACAGATGTCAGAGCTTGTCTCTGTCACTTGGCTTGTGTCACATCCTCTGTGGCTTTAGAGTCACCCTCGGGGGGGGAGGGAGGGGGGAGGGGGGCACGTGTCAGAGCCACTCAGGGGCTGACACACACATACCTACACACACACACCTACACGCACACACACACACACACAGGTGTGGCAGCAGCACTTACCTGCATGTATCTGATCTGCAGCGTGAAGGGAACAGAGCAGGAAAGGTCAGCAGAGACACGCACACACAGCTAACACACACACAGCTAACGCACACACAGCTAACACACACACAGCTAACACACACACAGCTAACACACACACAGCTAACACACACACAGCTAACACACACACAGCTAACACACACACAGCTAACACACACACCTAACACACGCACCAGGAAAAATAATTATATATTCACACGTTCACATGCAAAAGGAGACGCATGTATCTTAAGGATATCCCTCTGTCCCTCTCCCCTCTCACCATGGGCTGTCGTACTTCCACCTTGATGATGTCCTCATAGATGTCATCACCATCGTCCTCGCAGGGAACACAGTCGTAGATGTCATCCTCCCCCACGTCATGCTCACTGAGGAAACACACACACACACACACACACACACACACACACACACACACACAATCAATCAGTGACAGGTTAGATATACTGGTTTCTTCAAAACTTCTTCCAAGGTGTATGTTTGACTCCTGATGCTGTTGCCATTTTTTATTCCATAAACGAGCTGCTAAAACTAAGGCATAAGAGAGGAGAGGAGAGGAGAGGAGGGGAGAGGAGACAAGGAGACAAGGAGCTGAGGAGGCGGTTGGGGCAAACAGCCCCGTACGCCCAAGTTGTCTGTTCTACTGAGAAGCTGGCAGGAGGAAATAGAATGTGTGTGTGTGTGTGAGAATACATACATTGAGAAATACATGAGGTATGAGAATGTGCGCAGTGGTGCGTGTATGTGGCACAGAGCGAGTGTTTGTGTGTGTGTGAGAGAGTGTGTGTGTGTGAGTGAGAGAGTGTGTGTGTGAGAGAGAGAGACAGGGACATCTGGGAGACAGTGTGTGTGTGTGAGAGTGTGTGTGTGTGTGTGTGTGTGCGTGTATGTGTGTGTGTGTAAGAGAGAGACAGGTGGATCTGGGATCTGAGAGTGTGTTGTATTCTCTGACAGCCCTAGTACCATCCATCACCCCACACCTAGCTTTCACCCTCTGGGGCACACACACACACAGACACACACAGACATGTTCGAACACACACACACACAAGCACCATCTCTGCCGTCTGGCCCTGCCTGCTATCAATATCAATATCAATGAAAAGCACCAAGGATTGACCTGTACTCATTGAATCAAAGCCATGCTAATTAGCTGGTTAGATGCAATCCTGATGGATTCTGCGACTAACCAGCTAATTAGCATGGCTTCGATCCAATAAGTACAGGTCAATCCTTGGTGCTTTTCATCCATACTGTAACATCTCAAGGTTGCATCCCGGTTTTCTGTGATGAGATGACTTTCTAGAACATTCTGCTGTCTTTGGATTAAAGCTGATGAGGTTGTGTCCATTGCTATTCCACTTAAGTAACAGGGGCAGGCGTTCCTTTGGGCCTGTCGCAGAGTTTCATTACTTTCATTGTTAGCAGAAAACCTGAATCTAATCTGTGGTCTATTGTGAGCAATCTTACCTCACACATAGAGGACTTCCTGCCCTAAACGTGACTGGAATATTCCGCGTTACTTTGCAGAAAGGAATGGCGGCTGCCAGAACCATGAGGGAGAGGGTGTGTGTGTGAGAGTGTGTCTGTATGAGTGTGTGTGAGCGTCTGTGTTATGGTCGACATCAAATATTCACAATTGTCCTTCTCTGTGGCGCCAGCCCCCGTTTGAAGTTTTAATTGAGGTGGCGTGGTTCACTAAGAGGGATGAGCTCCCTCCGTCGAAACAGACAAGCATGTTCACGGCCAAGACAGAGACGAGCCCTGGAAGACTATCTCCCCAAACGCCGCCCTGCCGTCCCACAATGCACCCTGCTATCGGCAGGGCTGGGCGTGTCCAGACAGAACCGTGTCCACACATGGTATCGGGTGTAAAAAAAGAGGAGAATTCTCCTCAGGTACTAGAACTAGCTATCTGAGTGGAGACTGAACAACAGGACACACCTGCGGTCGAGCTGATGTAGATCTATACCCGCCTTCTGCCTCTCTGCTCCTCCACAAAGCTGCTCATGTATCCAGTCATAGGAGACACAATATCAGACATCTGCATACAGTGCACTCTTCGTTGGCTGTGTCTATAAAACAACAACATCTCCCTGCTGGATATAACCTTTTACTGGGAACCCTGCAGAGGCTAACCCACAGGAACATCCTTCCTGACGACACTAAATGTATTTTCATATTTTGTACCCCTAGTGCCCAGAGACGAGCATTAGGTGGGTGCTGACTGGTGCAGTGGTGTGTGGATAATGGGCTGGGCCTGGGGAGGAGACGGAGGGAGGGGACCCGGGGGTGGAGGAGACCGGGGGGTGGAGCAGAGAGTCTGGGTGCACAGCACTGTGAGTAATGCTGATGGAGAGGCATCGAATTAGAGAGAGGACAGTCTGGGCAAAGTTTGGAGAGAGGGATTGAGATAAAGAGAGAGAGAGAGAGGGAAAGGGAGAGAGGCAGAGAGAGGGGTGAGAGAGAGACACTGACAGAAAAGTGTTACTGTGTGTGTGTGTCTGAAAAAGAGGGGCACGTCCAGCGAACAAACTGTGTCCTGAGGATTTTTATGATGAGGGAAAATGTTTCTGTGTGATTACACTGTCACGGGCCGGAGGCAGCTAGAGTTCGCACGCAATAAAGTGTACTGGCCTCCAGCCCAGCCCAGCTTAGCCTAGCCTAGCCCAGCCCAGCCCAGCCCAGCCCAGCCCAGCCCAGCC
>NC_140387.1:1752500-1767500 GCF_054491055.1 Hypomesus nipponensis | reverse complement strand
AGAGAAAGAGAGAGAGAGAGAGAGAGAGAGAGAGAGAGAGAGAGATGAAGGGATGAGACAGAGCGTTCTGAAGCGGCCCTGCCTGCAGTCTGAGTCTGGCTGTGAGCTGCGGACTCATCATCTGCCGGGCCCGGCGCTGCTACACAGGCGCTCACACGCTAGCTAGCTGGCTGGCTCCCTGACTCACTGAGCTGGCACGCACACACACACGCACACACACACACACACACACACACACATAAAAACCAGAGGGATGAGAGATAAAGAGCAGAGGAGGGTGAAAGAGAGAGAGATCAGAGGACAATTGGGAGACTACACCAGAATAGTGTGTGTGTGCGTGTGTGTATCTGTGTGTGTGTGAGTAGGTTAGCTGGGGACAGATGAGGCGAGGATGAGGAAGGGATGCGTGTCTGAACCCAGCGACTCCTCAGAGAAGCTGTGTGGAGGATCTCAGAGATGAGGAGAGACAGAGAGGAGGGGGAGATGTGAGGAGAGATGGAGAGAGGCGGGGGGAGAGAGGAGGAGCTGTATAGACAGGAGGGGGGAGGTGGGGGCAGCCAAGATGAAGACATGGACCCTATCTGGCTGCCATCAATCCACTCTAATACCATTTGATGGACATCCTTTTGATGGATTTTCCAGTCACACCGACATGGTGGGTGTTGAGTGTGCAGAGGTGTGTGTGTGTGTGCGTGCGTGTGCTTGTGTGTGTGTGTGCGTGTGTGTGAATGAGTGAGAACAAGGGAAGGAGGTGAGAGAGAGGAATGGAAAGAGAGAAGGGGGAGGGGGAGAAAGAAAGCTAGAGAATGACAGAGAAAAGAGAGAGAGAGAGAGACAGACAAAGCCATCCTATTCTAGTCTGGTCTCAATGACAGACACACATAGAGTCTTGTCATTGATCAGTAGAGAGAGCCCATCAAAGTGCAGATCAACACCCTTCAACACAGGGTCGATGAACACGCCTGTGGAACTATTAGATGAAGCAGAACCAACAGGCTAGGACTTGGGGGGGCAGGATCCTGAGAGGGCAGGGTTAGGGGGCGGGGCCAGGGTCCTGAGAGGACGGGGTTAGGGGGCGGGGCCAGGGTCCTGAGAGGGCAGGGTTAGGGGGCGGGGCCAGGGTCCTGAGAGGGCAGGGTTAGGGGGCGGGGCCAGGGTCCTGAGAGGACGGGGTTAGGGGGCGGGGCCAGGGTCCTGAGAGGGCAGGGTTAGGGGGCGGGGCCAGGGTCCTGAGAGGACGGGGTTAGGGGGCGGGGCCAGGGTCCTGAGAGGGCGGGGTTAGGGGGCGGGGCCAGGGTCCTGAGAGGGCGGGGTTAGGGGGCGGGGCCAGGGTCCTGAGAGGACGGGGCCAGGAGGGGGCGTGGCCACAGAGGTGGGGCCAGGAGGGGGCGGGGCCAGGATGGAGGTTAAGGCTGAAGAAGACCGACAGGTCTAACCACAATATCAGGCCAAAACAGTGACCTTGCCCCAGGCAACATAACCAATAGGAGGATTTGGATGAATGTGTGTGTGTGTGTTTGTTTGCGTGTGAGAGAGAGAGAGACAAAACGCTGGCATAAAGTGTACTTAGTGTCCGGCCCGCTGTACAAGGACAGAGGCAGCCTAGAGGCCCTGGGGCCCTATTCTATGGATCTCTCATCCCAGCCGCTGCACAAGTCCCTGGACACAACCAGGGCAAATGCTGGGCGCTCACTGCTACGCCAGCATGTGGGCTAGCTAGCCCCACATCTCCAATACATCCCAACCATGTGTTTTAAGAAGATATCAAAATAAACTGTTTACGACTGTGGGAGTCTATCTGTTCCTGGTTGGGTGGGGCCAGTGGTAGGCATGACTGATTGGCTGGCTGGCAGGCTGTCTGATTGGCTGGCTGGCAGGCTGTCTGATTGGCTGGCTGGCAGGCTGTCTGATTGGCTGGCTGTTGCTTAATTAACGCCCAGGCCAGTGCCAGTCTCTGTGTGTGTTTGTGGGTGCTGGCATGGAGCCTAATGGCCACACTAATTACCGTGGGCATCGTCCCATTAACCTTCTGCATAAACCTGCCCTCTATAGACGACAGCCCTGCCAGGGAACCAGCCAGCCAGCTAACCAAATAGCCAGGGAACCAGCCAGCCAGCTAACCAAATAGCCAGGGAACCAGCCAGCCAGCTAACCAAATAGCCAGGGAACTGGCCAGCCAGCTAACCAAATAGCCAGGGAATCAGCCAGCCAGCTAACCAGAGAACTAGCCAGCCAGCTAACCAGCAAGCCAACCAGATAACCAGCTAACCAGCCAGCCAGATAAACAGCCAGTCAACTCACCTGACCCTACATGCAGAACTGACAGACCCAGGTGAGTCAGAGTTTTCTGTGATCCACTGATAATACTGTGATCCACTGATAATACTGTGATCCACTGATAATACTGTGATCCACTGATAATACTGTGATCCACTGATAATACTGTGATCCACTGATAATACTGTGATCCACTGATAATACTGTGATCCACTGATAATACTGTGATCCACTGATAATACTATGATCCACTGATAATACTGTGATCCACTGATAATACTGTGATCCACTGATAATACTGTGATCCACTGATAATACTGTGATCCACTGATAATACTGTGATCCACTGATAATACTGTGATCATGTGAAGAGACGCTACGATCTCACCTGATTCCTTTGATCTGAGCGATGCTGTGATGGGAGACCTTGGAGAGGGCAGAGATCACCTGCAGCAGAAGACAGAGACACAGGCAGTCAGCAACAACATCCTTCCAGACAGAGAAAAAGACAGGCTGGGGCAGGCAGGCAGACAGACAGGCAGACAGGCAGGATGTTTGTTCTGAATACCCGGTAACGGAACACGTTTGACTGGCAGGAAAAGAAACGGCATGTTTCTTAGCAACCTCTCTCATGGTACACACACATACACACGCACACACTCACACACAAAGTCACGTACAAACACAGATTGTGTGTAAACATAATTGTAGCCACCGTGTTAATGACGACATCCAGACACAAGTGGTGCCACCCACAGAGTCACGGGCAAGTACAGACACACACACACACACACAAACACACACACAAACACACACACATGCACACAAACTCTGTGTCTCTCTTTAGCCCTCTCCTCTCTCCTTCTGTGTGTCTCTCTTTAGCCCTCTCCTCTCTCCTCCCTGTGTGAATCAGTCCAGTGTAACAAGGATGTATGCGTGCTTGTGTTTAAACTGATTTAGTGCCGGTCGTTGAGTCCCATGCGAGGGGGCGTCTGGGCGGGGGGCTATTTGGGGAGCGTACAGATGGTGCGCTGGGGGATCTTCAGGGGCTAATACAGGGATATGATGCCCCCCCTTCCTCACTTTACACATACTAGCACCCACCCACACACACACACAGTCACTCACGCCAAAATGTTGCATCCATGCCTCATTACACACTCGTGTGTGTGTGTGTGTGTATGTGTCTTTATTGCCATGCAGATGCCAGCTGTCCCTTCACCAGAGAGGAGAAAACTGTTATCTCTCCATCCTCAGCAGGTGGTCTTTCTCCAGCAGAGCGTGCCCTCTCCTCTCCTCTCCTCTCCTCTCCTCTCCTCTCCTCTCCTCTCCTCTCCTCTCCTCTCCTCTCCTCTCCTCTCCTCTCCTCTCCTCTCCTCTCCTCTCCTCTCATCTCATCTCATCTCATCTCATCTCCCCTCCCCTCCCCAGACTACAGGGCTTCTCATGCAGGTGGAGATGCTAATGGCTACAAAGAGCTTTGGTGAAGAGGACAAACTCATAGAGACACACACAGGCACACCTCTCCACTGCTTGGGGTTCAACCGGCTATCTTGTTAAACGAGTCCCATCGTGGTGAGGAGGTGATTATACAAAACACCTCGCATCACTGTGCCTCACTTCACTTCAGACTGTTCTTTGAGTGGTTTGTGAGTAGCCTGGACAAACACACATTCCAAAAACACTCTCTAAACACACTCTCCAAACACACACTCCAAACACACACTCCAAACACATGCTCAAAACACATGCCAAATAAAAGCTCTCAAAACACACACTTTCCAAACACACACGCGCACACTCACAGCCTGAGATGGATGTGTTTATTCTGAATGAAAGTAGCTGCTGAACACCATGAGGGAATGGTGACAGCCTCTGTGAATGGCTAGCACTGTGTGTGTGTGTGTGTGTGTGTGTGTGCCAGCCCCTTCCAGTCCGGCCCTGGGTGAAGGGTGCTTCGTCATCCCAGCCTAACCCATTGTGCTGTGAGCTGGCACAGAGCCTACCAGGGGGCAGGGGGGCAGCCTACCAGGGCCCGCGACAGGGAGGATCCCTGGCGTGGCTCCTCCCCCTGGCCCCCTGGGAAGAATGGCCCCCTGACCCCCTGGCAGGCTGGATCCTGATGACGGCTCTGGGATCGATGGCAGGGCATTAGTGTGCCAGGGAAGCGGGTGCCAGAGTAATGTCTGTGTTTTTCACCCGGCGGCTGGCAGCTGTCTAGGAATACTAATGCAGACCTGGATGATCTGCCCGTCATAGTTAGTACACTGGGCATGCTCCACAGCCTGTCTGTCTACCTGCCTGTCTGGCTTCCTGCCTGACTTCCTGCCTGACTTCCTGTCTGCCTGTCTGACTTCCTGTCTGTCTACCTGCCTGCCTGTCTACCTGCCTGTCTGGCTTCCTGCCTGACTTCCTGTCTGCCTGCCTGACTGCCTGCCTGTCTGACTTCCTGTCTGTCTACCTGCCTGCCTGTCTGCCTGGCTTCCTGCCTGTCTAGCTTTCTGGCTGGCTGGCTTCCTGCCTGTCTGTCTGACTGTCTGACTTCCTGTCTGTCTACCTGCCTGCCTGCATGCCTGCCTACGACTTCCTACCTGCCTGCCTGTTTGTCTGACTTCCTGTCTGCCTGTCTGACTTCCTGTTTGTCTGCCTGCCTGTCTGACTTCCTGTGTGTCTGCCTGCCTGCCTGCCTGCCTGCCTGCCTGCCTGCCTGCCTGACTTCCTGCCTGCCTGCCTGCCTGCCTGCCTGCCTGCCTGCCTGCCTGCCTGCCTGCCTGCCTGTCTGACTTCCTGCCTCTCTGTCTTCCCACACAGATCACCAGATCCGCTCGGTGACATCAGCACGTGTCCTCCAGCACAGCTTGGGGCCCCAGCCAATCAGACGGCTCCGGGGGAGCCTTGGCAACCAGTCCAGACCGGAGCGAATCGACGCGGTCATCGTCCATCCCAACGCAGGAAGCTGTCACAAGCTATCAGCGATGAAGGAAGGTCATTAGATTATGACCTGGCAGATGTTGCTGACTCATTATTGACAGGCCTCAAAGTGCCTACTATTCCCACAGCGTCCAATCAGATTTAGCCTTGATTTCTACTCGCCGCGCGTCTAGCGCCATGAATCAATGGAAGAGCTGGACGCCTACCAACACAAACAGACAATTCATAGAACATCACATCACACACACGCCCCAGACCCCCCACGCACTGTTTGATATGCTTCTCGTTCTCTCTTTTTCTCTCTTTACACACACACGCACACACAAACACACCTACATTCACAGCTACACGCACACACACTCCAACACCACACACACACACCACACAGTTACACACCACACCCCCCCCCCCCCCCCCCAGTGTGATATTTATGAAGCATCCACACCTCAGAGTGCTGGCAGGGCTAGACACAGGGGGCGCCATGGCGACACGGTGGAGAGCAGATGGCAGAGAGCATGCCCGCGTCCCTGACATCATCAATAATGGACGGCAGGAGAGGGGGGCCGTGCCCCCTGTAGCCCGGGGCCCCCCGTAGCAGTGCAGCCGTCTTGATGGAGCGCTCCTCTCCCAGTCCCAGCACACACACACAGGTGCACACACACACACACAGGTGCACACACACACACACACAGGTGCACACACACACACATCACATTAGCAGACACGCACACACAGTCATACAACAAACAAACAAACACAGGTGCGAGCACACATACCAAGCCTAGCCCAGCCCTGACCAGCTATTCACAAGTGAGAGACAGAGAGAGCGAGAGACAGAGAGAGAGACAGACATAGAGAGAGAAAGAGATAGAGAGACAGAGAGAGAGAGAGACAGACAGAGACAGAGAGAGACAGAGAGAGACAGAGAGACAGAGAGAGACAGAGTGAGAGTGCGAGAGAGCGAGAGAGAGAGAGAGAGAGAGAGAGAGAGAGAGAGAGAGAGAGAGAGAGAGAGAGCGAGAGAGACAGAAAGAGACAGAGAGAGAGAGAGACAGAGAGAGAGAGAGACAGAGAGACAGAAAGAGACAGAGAGAGAGACAGGAGAGACAGAGAGAGAGAGAGACAGAGAGACAGAAAGAGACAGAGAGAGAGACAGAGAGAGACAGAGAGAGCGAGAGAGAGAGAGGGGGGGGTGTTGGTGTGACAGAGCTCCAGTCACCCCCCTGACCTTGTCCTATTTCACGCTTAATCTCAGACGCATGGCTGACTCGCTCACGCGTGAACGGCCCTGTGTACTACAGCATGTTAACACACGCACACACAGCACACACACACGCAGGCTCTCTGTCTCACACACACACACACTAGCTCAGAGTCTACACACACACAAGTACACAGGCACAGTTTACACACACACACACACACACACACACGGGTTCAAGCCTACACTTACATGCACACAAGCTCATTCTAAACACACACACACACAGACACACACACACACACACAGAGACACACACACACACACACACACAGACAGACACAGATCAATAGTGCTTCTGCTCCAGGGCCATGCTGGTCCTGCACAGCTCCAGGATTAGTGAGGTGAGGCATGTAGCTGTCTGGATGAGAGGGCCGCGCTCACCTCCAACCCCTTCCAGAACCTTCACCCACCTACAAGAACCTTCAGAAACCCTTTCGGAACAGAGGAACCTCCAGCCATGACCCTCACCACGGAGGAATCCGAAACACGGAGCCGTTAAGAGCCGACAGGGAAACACAAAGACCTGCTGCTGAAGCTCACGCCCACGGGCAGCTAGTAGAGTCTGGAAACAGTCAGGGAGCGCTGCCTCCGCATCCAGCACCTTCTGTCAGCTGCTTCACAATCAGGATACTCATTATGAACCAGGAGGAGTCTCCAGACATGCGCACACTATCACACATCCTCATGTTTTTCACATGCCAGTGCACATCGTACACACACACACACACACACACAGGTATCTGGGTGAGTCAGTGTTGGAGCCTAGCGAGGTCGCGGCACATCCAGGATCTGTCTGCTGACGGAGCAGGAAGATGTTCCCATCTGCCTGTGAACACGCTGCGGAGACTACAAGGCCTGCGGAGCTATTAGAGTGAGCATGGCTCTGACAGATAGAGAGAGAGAGGGAGAGAGAGAGACAGAGGGAGAGATGATGAGAGGGAGAGAGAGAACAGAGAGAGAGAGAGAGAGAGAGAGAGAGAGAGAGAGAGAGAGAGAGAGAGAGAGAGAGAGAGAGAGAGAGAGAGAGAGAATATTAAAAGCAGGAGACGGAGGGCACACTGTGCCTCAGAACAGGTCTTTTACGACTCCAACTTCCACCCTGCCAGGCAGCTAATAACCCAGGACCACAACACATGAGGGGGGATGACATCACTAGCAACTTATTGAAACAGACACACACACACACATATGCACAAACACACAAAACACACACACAGCCCAGTCTCACACCCTGTCCCCCCAGCAGTCCTCCAGTCCTCCAGTCCCCCAGCCCTCCAGTCCTCCAGCCCTCCAGTCCTCCAGTCCTCCAGTCCCCCAGCCCTCCAGTCCCCCAGCCCTCCAGTCCCCCAGCCCTCCAGTCCTCCAGCCCTCCAGTCCTCCAGTCCTCCAGTCCTCCAGTCCCCCAGCCCTCCAGTCCCCCAGCCCTCCAGCCCTCCAGTCCCCCAGTCCTCCAGCCCTCCAGCCCTCCAGTCCTCCAGTCCTCCCAGTCCCCCAGCCCTCCAGTCCTCCAGTCCCCCAGCCCTCCAGTCCCCCAGTCCTCCAGTCCTCCAGTCCTCCAGTCCCCCAGCCCTCCAGTCCCCAAGTCCTCCAGTCCTCCAGTCTCCCAGTCCCCCAGCCATCCAGTCCTCCAGTCCCCCAGCCCTCCAGTCCCCCAGCCCTCCAGTCCCCCAGTCCCCCAGCCCTCCAGTCCCCCAGTCCTCCAGTCCTCCAGTCCTCCAGTCCTCCAGTCCTCCAGTCCCCAAGTCCTCCAGTCCTCCAGTCTCCCAGTCCCCCAGTCCCCCAGTCCCCCAGCCCTCCAGTCCTCCAGTCCCCCAGCCCTCCAGTCCCCCAGCCCTCCAGTCCCCCAGTCCCCCAGCCCTCCAGTCCCCCAGTCCCCCAGCCCTCCAGTCCTCCAGTCCCCCAGCCCTCCAGCCCTCCAGTCCTCCAGTCCTCCAGTCCTCCAGTCCCCCAGCCCTCCAGTCCTCCAGTCCCCCAGTCCCCCAGCCCTCCAGTCCTCCAGTCCCCCAGCCCTCCAGCCCTCCAGTCCTCCAGTCCTCCAGTCCCCCAGCCCTCCAGTCCCCCAGCCCTCCAGTCCCCCAGTCCCCCAGCCCTCCAGTCCTCCAGTCCCCCAGCCCTCCAGCCCTCCAGTCCTCCAGTCCTCCAGTCCTCCAGTCCCCCAGCCCTCCAGCCCTCCAGTCCTCCAGTCTTCCAGTCCCCCAGCCCTCCAGTCCTCCAGTCCCCCAGCCCTCCAGTCCTCCAGTCCTCCAGTCCTCCAGTCCCCCAGCCCTCCAGCCCTCCAGTCCCCCAGCCCTCCAGCCCTCCAGCCCTCCAGTCCTCCAGTCCTCCAGTCCTCCAGTCCTCCAGCCCCCCAGCCCTCCAGCCCTCCAGCCCTCCAGCCCTCCAGTCCTCCAGTCCTCCAGTCCTCCAGTCCTCCAGCCCCCCAGCCCTCCAGCCCTCCAGCCCTCCAGTCCTCCAGCCCTCCAGTCCTCCAGTCCTCCAGTCCCCCAGCCCTCCAGCCCTCCAGTCCTCCAGTCTTCCAGTCCCCCAGTCCCCCAGCCCTCCAGTCCTCCAGTCCCCCAGCCCTCCAGTCCTCCAGTCCTCCAGTCCTCCAGTCCCCCAGCCCTCCAGCCCTCCAGTCCTCCAGTCCCCCAGCCCTCCAGCCCTCCAGCCCTCCAGCCCTCCAGTCCTCCAGTCCTCCAGTCCTCCAGTCCTCCAGTCCTCCAGTCCTCCAGTCCTACAGCCCCCCAGCCCTCCAGCCCTCCAGCCCTCCAGTCCTCCAGTCCTCCAGTCCTCCAGTCTCCCAGTCCCCCAGTCCTCCAGTCCTCCAGTCCTGCCCAGCCAGTCGCTCAGCTAGCATCCAGTCTGTCTGAATCAGGGAGTTCACCCAGGGGTCAGGAGTTCACCCAGGGGTCAGGAGTTCACCCAGGGGTCAGGAGTTCACCCAGGGGTCAGGAGTTCACCCAGGGGTCAGGTCACGAGAGATCAGCGTGTTGCTGTTCACATCCTGATGAGAGCGTGGTGAGCATGGCGAGAAGAACTACCCTGTCACCCAACCCCCAGGGGTCACACACACCAGCCATAACTACCCCTCTCTCCCCCTCTTCCTCCCCCTCTTCGTCTCTCTGTCTCTCTGTCTCTCTGTCTCTCTGTCTCTCTGTCTCTCTGTCTTCCCCAAAAGCATCATGGGTAAAGCCTGGGGAGGCCAGCTCCTGATCAAATCACACACAGATTAACACCCTATCTGAGCAGCAGTCTTGCAGCCTCTCTCTAAACACCAGCCTCATCCAAACAAAGAGGATGAGGAGAGAGGTCGACACCAGCCTCATCCAGACAGAGGATGAGGAGAGAGGTCGACACCAGCCTCATCCAAACAGAGGATGAGGAGAGAGGTCGACACCAGCCTCATCCAAACAGAGGATGAGGAGAGAGGTCGACACCAGCCTCATCCAGACAGAGGATGAGGAGAGAGGTCGACACCAGCCTCATCCAGACAGAGGATGAGGAGAGAGGTCGACACCAGCCTCATCCAGACAGAGAGGATGAGGAGAGAGGTCGACACCAGCCTCATCCAGACAGAGAGGATGAGGAGAGAGGTCGACACCAGCCTCATCCAGACAGAGGATGAGGAGAGAGGTCGACACCAGCCTCATCCAGACAGAGGATGAGGAGAGAGGTCGACACCAGCCTCATCCAGACAGAGGATGAGGAGAGAGGTCAACACCAGCCTCATCCAGACAGAGGATGAGGAGAGAGGTCAACACCAGCCTCATCCAGACAGAGAGGATGAGGAGAGAGGTCGACACCAGCCTCATCCAGACAGAGGATGAGGAGAGAGGTCAACACCAGCCTCATCCAAACAGAGGATGAGGAGAGAGGTCGACACCAGCCTCATCCAAACAGAGGATGAGGAGAGAGGTCGACACCAGCCTCATCCAAACAGAGGATGAGGAGAGAGGTCGACACCAGCCTCATTCAAACAGAGGATGAGGAGAGAGGTCGACACCAGCCTCATCCAAACAGAGGATGAGGAGAGAGGTCGACACCAGCCTCATCCAAACAGAGGATGAGGAGGGAGGTCGACACCAGCCTCATCCAGACAGGATTATTTTCTCCTGCTCAGGGAGGAAATGAAAGATAAATGTTTCCTTTTCTTCCTGCCCCTGGTTGCTACGCAGATAAATATGCTGTGTGTGTGTATGTGTGTGTGTCGGAGGCGATAGAGCCAATAGCGGTGTGGTTGGGTTCCTCACTACAATCTGTCTTCTTGCAAAGGGAGGCAGTTCCAATCTCACACACACACACACACACACACAAGCTTGGATTAAAATGCTGAAAATATGCTCTCTCAGTTCAGTCATAGAAGCCTGGTAGACCTCTCCTGGTAGAGCTCTCCTGGTAGATCTCTCCTGGTAGATCTCTCCTGGTGGATCTCAAGACCAGGGGCTACGGCCAACACAGCTTCACAGACAGCTGAGAGACGGACCCAGGCCCTGCCGTTCACACACACACACACACGCCTGCCTAGAGAGAGACGTGCAGCGTGCCAGGGATATCTACCTCTCGTGTCAGGCTGCACTCTTTGTGTCTGTGTCACCCCCCATGCTGGCATCACTATCAACCCCACCCCACCCCACGCCAGGGGTTTCCTGACACAAAGAGGGCTCTGGGCGTGGTGGAGCAGGGGCCTGTTTGTAGCGAGCGTGGCCCAGCGATAAGGCCCGACAGTGGGGCAGAGGGGGGAGGGTGGGCCCCTTGAGGAGCAGGATGGTTTCTGTTCCACACTGCAGAGCTTTACTGAGACACACCTGAGACTGTGTCTGGGAGAGCGTGAGCACACACACACACACACACACACACACACACACACACACACACACTGACACACAGACAGACAGACAGGCATACAGACCCAGACAGAGAGACAAAGCGTGGCAGCCTATCAGAGGAGAGACGTTGTGAGTGAGTGAGTTGGGATTAGGGTGTGTGTTTAATCCCAGCGTCCTCTGAGGGTGAGGGGGCTCGCCTGCACCCCTCTGCTTGTCAAGATAAGGCCTGGGGTTAGGGTGAACCCCCCCCTTACACACACACACACACACACACACACCTAGCACACAGAGACAGACCCAGAACATGCTGGTGTCTTTCAGAAACACATGGATCATTGTAGTCTCATTCATGCCCTGACAGAGACAGAGAGAGAGAGTGAGAGATGGAGTGGGAGAGGGAGTGAGGGAGGGAGGGAGAGAAAGAGAAAGAGAGGGAAAGAGAGAGAGAGGAGAGAGGAGGGCTGGCTGACTGGCTGGCTAAGCTGTATAGTGTTGTCTGAGACCCGACTGCCTGTAACTGGCCCTAGGGTGGAGCAGCCTGGTGACATCATCAGCCGTGTCTTTAGTGTTGAGGTGTGTCAGGGTGCGACCCTACTGAGGAGCGCGTGTGTGTGTGTGTGTGTGTGTGTGTGTGTGTGTGTGTGTGTGTGAAGGAGGGGGGGCAGAGATGGTGTGCTTAGTGGGTGTGAAAAGAGAGCCCTGGGTATTAGAGATGGAGGGACTCCATCCATCCATCCCAGGGAGTGACAGACTGGCCCACAGCCACACAGGATCTAGTGGATCTGGACATCCCAGCCTGGCGTCTGATTGGACGACCAGGACTTCCTGTCTGAGGAGGTCTGCTATTAATACACCTCCTCCAGAGCCAGCCAGAGAGGAGGAGGGTGATGGAGATGCTGAGCGACAGAGATGATGGGCTTGACGTGGGTTAGAGGTGGGTGGTGGGGGGGGGGGATGGAGGAGGGGGAGAAGAGGATAGAGCAGATGATTGGAAAGATGTATAGGAAACATGTAGGAATGAAGAAAGATGAAAGGTGGGAAGAACAGAGAGGACGGAGGGATGCAGGAGAGAGAGAGAGAGAGAGAGAGAGAGAGAGAGAGAGAGAGAGAGAGAGAGAGAGAGAGAGAGAGAGAGAGAGAGAGAGAGAGAGAGAGAGAGAGAGAGACAGACAGACAGAGAGAGAGAAGGAGGAGGGGGTGTCTGACTGCATCACAGCCTCATAGTTGCACAATGACACAGTAGGGGGTCTGTGAGGTGGAGGGGGGGGGGGGCTATAGAGATGTCAGATGGTACCTCCCTCAGAAGTGACAGGGTTTGACAGAAAAGGGAAGGGGGGGGGGGGTGAAACTGACTCCATCAGCATAAACGGAACCAACAACAACAGCAGCAGACAGAGAGAGACATAGAGAGAGAGAGAGAGAGAGACATAGAGAGAGAGACCTCCAGTACCTCCACACTGGACCCTCCTGGAGGACCTTCTCAGCACCACCACAGAAGAAGAAGGCGGTCTGCTGATGAGCGACTACACATGCCAGTGCTGTCAGGGTCATCCAGGGGGCCAGCAGTGTGTGAGTGTGTGTGTGTGCGTGCTACCTGGTGTGTGTGTGATACCTGGTGTGTCTATGTGTGTGTCTGTGTGTGTGTGTGTGGATGAGTTGGGGGAGGTGTTATTCTATCATGTCAGTTCAGATCTGACATCACAGACAGGCCTTCAGAGACTCCTGGCTTATTAACATCTCTGTTAGAGACACCTCTCTGCCCCGGGACACGGCCTACACACTGTGTGTGTGTGTGTGTGTGTGTGTGTTGAAGAGAAAGAGATGGATAGAAAAGACACAGAGAGCGAGACAGAATAATACTAAGTGGATTAAATTATATAATAAAATATAAAAATACAAATATTACAAAAAATACAAATGGTACAAGATTGTGTAGTGCAGTGCAAAAATCTGTGTGTTTTAAGGACATTGAGTCATGAGAGAGACAGAAAGGGAGAGAGAGAGAGGGGGGGGGGAGAGAGGGTGTCCTAGGTGTCAGAAGGAGAGAGCAGAGTGGTGTCAGAGAGGGTGGCAGGCCTTGGCACCTCCTGACACCCCAGGACACACACACACAGAAACACACACACACACACACACACACACAGAAACACACACACACACACACACAGAAACACACACACACAGAAACACACACACACACACACACACAGAAACACACACACACACAGAAACACACACACACACAGAAACACACACACACACAGAAACACACACACACACACACACACAGAAACACACACACACACACACACACATCAAGGACTGTTAGCGGCACAGCCAGGCAAGTCACACACACAGAAACACACACGCACGCGCTGAATATTCCCATTCCTGCTCCCCCAAAACACTGTCTACAGCCTGTCTATATGTGTGTGTGTGTGTGTGAGAGAGAGAGCGCAGGGCGTTTAACACCGCAGGGGCCTCCATCACAAGCTCCAGAAGCTCCACCAGAAGAGGATCCATAGTGATGAGGGGGCGGATCAAAGCCTGGTCGATGCCTCACATTGGTTAATAATTCTGTCTCATGAGGCGGGCTAATGCGGCTGTCGCCACGCCAACCGCCTGTCACTCAACACCCGGGGAAAACACAAGCTCTCTTTGTCGTTGCCACGGTGACTTAGTTTTGCTTTCGAGTAGATGCCTTCATCCTCCAAACACACACACACACACACGAGCACACACACACAGATTGATTAATCGTCCTTCTTATGGCTCGTATGACGTGAATTAAGAAGTGGGAGGGAGAGAGGGAGGGAGGGAGGGAGGGAGAGGGAGAGGGAGAGGGAGAGAGAGAGAGAGAGAGAGAGAGAGAGAGAGAGAGAGAGAGAGAGAGAGAGAGACGGAGAGAGAGAGAGAGAGAGAGAGAGAGAGAGAGAGAGAGAGGGCTGGACTGTCAACACACACACACCAACTGCTGGGCCAGTCATCCTGAGATTACAGCTCTTAAAAGAGAGGGGGGATAGCTGGGAGAGGGAGAGAGCGAGCTTGGGAGAGAGAGAGGGAGAGAGAGAGAGAGAGAGAGAGAGAGAGAGAGAGGGAGAGAGAGAGAGAGAGAGAGAGAGAGAGGGAGAAAGGGAGGGAGGGAGGGAGGGAAAAAGGGGTGAAAGGAGACAGTCACAAACAAAAATGACTTGGGCCTTCGTCGACTAAACAGGAAGTGTCTTCCCCCCCCCCCCCAAGACTCAGGGTTGCCAAGGTGACATCCCAGACACCCAGACAGACGGGTGTGGCCGCTGCAGGGATCAGGGACAACGCCGTGCATCATGGGAGGATCGTGCCCTCAATCATGAGTCATCAGTTTGAACATTTCTCTGGACAGAAAACATAGGGCTGTCTGGTCTCTCTGGTCTGGTCCATCTCCACGACAACAACAGACACCCCTCTGTCCATATGTGACTCCTGAACTCTCTCTGTCTTTCTCCACACAGCACCTCCAGTGTGGTCTACAGAGCTGATCCCAGCTCGTTACATTACATTGTTACAATTACATTTAGCAGACGTTCTTATCCAGAGCGACTTACAGTAAGTACAGGGACATTCACCCGAGGTCAGTAGGGTGAAGTGCCTTGCCCAGGGACACGACGCAATTCGGCACGGCTGGGAATCGAACCAACAACTTTCTGATTGGGAGCCCGATTCCCTAACCGCTCAGCCATCTGACCC